>NW_009647735.1:3105880-3138290 GCF_000708025.1 Charadrius vociferus | reverse complement strand
AGCTACTCAAACAGAAAGCTGATGTTTCTGATTTCCTAGTTTCTTGTCTTTGATAAGATGGCACTAGTGGTATTTGGGGACCCTGAACACTGGTACATTTCTGATTTCTTCTGTAGATCATTCTTGTATGACTGACATGAGCTAAAGACTGAACTTCTTAAGGTACGTTTGAAAAATTCAGAAAAACTTACCTTGTTTTTTGTTATGTTTGTCATTACTGGGATTAATCATATCCACTCACACTATTTATATCTTTATGTTCCTTCAAGTAGTCAAGATCAAAGCCATTTTTAATCATTAAAAAGCCAACATACATATATCTCAAATGTGTGCAGAAAGGAATGCAAATTTTAAAGAAAACAAATCCTAAAAGAGCAGTACTGCAAAACTGTGCTTCCCACGCATTCCTGTTTGATTGATTGTCACTTAATATATTATTAAGTAGCAGAGTTTAATCCCCCTTGTGAGACCTCTTAATTCCCTTCTCCCCCTGCCCCTCCTCAGAATATATAACAATATAACATTTAAATTCATATCTCTCTGGTGAATAAATCTATTTTTAACCTGTTTTCAGAATTAATCTCACTTAACCTGGTTTTAGTATGCATTGGGCAGAAACAATGTAATTTAAGAATTATGAGATTTTGCAGGGGGAATGGGAAAGTAGTAAATGATTCCTATACTTCAATAAACTATTATTGGTGAAAATATACATCACATATAAAAGAATGGTACAGGAGGTGAAATACAGACTTTGCTTTTCTTGCCAAACATGTCACAAAACACAAAGTGCAAGGATCAGAGCAGTTCACTGGGGTTTATGTTTACTGGCTGCTCCACCTTTGGGCAAAGGGTGTTAGGGTATTATTATTCCCATGGTCAGAGTGAATATTCTGTTATAAATGGATTTTTTTGATACTGTTGGCTGAATGGCAGGAGGGGACCAAAGATCTGGGCAGTCTGGGCTTTGAGTCTGTAACTGATTTGCCGTTTGCTGAATTTACTCTATGTAACTCTTGAATTCATGGTGCCTGTGGTACATTGTAAAAGAAGATTTTAAAATTAAGATAGTTTTAAGAGAAATTTATCAAGTGTGTCTTCATTTTAAAAGAGAATCTGCTTTATAGCTGACAAGGTATATTCAATGTAAGAGAGAATCAACCTTTATCTTTGAAGACTAAAACTAAAAGGAGAGTTACAATATGCACTGCCTGTGCTGATGCAGTTGCATTTGTTGTCCCAACAGTTCTTTCTGAACATGCTCCCTTTTGGTGTCAACACAAGAGGCAAAAGTTACCAAAAGCCTGGATTTAGTCATTTGAGAAAAACACTGTGGATGGTAGAGGCTTTCAAATAACCACTCATTTGCATTGCAGGAAAGGTTTTGTCAGTGGTGTACAGTTTCTGGTGTTGCTTAAGCAGAACAAAGGAAGCTGCAAAGTTGAAGTGTGGCTAGCTTTTCTTTGAAGTATTTAATGTATATTAATTAAAAATATTATGAAGGTAGCTGTCAAGTTGTGAAGTAGCTATACAAAACCACTGAGATACATATATTGAAGCAAACTAAAAGGAGGTTTTATTTCATAGCTCCAGATTTAATCAGTGCATTTTCTTTACAAATATGCATTTGAATGTACAAGAAAATTTTAATCCACGTGATTCTGCATATACTGACTTTCACTACTTAATCCTGGGTCCAGTTTTAACAAGGATGAATTTTGTAAAATGAATATTGAATCTCAAATCATGAAAACTTTGCCCAAGACAAAAAATGGTGGGCCAGTTTTATGAGGCTTCCAACAAAAGAACATAAACTGTGCCATGTGCTACTCAGCATGAGTTCTGGACTGAAAGAGGTTGCTTTTGGTTGACCCCTGACAGCAGCTGAGGACTACACAGCCGCTCACTCGCCCTACCCTGCCCCAGCTGGATGGGGGAGAGAATAGAAGAGCAAAAGCAAGAAAACTCATGTGTCAAGTTATAGACAGTTTAATAAGTGAAGGAAAGAGGAAGTACAAACAAAACCAAAATAAGTGATGGAAGGTAATCACCACTTCCCACAAGCAGACCGATGCCCAGCCGATCTCTGAGCAACGGCTACTTTGGAAAGACTACCCCCAGTTTTACTGCTGAGCATGACACTATACGGCATGGAATATCCCTTTGGTCAGCCTGGGGCCAGCTGTCCTGGCTGTGCCCCCCGCCTTGTCCATCTGTCAAAAAATTATCCGCGTGTAGTGTTCAGAAGTATGTAAACACCACATGAAAGAAAAAAGTACATTCAGATAGATTTATTCTGTAAGTCCCAGTAAAGATTCTGTTTTGTTTTAAACGATTTTTTTTATTATTTTATTTTTTTACCATCAAAAAAATGGGGAATATATATTTCTTCCTCAAGAAGTAATGGGGCAGGGTTTTGGAATTTCTGTAATCAGTAGTTCCCTAAATATGAAATCCACATTAAGACAAAACATTCAATTGAAATCAAGACAGTATGTGAAATAAATTAGTAAAAAGAATGTGACCTATTTGTTTACTCTGATCCCATTACTGTCTGGTTCCTTGGCTTGGCTTCCATAGTCCATGACAGTAGAGGAGAACTCTGGCATTTAACTATTTTTACAGCCGTACACTCAATTACAGATAGGTGCTATTGTTCAGTCAGATTGTGGACATTGTTGAGTGTTGGTAAACGGGATTTGTTCTCATTTTAAAACTTGCCAGAAATAGTCTTGCAAATGAACTGCAGCCCACTGCATGTGAGTCCAACTGGTTTGAGTTTACTGTATTAAAAGAATGGGATGGTTTGGATTGTACCAATCATAGAATGGTGTGGGTTCAAAGGGACGTTAAAGATTATCTAGTTCCAACCTCCCTGCCATGGGCGGGGGACACCTTCCGCTAGACCAGGTTACTCAAAGCACAATCCAGCCTGGCCTCAAATCTGTAGACAAAACCTAAGCTTTTGATTTTGTTTGCTAAGTTTTCAAAGCAACATTTTTTATCAGAAAACAAGCATTCTTTGTGATGTTGACCCTATTTTCACTCAGGGCAATATTTTCACTTTCTGATATTTTCTCTCTTTTAAAGAAAGCCAACACTATCAAAATCCAAGCCTTCTCTTCAGTTTCTGTTTCCATTTGCTCTTTATAAATGAACAATAAATCTGAAGATTTCTTTTCTTCTAAATCTTTGAATGATGGGACGATTAGATTTTCCATGGTAGGAGCAGGTAGCAGATTACATGTATAAGGGTGTTCTCAAGAATTTGGTGAAACAGGCACTGTGGATACACTGACAAATAAGAACTTGTAGAAGAAACCACTACAGCAAAAAATGTTACTTTGGCTGTAATAACTATCACATTTGGTGGAAATAAGATAAAATAAAATGGTTATGAATATCTTAATTCATAGATGGAAATGTATATATTGACTGAGAGGCAGAAAAATTACATACAGATCCTTCCCACTTGAGGTCTGTTTGTTAGCCTCTGAATTAATACAGTTGTACAGCTTTAGATTTCTAATAGCTTTTTTTACTCGAGTGAAGAGATGTAGGTTTTATACTGTCGTGTTTTGATGGTTCATGTTTATTAATGCAGAATAATTGACACGTGAATCCTATGCCAGCACTCAGGGTTGATCTTAAGAGGTCTGAGGCATAGGACATTATAGTCTTCATTTTTCAGTAAAAATGAAGCCATTTGAACACAAAGCCCCAGGTTTTCATCAAAACACTTGTTAGCATGTGGGTCACAAAGTTTAACAAGTTCCTGTAGTTGCTGACAAGACAGGTTCTGTAAGTGCCAGACCAGGTTTTGACTGTGGTCCTTTGTTCCAAGGCATTCCTTCCTTACAGATTTTCAGGCTTCCATTAAACAACTTCTTAAACTGACGAATCCTTTTTCTCAGGAGTCTTTTTGTAATTCACTGGTTACTCTGTAATCTAAGTTATACTAGGAATAAATCTATCATTTCCTCCATTGCGTAAGAACTCTCATATACACGTTTCACATGACATACATATTTCACATATATACAAATAAAGTTCAACTCCTCAGTCGCTGTGTTTTTTAAAATAAAGCTTTTTAGCAATTTCTTGTGCTACTACTTTATGTACTATAATTATATGTCATTGGTGTAATCAAGAAGAGTTTTCCCTTAACTTGATTTAAAAGTCCATTTATTTCCATGCTGCTTTTCTTTTCCCCATAGTTGTCTTGGTTGGTTTTTTGTTGTTTTTTTTTTCCTTCGGACTGTAAAAATAAGAATCTTCTTAAACAATTTGGGCTTACGTTTTGCATGAAAAAATTGCTGACCTCCTCAAAAATTGCCTTTGCTAATCAATAGAATATTTTGTGTATTTCAGTACTACTTACGTGCAGTGGTGCTTCAGTATTTGGTTACAGTTTTAGGTTCTAAATTGTTGTGAAAATTTTCACACCACGTAGTGAATGCCAGTTATTGGTCTCAGCTTAATATAAATCCCTCTGTATTTCAGGGATGAGGAGTTACTTCTAAAGCATGTTTGACTTTACAAAGCATGCTGTGGAAACTGCAGGAACCACAGTGTCTTCTTTTGTCTTTTTCATTTTTCTTTTTAAATTGCAATATTAGTTTGTTTAATTTGACAAGTTCTGATGACCAAAATGTGATGTTGAAAGGATTGAATAATAGCTCAGATGATTTTGTCCTTTTGGAAGAGAAATATGCCAGAGACGAGCCGTCCTCTCTGGCAATCTTGTTAGAAAGATTGAGAAATGAATGGAGCTATTAGAAAACCCAGTTAGAATGGATATCTGAAGAATTATGGCTCTGCCCACAGGGGTGAAAAGCAATGACTCCATTTAGATTTCCAGAATTATGGTTTCTAGAAATGTCACAGAGGAGTAAAGAAGACTCCATCTTCATCGTTCATCACCTAATTGGCTGAACTACTGTCAAGGTTCACAGGACTCCTAATGTTGTCATCATTAGTCTCAAACTTCCAAGACAAAGATAAGATTTTTGCTATGACATATAATCAAAAAGATAATTACTTTTTAAAGATAAATAGTTCATTCTATTCCGTGATCTGGATCTAATAAACCAAGATCAAAAGCAAGCCATTTTTGCTACGTTATGAAATGCTACTTTTGGAACAGAAGTCAGAGCTTATTCTGTTTCTTCGCTACTGCAGTTCTGAAAAACTGGACCTTATCAAAGACTATCAGTTGTTCTTATTTCATGACTATGCTTTATAATTATTGATTTCTGATAAAAGTACTAAGCAGTTGCTGTCAAAAAATTCAGCACAATTTGGTTTTAGAATGTTCTCACTTCCTAAATCCTCATGTCTTTACGTATATATATTTTATGTAAATCCTCATTAAAATTAAATGAAATAGAAAAATATGGTTGATAAAAAGGCTTAAATAGGCGTTAAATGCCAGTATACTTCTGATTGTTCTACAGTCTGACAGGATTGTAGGGTGGGGAGTTTATTATCTTTTTTTTTTCTTGACTGACCTAGTATTTATACTGAGCTGGTATTTTTATTTCCTGTGGGGTTTATATGGTGTACTGTATTTATTCATCAGTAAATAACAGATGGACAAACATCATTTAATTAATTAGTGGATTGAATCTAAAACTTGGGCGTATTCAAACAAGAAACAACGTGACTCAGTGGATTTAATATTTATGATTGTTTTAGGTCTAAAGTGTGTGATTTATTTTCACAGTGTTGTTGAAACTAGTTACTTTTCCTAATGGTTAACTGATAACAAGGGTTATTGTTCCTCTAGGGTAGTAATGACCATCATTTAACCAAGGTAGTTCCAGTATCTTCCCACTGAGGCACTGAAGAGCACGTCCTGTTCTTCATACATAGCGTTACAGGGAGCGAGGCGGTCAAAGGAGAGAGAGCAACAGAGGGAAGGCTGGCACAAGCCTGCGGTCTCCCCCGCAGGCCACCTTGGCCCACTTGCTCTGCCATGAAGAAAGCGGCAGAAGACAAGTCACGGAAGCTGATCTACAGACCACAGACTGGTCATTTCTGCATTAGGGCTCAGCTGCAACTGCAACTGTGTTTCCAAGCTAATTCCAGCTTCGTGATTTTTCTTGTGCATCTGAGCATCTTTACTGTAAAATATTAATAGAGATGTAGTTAACAAGTTAATATGGTTGCCAAAAGTTTTAGCTGTGGCTGAATTATTTGTACTGTCCAGGTTTCACTCTGGCTTGCTCATTTGTAGCTTTAGCTTCCAGTATTGCATTTAAGTAGTTTTCAGAGATCTCTGCATTTTGCTATAAATGAAAGTGAGGTCATGCACCTAACGTGACAGTTAGATGTCATTCTCTGTTCTGAGTGTTGGTATAACCTTTTGTTGCATTATTTGCAAGTTTCTGGAATCTAAAAAAGATGTAGGGCATGAGGCAGGAGCAGGTAAAAGTACATATGCTTGAGTACATTTTGGGTCTATGTTTTTTTCTGTTCAGAAAGAATCAGTTAATGCTGCATCACTTTGTTATCTTTTGTACCTTTGGTAACAGACCTTTTTTTAGTTTCTTTTTAACTCTGCATGTTTGATACTGATTCCATTTTTTCTGCTGCTCTGACTGTTTCCAATGTCACATACAAGGCATGCTATTACAGATAGACATCATAATTAATGGGTAAATGATAAGGCTCAATTTTATTCTGAGCCCACAGGGCCTGAATTAGAGAATTTGTGAAGAATGCCAACGTCTTCCCATTTTCAAATACGATTTTTGTTTGTTATTCAAAGAAAACATTATTGAGGCCAGCAACAGAAATTTTTATAGTTCATGATATAGTTTGTAATAATCTTTGTAGTTAGTCTGCCTGTATCACCAGATTTTAAAGTGCATTGGCTGTTCTAATTTCTCTGCTCATTAATTTATTTTTTATGGGCAGCTTAACTCCTGTTGCTAACCTAACTGGAATGTCTTTTGTACAAGGTAGGGATGCTTATACTATCAGGAAAATATTTTCATGTTTAATATATTTTAACTTTAAAATTGTTATTTTCATTTATTTTGTTTCATACATTCAGTTTCAATTCTGTTTTATATTTAGTTTTGGAATTCATCAGAGGATAGCTGTCCCAAGACAAATGTTCTCATGGACAAAGTAAAGCATTTTGAGTGGTACATTGCTACACTAAGGAAGTGAAGGTCAACTTCAGACTAACTCTGATGTGTAAGTATACTTCAGCATGTTTTGAGATTTTGAATAGGTTTTAGTAACAAGATTCATACGACTGCTGTTGAATATATTGGTTTGGAAGGGCAGAATGGCAATTAAACTTAGATGATTGTTGATTATAATAGAGTTAAGTTGTTATAGCAACTAGAGCACTCATCTTACCACTGCACACACAAAAGCACATATTAAAGAAAAAAAAGGGAAAAAAGACTGATCTTCTCCTTTCTCTCAATAGTATGTAATCATAATTATCATAACTGATATTCAGAATTTCCTTTTGCAGTTTCTAGTACTTAAACATTACTATGCAAATACAACTAATTTTGCAATCATCAGACTTACTTCACTGAAATAATTCTATTTGTTTAGTTAACACTGGATTTTGGTTATCCATAATTTTAACCATTTAAATAAAAAATATGTAATTCTTTCAGTCCTTTTACAGTTTATGGGGAGATTAGGTTTTGTTATTTTTCATTCCTTTTCAAGTGTTAAGGAGACGTAATGCTGTACTCTGTCATACTGTTGTTAAAGCTTGGTACATTCTGCTGATTATAAGCCATAATGGTGTAATTAGTCAACAGTAGTTAACAGAATAATTGAGACAGGAATATTTTCTGTGTGCTCAATGTATTGGATTAGATTAAAAGGTATTAAAAATGCAAGCCCAAGACATCTATTCCAATTTATGCCAGTTGATTATTTGGACTGGTATCATGTTTTTCATCAATTTATGGGCATCTTGGGGAGTCTTTCAGAGAACATCTTAATCAGCTGGCAACACGTTGAATGTTCTGTGTGTGTGACACAATTGAAAGTTAGAAAATTTTGAATGTATTTCCTGTTCTGCCCCCGATCTGAGACACTAGCTGAGTAAGAGATGAGGAAGAGCCATTATTCGCACTCTGTGGAAACCTTGCATCCTGCAACATGTATGTGTCCCGGTTTCTTTTCCTTTTGGGTTTTGTTTTTGTTTTTGTTTTTTTGTCCCTGCGCTACGACAGAACACTGCTTCTGGGTTGTCTCTGGTTTATTACCAATTCTTTTGACCTGTCCAAGATTAGAAGAATACAGTTCCCTGTGGAATAAGCAACAAGTTTTTAATAATATTTTCACAGAGTGATTTCCGAGTTACTCCTTTCCTTGAATTAATGACACTATAGAATAGCAGTATTTTCCTTCTAAGCTGGTCATCAGAAGATGTGATTACTGGAGACTATTACGCACAGGAAATAGTATTTGGACTGCTGCCTTCCTTTGGTTAAAAGCCCAGGCACATTTGTACTTCGTTTGACAACTGCAAAAACGTGTTGTTTTTAACTTAGAGGTCCAAAGAAGTTAGTTTTCGGTGAACGAAACAAAAAGCGCTCAGAGTTTTGATTTTCTTAATAACTCGCAATTATTTGTTTTGAATATGTTTGCCATCTCTAAAGAGAGCAATTTTAGGCTAGCTAGAGCTATTCAAAACTGAAATGACACCTAATAGTTTTAAGGACTTGCTCTTGATCCTCTCAAAGATAGTTTGAGAGAAAATGAACACACGCTCTCCATTAAAACAGATGAGATTTAAACATATCCAAATAATGCCTAATTTCAAGTTGTAGAAATTTAGAGTTTATGTGAAGTGAGTAAACAGACTGATTGTGGAACCAGGTCTAGCAAAGCTAGAGTAGTGCCATTAGAATACCTAGCAGCAGAAGAGTAGTTAATCTGATCATTAGAAACCCTTATCATTAGAGTTTGTTATTTAGCTATAAAAATTTGCTCCAGGCTAAAAATTAGACTCAGCAATTCCCAACATATAAGGCTTTAAATTAGTTTTAAGATGTACACAAAAAGCAAGTTTGCTTACACATCCTTTACATCTACATCAACAGGTCTCTTTTAGCTCAATATTTTATGTGCTATGAACTAAATGCTTTGAAAGTAGATTGACAAGGCTTACGGTCACTAGGTTAGACCCTATTTTTCTATCTGCTCCAAGTTTATTTAAGGTCTTTTGTGGAGCTTTTAAATTATATCTGTGCAAAGTTAAAGTATTTTATTTCCTCAGATTTAAGTTTATGGTTTCCATTTTTAATAATTTTAATTTTCTTGAAGTACGATATCCTCATTCAAGGCCATCAGTATCTTTTCCTGCTCTTTTTAAGACAACTTTTCTGGTTTGGGCAACTTGCCTTCAGCTGACCACAGGGTGAAATAAAAACATTTTCTTGGTTTGACTGGATCCCCAGGCTAAATCCCTCTGTAGTGCAGATGTGTCTCCTTAGCAGGTGCAGCTTTGTTAAGCTTCATATATGTCATCTGTTTGCAGCCATGATACTATTTTGTAAGGAATCTTTCCAATATTGGCTAATCTCAGAGATGGGAATGAAGCATATGCAAGGAAAGATTTAGAGCTGTAACAGAATGTAGGCAAACAATTCTTGTGTTTCAGAGGATTTTGATGTTTCACAGTGAGAGTGATTGATTGGAATGTGAATTGCGGAAATTCTCTCGGCAAGAAAGCTCCACACTGGCTACTGGAGGACTGCAGACCTGGGAAATGCAGTATTTTGGCAGACTGCCAGTTTGGCTGATAATGAGCCAAGCTCATAACCTTGTGGGGAGCCATGTAGGTCTCGGTAGCTTCTGAGCCAGCAGAGTCCCGTATTCCGCAAGCATCGATCCCTAATGCCTCACTCCTGCATTTTCTCAGAGCTGTGTACTCAGGTTTTATGTACCACAAAGCTGTATTTTTCAATACCTACCTTAATCTCAGTTTCTGATCCTGTCTCAGGTTACAAGCCAAACATTTAAGTTAGGTACAGTGAGAGGTAGAGATTCAAAATAAATGACGCCTACTTTGCCTTTGAAGTGCAGATTAGCTAGGACACATTGTGATGGGCATCTGTAGAAATAGGATTTCAGTGCTGCTTTTTCTTTTGGAAACCTGAATAGTCACCTGTACAAACTGCCTTTGAAATAAATGAGGTTCCACGTAGCACAGAGTTTGCCTACTCACCATCTTTCTAGTACTGAGAGTTAAATATCTAGTTGTTGCAGATACAGCTTTCTTGATAAGTTAAAATGAACTATTTTAATTAATCTTATTTAGTCAAACAGCTGACAGTACAATAGCTGTCAACATATACATATAAGATGTTATCATATTACAGGTAGCATCCACATCTAATACCACAGTTTTAGAGGTTTTTCCCCTTTGGAGTTCTGGGTCTGCATTCACTTTGCTGTTACTTCAGTGCTATCTGCACCAGCTTCTGTTGCACTACTTCTGTACCTCAGCGAGTATTAGTAATCAGATAAAGTATTCTAAAATGTTATTTCCAATCTTTGTCCGTAAATATGATTATATACACATTTATCATCAATATTGTAATATGCCTTCAATCTTCAAGACAATACTTGCAGTTTCGTGTGGTCAAACCTTTCTTGTTGAATGGGAAGAAACTTTTGTTGTGCAGTTGTCACACTTTGTCATTCTGTAAGCACAGTTTTGGTGGGTTAACAAAGATGTATAATTCTCACGTAGTTCTAATGTGAGAGTTCAGATACTTTCAGAGCCACTTTTGGTGAGGCATTGGAAGTTACAATGGTGCTTGGTATTTCACCTAACTGCTTGCCCTGGGTTCAGCTGGCATAGAGTTAATTTTCTTCTTAGTAGCTGCTGTGTTTTGGATTTAGTATGAGAATAATGTTGATAACACATATTGGTTTAGTTGTTGCTAGGCAATGCTTGTATTAAATCAAGGACTTTTTCAGCTTCCCATGGAAGCTGAGAAGTAGCATAGGCAGGACATGCTGGCCAAAGGAATATTCCATACCATAGATGTCACACTCAGTATATAAATGGAGGCTGGCTGTGGGGGCAGGAATCTGCGATCGCTGCTCAGGATAGGCCGGGCAATGGATCATTGGGTGATGAGCAATTGTATTGCATCACTCATTTTGTATATTCTTTTATCCTTATTGTTACTATTGTCTTATCTTCCATTACTGTTCTATTAAACTGTTTTCATCTCAACCCACACGTTTTTCTTTTTTTTCTGATTCTCCTCCCTGTCCCACTGGGGTGCAGGGGGAGTGAGTGAACAGCTGTGTGGTCCTGATCGCTGCTTGGGGTTAAACCACAACACTGCTTTATTAACACTGTATCCGGCACTTTGGCAGCCTTATCAACAGTGTGATGTATATGTGGAAGTCCTTAGTTCTTTCCCTGTGATCACAAAAAATGTGGAGCATTCTGTTTTGCAAAGGAGACCACAATTAGCTAGCTATGTATGGTAGATAAATGGTAAGCTCCTTTCGTGCTACTGCTTTTATAAACCGAAAGAAAGCACATTACATTCTGTTTTTAAAGTGATTTAAATTCAGAGAGAATTCTCAGTAGTTCTCACAATTATCCAAGTTAACTGAGCCTACAATTACTCCCTAAAGCTTGGAAGGTGTCTGGGAACATGTTTCCCACAAACACAAACCCTGAAGAATCTGTTGATCTCCAGCTTGAACGAGATGACCATTCTTGATTTGCAAAAGTAGCTTTGAACGCTGTATCCCAGTTTACTAGCTGGAGAAATGCTGCATTGTGTACACTACATGGTTTCTTAGCTGATCTAGAATAACGTTTGTGTGTTTTCTTGGATTTGAGATAAATCAAAGACAATCCCATCCGTTTTCCTATCTAGTTCAAATGAGAAAATCCAATCCTGAGATGTAAATTCCTTGGGTTTTGAAGGGATAGTTTACCCTCGCGTCCCCAGGTATACCCCTATGTGTTTGTTTGGGCAATATGCATAGTTAAGCAAGTTAGTGAAGGCAGAGGTCACAACTTTCTGTTGACATTCCTTTTTCATTTGCAGGTAACATTAAGAAAACAACTCTTGCGGAACTAGCTATATCAATTTTTGTTTTCTCAACTAATTTAGCTCTTTTTTTTCTTTAAGGATTTTGATTGAAATTAGTGTAGCCACTTTCAAATCATGCACATTGAAGTGTATGAAAACAGACCATGTATTCCAATTAGGAATTTTGTACAGAGCTACGAAATTTCATACAAAGGAGAGAGAGAGAGCAATTAACATTAACGTGTTCTGTAGAAGATACTGAGACCAAAGGAAGGGAATGGGTTTGGTGTTTTTAAATTGATTTGATTTTATATTTTTCAAAATCGTAAGCACACTAAGTAGAAATCTGATGGGTGTTCAACAGAGTTGAATGTCAATTTAGTAAACAATTGTGTCTACTAGAAGCTTTAACTGATTTTATTCTGAAACGCTAAAATTTGAAGACACCTAATGTGTTTCATGTTTTCGAGTATTTGATAATGAGACATGCTAGTTGACTATGCTTTCTTCTGAGTAGCAAACCAGAAATAATTAGCTTCCAGAAGGTAAATTCCAAGAAATATATTTTTTTACATACTTTGTAAAATAGCGTCTAGAGGCTACTTGTTACATCTTTCCAGTCTGAACATACTACTCCATGGTCATTTAGGAATAACATTTTAGAATCAGTCGTCTTTCTGATCAAGCAAAAAAATTGACACAAGTCCACCAAAATAAATACATGACTTCACATCAGACAGCCCCCCTTTCATATCATCTAGAAGAGCAGCTCCCCCTATTACACACCCTGCCCTAGCCTCATCCTAATTTCCCTTTACTGAGTAGGAGACTTTCAAATCTGCCAGCTGGGATTGAAATACCTACATTGGTTCCTGTCACCTATATGTACTTGTCTTGCATGAAGGACAAGCTTTAAAGTTTCTCTATGTCCCACTGCAGGAAATGCAAATCCTGCTGTAAAGACAACAAAAAGAAAAAATGCAAAGAAGGAAGGATTTTCTAGCAGCATGTTTTCCAGCAGGGTATGTTATACTTGGGCAGCAGTTGAAGGCAAGGGTTTTGCTATCTTCCATGCTTGGAAATATTCATTAAGGAAGCATGGCCTCTCAGAAACTTGCAGAGGTCTTTCGCCTTTTCCTTTGTGACACTTTTCAATTTAGAGTTGGTTAAATGTGACCAGTATTTACTCCTGTGGAGACTTTCTTTTTCCTTTTCTTCTATATATTCATGAATTTCTCTTCTCTTCCCACCTTGATACTACACATTGTTTTTTATAACAATGGAAGCCTTTCAAATACTGTCTAATTTTTTTCCTCCTTCCCAGGAGAAAAAAAATCCTATTAAGTCATAAGTAAAAACAGAGTAGATACATAAAAATATCTCTGATTTTCTTGTCTTTTAATCATTCCAAACATCTCAAGCATTTTATTTAAGAAAAAAAAAAATCTTTGTGGGATTTTTTTATAAGGCAAGGAGGATAATATTGTCACAGGAGAAGTCGAAGGCCTGGTAGATTTTAATAGTCTTGAATGTGAGGAAGTTATGTCCTATTTTTAAAATACTTCTACTATAATTTGTGTAGAAAGAAAGTGTTCCCAGCATGCAGGAAAAAATACATTTTTTCCCATTAAATGCTTCATTATATTTAAAAAAAAAAGTCATTGATTGTAAACAAACTTTACAGAATCTCTTTGACAGGATATAATTTATGCTGGTTTCAATTGTAATCTCTGAGAGCAAAACAAGTTGTGAACTAATTATTGAACACGAAGATTTATGGCATGTTTTTTCTTCAGTACCAATAATTTTGAAAATTATTTTAAAAGTATTTGTCACATTAAGGTCCTGATTCTTCAGAGGCTTAAGTGCATAGATAGTAGATCACACAATTAGTAGTAAAGTCAGGTACTTGGTACAAATGGAAAGCTAACCATAACTTCTTTACCAGGCTGAGTGCTCTGGTCTCAATCAACCTACTTGGAATAGTCTATAGCTTCTCTTTTTTGAAGTGTTTCAAGAAATTTGCAATTGAAGCCATCAATACGTTGGTTTTGTTCTGATAATATAATCTGCAAAAGTCAGTGTATAGGGGCATAATATTTGCATGTGCGACTGTGGACGTGTAACAAGGAGTTTCAGTATGAGTGATTTTGAAGTCTGGTGAAAAAAGGCACCACAAGTATGGCTAATCTGCAATGAATCTGTGATTAAAAGTAGTCTAGCTGGGTTGAAGAGGTGTATTTTAACCAAAGAAGTGAGATATTTAAGAGAGCTTCTCTTAAAAGATTCTTTTCTAGTATTTATTATCTTATCTATTGTATGTTACAGATCCCTCTTTGTTGGGACGTTCTCATTAACCGCAGTTAGTCTAACAGCATATTATACCTGGAATGACCTACCAACAGTTAATGAAATAGTCATTGGCAAAGTCCAACACAGAAGCTGTAGATCCTGAATTCGTAATTGCATCTTGGCTGTTTAATTGTGCACCCCTCAGTAGGCCAGGAATCACTTAAACATCTGCTTAAAACATTATTTCCTTTAAAAAGTACTTACGCATGTGTGTAACCACTTGCTGAGTAGAGAGGTAGACGGACTGTTATATCTATGTCTCTCTGACCGTGGTACTCTGTCATAGAAATGTAGTAAAAAAAGCATGCAGTTAAAGCCAAGTAGTTCAAGTAGTACAAAAGAAGAATCTAAAGCCTTATCTTGCTATATTGGTCCTGCTTTCCAGTCTTGCTGCACTGTATCATTAGATAGGCTACCAAAACTCGGTTAAGATTAGTATTTCCAGGAAGGGCTCAGGAATAAAATACAACATTAAAATTTAGAAGTCCAGTATTAGAGTATTACAGTTTGAGTCAGTCATGCTTGGCTTATTTTATACACCAAGAAAAAGATTGCAAGTGAGATATCAAGACAGTTTTCTTTATCCTATTTAATTATTGCTTGATTAATATTTGATGCAGGGTTTGCAGAAAGAGATTGTTTTTAAGGCAGTAAAAACTCATTTTGTATAATATAGGTGTTTTATCTCTTATCAATCAATAAAATATAATCCTCCTTGTTCGGGGTTATTCTGCCCTTTATTGTATCAGTGACAGTCTTTATGCTATATATCTAGTATCTACATTGACTAGAGCAGAAATTACTGCATGCACCCTGCAATTTATAATTCACTCTACCCAGCTCCTCATCAATTATTTTTGCTGCAAAATGTAGTGCCACTGATAGGTATTTTATCTCAGTGCTGCATTCCCACTGCCTGCGGACTGGTGCTTTGAAGAGTCTTAAAAGCATTGCTATTTAATAGTACTAGCCAGTGCATCTGCTCTAAAATTTGTTCCAAGTTACTCACATTCTGTTTTTAACAATACGCCTTCATTCATAGACAGTAAACATTTTGTTTAGTACCAATTGATTCTGAAGTGAACCTTTCCTAAATTCTTAGTGATGCTATGTCAAAACGTGGGATTCAGTAAAAAAATTATTCACAATGTGAAATAATAATATTTTTCCTTTAAATTACTACAACAGAATTTTATGTAATTAAAATGTAAACTAAATGTTGTGGGCTTTAAAGAGGACATTGTGACCGTTTTTCATATTAGTGTGTTTCTCACAGACAGGTTTCTTTCTGAAATCCTTACTCAGTGAGAACTTCCCACTGAGTAAATGAAAGTACACCAGTGGACGATCATGACTTGTATAATAAAGACCTAATTCACTCCATTTTCACAGGAAAAACTCCCCTCACAGGTTGCAATAAATTATTCGTGTATGTGATGGCCTATAAATTTGTTAAAGCCAATGTAAAAGTACACTTGGGGAAAAAAATAATCTATGTTTGTGAGATTAATTATATTACGAATATTTGTGAGGCATTGCTTAAATCTCTGTACTTTCTTCATGAAGTTTTTTGAGAGACTTATTCTCTATATGTGTGTTAAATTATCTGTAACTGTCTGTAGTCATGAATCTATTGGATGATTCTGAATGGGAAGAAGAATTTTCAGGGATTGTGCTGAGCTGTATAGTCTTTCTCAGATCTGTGCAGAATAAGCCAGAATGCTCTTTTCAGTGCTGGATCTCCATCCGCTGTGCTGGATGAGGGAAATGGAATAGGCTTTGGCTCGTTACTTCTTTTTCTTATTTTTCAGAGAATTGGGAAATCAAGGAGCATTACAATTCCTCTCCTGCCACCAATATATTGACCTTGGCTACAGCTAATCTAACATCTAATTTAATGTGGTATGGACTGGGCAAACAAACCTCTTTTACATTAAAGTCTTTGTTTCTCTCCTTTTTTTGGTGGAAACTGCAAATTCTGAGGTTTGCTTTTTGACAAACCTGATTCCTTTCATTCAGGAAAATGTTCTTTGTGTTTTTCGTATCTGTCTGTGTCCATGCTGCTATCCTGAGTGTCAATTTCTTAAATGTGTATGTCTTAAAAAAAGTTTCCTTAAAAATAAATTTTGAACATGGACAGTAAGTGAACTCATTCCACTTATACACTCTCGAGGTTTGTGTCTATTCTGGAAGATTTTATATTTGGCTGTTACGTATTGGCAAAAGTACAGTGTATATAGTCCAGTTCTGTGTTCCTCTTACAATGGCTGTATTGTGGACTTCATGACTGTGCAGATAGTCAGGTAGCTCTACATACTGATAAGTCCCACCTTCTTATGTCACTGCTCCTTTTGGTAAGTGAAACTTTTAGCAGCCTTTGCATCTAAGGACATTGTTAGCTTTTTTTTTCTTTTTTCTTTTGTATGTCCTTGCCAGAGCTTTTTGTATTCTAGCAGCTGTCTTCTCCTGATTGTACATTGTTGGTTGTGCTTCAAATAGGAAGCTGACTTTATGCAAGGTTGCAGACTATATTTGGCATGTGGCAGTAACATCACAGATTGTTACCACACTCACCTCTGCTAAAGCATCTGGAAATCCTTTGTGTATTGGCTAACATAGGTGAAGTGGTGTCAGAAAGATTACTTTTTCTATCTAGGGATGTGTCAGCTATTATAATTGCTTGACCAATCTATTTTCTGATTCATGTGACTTTGGTAATGGCATAAATGAAAAGGAAAGAAATCTTTAGGAGAGATGAATTTTGAGCACTGGATAGATATTCTCTTGATTATGTAGGTCAGTCCTTTTGTAGGTGTAGTATGAGATGTAGCTTCATTTATCCCTAAGCAGCACATGATGAAATAGTGGCATCCCACCTTTTTTATCTTTTTGGTACTGAGAACATTTGCAGAGTTTCAAATCTGCACTGGGGCTATTTTAGCTATTTTATCTTTCAGATGCCATTATGTCATCAGATATGTGCTGTAATGCATTACTGGCTTTGACTAGGTTTTCTTGAAGTATAGGAATCAAATTCGGGATCAGCAAATACTTCGATGGATTTTAAATATCAAGATCATTAGAAGTTAGGTCAGAATAATGTATCCAGGGAGAGAGGTAGGGACAGGAACTGTAAGAACAAGAATACAAGGATGGAAGAGACTGCTCAAAGAATATGCAGTTTGGAAACCAGAACATGGACCGATGTGTGAATTAATAATAAAATTAATAAAATGTGGTGGTGTTATAGCAAAGAAATAATCTTTATATAAAAAAAAGTGATATGAAAATGTGCTGAAAGAAGCCACTTGCAGCAAATTGCAGATCGTTTTACTGGTCTAAATAGCCCAGAGTTTGTACTACTTCCTGCAAACTGTCAGCTTTTGTGACTTTGTTAATTACCAGTCAAAGAGGTGCAAGGAATGCTCGAGTGAACATGCAACAAACAACAATTTGTACTGATTATGAAGTTCTCTTTTGGTTGAAACCATGTTTATTCTTTGTCTAAGAAGATGTCTGTGCAACCCTCTCTACACTTTCCTTTTCTGTTTTATCCAGCAGCAGCTATTGCACTAGCAATAGCAGAATCCAGCTTTGGACTTTTTTTTTTTTTTTTAAATGCCAACTTTGGGGTGCTGTATTGCTTTCTGTGAATCAAATGAGTTATTTTTATGTGTGCTCCTTTTTGTGATGATGAATCCTGAGTATATGCGTGTGCAAATAATTTCAAGCACTGGAAAATTTTCACCATGGAAAAGGTGAACTACAGTAGTGATTATTAGGGACTACAAGCACATCAGTTCTATGTTAACACACTAACGTAATTACTCTGTCCTGCTCCCTTCTTTGTGAGCAACTGGTAGGTGGTAAGTAATCTCTTTTTAAGCTATTTTCCCCTCAATATGTCAGAGGATTTATTTGAAATAATTATGAAAGAGACATAGAATATAAATGTCAGAATAGATGTAGATGGGAAAATATTACTACAGAGGGGTTTTGTAATATGTTGGAAATGTCATTTATGGTTCTGTTTTAATGAATGAGTAATTAGTTAGCTGAACATCGGCTCACTTCTTAATGGAATCTTAGTGGATTAACTACATGCCTCATTCATATTATCTTACAGAATTTTTCTGCCTTGACTCCCCCTAAAAGCGCACAAATAAAACTCAGTTCAGCTGTTTGCTTTTTCTTATGTATGAACGTGTTCCTACGTATGAACGTAGGAAATTTATTTCCATAAAACCTTGTAACATGTAAACTCTACTTTTTCCCTTTCTTAGTGTGCATCACATCTTTGTTATATATACACTTTATACTTACTGTTATGTGTTTTCCAAAATGTGTTTCTAATTGGGCAGGAGGCTGCCAAGGCATTTAAAAAAAAAAAAAAATTATAAAATCTGTTTAACATTTAGTCCTGCTGTTTGCCCTAAAGCTGTAATTACTTAGGTAATTTTTTCAGATCACCTGATTGTAAACTCCTGCATTGGGTTATAGCTTCCAAAACAACCTTGTCTGAGGCACTTAAGTTTCTTGCTTGTGCTACATTCACATTTGTGTGTTGCTGGGAAAAGAAAGTGAGTATCAATATTATGTGGTCTGTGTTAATATGAATAAACATATATCTGTTATTTTTACTTAAAACAAAAATTCTAATTTTCTGAATCAGCATCGGACAATGTTATGTGCTACATTATACCTTTCAGTAGCATTATGTGCTTAGAAAAAAACAAGGTTTCAGCTAAATACCTTGGATTTGCAATTTGTTTTCATTTTATTTTATTTACTGTCTAGCAAAGTGTTATTTGCATTGAAATTTGGTATCTCAGCTGAACCATTATATTCTGCTGTAATTAGAATAAACTGTCAGCATGAATTACTGTACATTGGTTTTAGAGATCTGTTTGGAGACAACCATTTCTTACCAAAGCAGAGACAGCAATTTGCTGTCTAACTTTGTACATTTGCAAAATACACTTAGTGTAAAATTAATTAGGTCATTAGAAACCTATTATCTTGCCTCAAAGGAACTGATTTTAAAAGTAAGCCTGTTTTCTGTAAAAGGTGACATCTTTGCATTCAAACCTAGTTGTAATTCATTCTTAAGGTTTTATTCTTGCTTTTCTTTCCTCGTCAAAATGGAAAGGTGTATAAACAGGTTCTAAGTAATTCTCAGTATTGTAGTGTGCACTAAGGGAGAAAAAGTAATTCTTTAAAGGCCAAGGTTATTGTTCAATGGCGTTAATCAGACAGTGTCCAATAACTTACATTTTGTAAAAATAGCTTTGATTCCTTCAATTTAAGAATTGTCCAAAAACACAGTAGAACTTTAGTTAGTTTGTCAGTGTTCAGAACAATGTAATTAATATAATACTGTGGGCAAGTTTCATCCTATCATCTTATACTATTTGTTATGACTATCTCAACTATAGTTAATTCTTGCAGTCCATTTAGCTTTGAGGACTTCCCATCATACATTACCAATTACATACCCTGATGGTATGTAATTGGTTTTCTTACATATCTGGATGATGTGAGCAAATAATTAGGGATTTTAGGCTCTATCTTTTCCTTTCTTCTGTTCCACAAAGAAAACCCTTATCTTAGGCTAGGTATAGAACTGTAACTTCTTGGGAGTCTCCTGAGAAATGAAACAGAAAAGCCAAAGCCACAGTTACTTGTTATTTAACAGACTTTATGACCGCTTTTCTCTTGTCAGTTGCGAAGAGTAATATTTGTGTATAAGGGCAGAATCTCTTTTTTCTTCTGTCTCTCTGTCTTGATAGGCAAAAGCTCTGTGGCTAAGGAACACAAGTTTTATATTCTTACTGTGTAGCACCTAATCTTGGTTTTGTACTGTGAGAGGTATTTTTAAAATATTTAGTGATGATAATATAACATATTACAGGCTGAACATAAGAAGAGTATAGAAGAAGTCAGGCTAATAAGGAAAGGTATGTCTGTGAACTACACAAGTTAGGGTTCTGGGTCTTTTTAAAATGAAACTGGATACAGCTGGTCACACCTGAATTGCCGGTCTAGCCTAAAGCTTTTCTTGTCTCTACAGTAGTGTCTCCATTCTGAAGAGATCAGCCCTTTGTGAGTGTCAGAGATTAAATAAATGTATGATTTCCAATACATGGTTAAGAATGATCTTTACTACGTGATCTGTAATAAAATTTTGCAGAAGACAAAGCAAATCTGAGAAGTTCAGTGGTCTGTTCTTAACTATATTTTGTCTCGTATACTGTGTTTTAGGCATTTATTATAGCCTTTCTGTACTGTTGAATTCCCTAGAGACAAATTGGTCAGTTTATGCCTTACCCCAAGGTTGACATTTTTGTGGTGCCCGAAAGATGGGGTTTTAAAATTATAGTATTTGAAAAATTCTCTTGATATCTGAGGGAAACAAACCACAGTTCTGTGAAGATGAAGGCTGTATTATGCTACTGATGAAAGAACAATTTTCCTATTCAAAAGATAGTAGACTGAGACCTTCCAAGCTGCTTAAGCAACTTGGGCTCCTTGGTTCCATTTATTTTGATAGGAACAAATGCTCTCAGATGGGGACGTGTTAAAGCCTGGACTAGTAATCTGACATAAGTGTCTGAGTGAATGCTGAGTTTAATTCACAGACAACCAGCTGTGTTTCAGAATGCATTATGCATTTCCTTTTTTTTTTTTTTTTTTTTTTTTTTTGGAGTAATTGTAAAGGGCAGCTGTTCTTTTTTTCTTCAGCAGCTATTTTTGAACTCTGCTTACTCCTCCTACCCCCAAATTATGAACTGCCTTTTAAAAATTCATAATTAATCCAATCTTGACTATTTTGAAGCTCCTGCTGACTAGTAATGATAAAGCTTTTAAAGCACGAATGACGCCTGTCTTTTGTTTAAATTCTCTGATGGAGGCATCTTACAGGTGTGTCACCCCAGTGAATGCCTATGACTATGTCTGAATCCTCGCTTTCAGGACAAGACGATGCTGTATCTGTTACCCCCATGTAATTTCTTCTTCTTGTGTTCACAGCTACTGGCTGAATCTTTTGCTGACTGTTTTCCTCAAATACAGCCCTTCACTCTATCTCACTGGTTTCTTTAGTGTGTTCCTCATTCTGTCCATTTCCAAAACAGAATATCTATAAAGAAATTGTATATAATGGACAAGTCTTCCATACATGCATGTACTTTTCATGCTCTGCAATGCTTTTCTCTCTACCCCTCAAAGGAGGGAAATCTGTTTAGACCCTTTTCCTCCACAGACATGCTGTAGGCAATTTAACCAATTTCACTTCTCAACCAGAATTTTTATTTAGTATGTTTCTGTGTGCTTTCTTTAAAGCCACCTGCCTAGTTTTCCCTCTCTTTTGGAGACTTCCCCGCCGGGAGTCTGAATGCTGCTGATCATACAGGCAGGATTCAATTCAGAAAAACACAGCAAGCATAATTTACCTTTCAGCTTCCAGCCCCAGTGTTGTCTCAGGGTTTTGTTTTTGCTTTCACCGAATGCACAAGCTTGCCACAAAGATTGTTTTGGCTGTCTTTAAAATACGGGAAATTTTCTTTTCACCTTTTATACTCTAAATTTTTAGTACCAAACCCCAATAGACAAATCTGGTAGGACCTGTCAATGTGACAAAGAATTATTTTACAATTAGAGTCCAATATATCAAGAGACTGTATCAGATAAAGGAGAGAAATAGCCATACCTCATCTAGTGACCTATGTTCTGAGTCAATAAACTAGAAGAAGAAGCAAAACCATCAGGCTTTAGTAAGAACTGTCCTGAAGTGCCTGCTTCAAGCACTGGTCCAATGAATACTGCTTTTTAACTTGCAAATTACATGGACTTATAAGAACAAGGCGTCTTCCTTTTTAAGTAAACAGACAAGAAGTTTTTTAGCGAAACCTGGAGAAAGTGGGATTGATCCCATCTTGGTCCTTAGATATTCATTAAAGGTATCTTAATAGGCACCTGTATTTTAGTATTCTTGGTTTGAGACTACATTGGGTGTTCAATTACTGAAATACGTATAAACTCCAGTACACGTACCAATGCTTCATATTGAGAATGTGCATAATGTTGATATAATCAACATTTTGGCCTCTTCTGAGCGTTTTAAGGCTAAGATGCAGCAGACTGACAGTGACTTTACAATTTTGCAGTGTAAGTTTATTTGGCCATAATATTCATCTGATACTTTACAAGCTAAAATATCATTTCTGCAGAATAGTCAGAATACAGTTAATTAGCAAAGCGCTGACCAGGCACAAACCCAGATCTCTCTAAAATGTTAAGATGACAGTAAGCTGATCCTGCAAGTTTGCTCTGTTTTTAATTGTCTGCTTGTGGCAAGCTTGCCCAATATTGATACATACGCATGGTGCAAGCAACCAGTAGGCATGCTAAATACCTTCTCACAAAAACCTGGTGTAAACTTTGGTTTTGCAGACAAACTGCTATAAATCCAGTGTGAGCCAATGTTGTTGGGTTTTGTTGTGGGTTGTTTTTTTTTTTTGTGTGTCTGGGTTTGTTTTGGGTTTTTTTTTTTCAGGTAACCTTGGTAAAAGGTCTTAGGTAGCTGAATTGATTCAGCTAATCTCAGGAAGGCAGAAGACCACTGCAATTTTGCAATTTTGCTTTGTCCTTTCAAAAAACCCACTGATTTTGCTGACATGCTTCTGCTCCCAGTTTGCAGTAATTGGTGGCAAACACAAAGCTAATTCCTTATTACACAGTATTTTCAGGGGGTTAGTGGGTAAGCTGTTGAGTACAAAATAGTGTACGCAATAATGTGGCGCCGAGAACAAAGATCTGTAATTCACATTATCCGTTTGCTGCATTTTTGTTTCATGTCTCTTAGCACTGTTCTCTCTTTTGTAGATTCACTTTATGTAAAGTACTGCATAACTAAAAGCTGCCTGTAGTAGGCTGACATAGAACACAGTCATCCATATCCAAGTACAAAGTTCTGTATATCCATTTATACCTGTAGCTGTTAGAAACTTACAGGGTAAGGAATTTGTAAAAGGGTAGACCTGAGAAAAGTGTTATTTACAAAGATACAATGACTATCTTAGAGAAGGAGAATGTGATAAAGTGTAACACTTTGATAAAAGTCTTCTAGCTGCAATAAAATAAATTCTCACCCTTCTTACCACAGAGGAGAGCAGATGAAAATATAAATGTGGAGCTCATTTATTGTATCTTACTCTGATTTTATCCCATTTGTTTTTCCTTTTTATTGACAGCTTAATTTTCAAATTAGGATAATAGCATCATATTCTTTCTCTAACTGTGTATATTTAAGTGTCTTTGTCTTGAGGGCTTTGTGTTAGCATAAAGAAATCTGGCTGAAATGGAGTTTTCAGTTATATCATCATTGGCAAGCTTTGTAACCTGAAACTATTATGTTCTTATTACAATGGTTCCCTCACCCCTACTTACCCGTGACTTCTTTCTAAATGCAATAATAAAAATAATAAAAACACAAAAACACAACAAGGTGATAACAAGGCTCTGAAGGCTTAGGATCTTGAGTTTTATATCCATTAATTTAGAAGGGTGTGTCTGCTATTGCAGAGATGTAAGGTGAGCTCCTTAGAGAACGCTAAGTGTCCTATCTCCCACTTGTTTCGGAACCTTCTTTCTAAGGCACTAAATTCCTTCTGGATGTTTTACATACAAAAAGGCTACCAGCTCAAGTATGTGTTCTGTGTCGACTTTGCACAGTTCTATATTTCTAGAGTGAATAATCATATTTCACATTCTGGAGTGTAATGGGAGCTGCTTAACACATGATTAATTATTCTGCTACAGAGCTGTCTGCATTACATGGAAAGGAAGAAGAGATAGAGTACAGTTTCTCTATTGTATTTAGCAAAATCATATTTGGATTGGTTGATTTTGCATGGGTATGGGAATTAGCAAGGGAGAGAAGGCAACTTCCATACGTGTTATCTTAAGAGATGAAGCAAAAGACGTAGGGATATGGTTTCCTTTGCTTTGTCTTTACTGCCAGGTAGAAAGTGGTACTTGTATTTCCCATATTTTCTCTTGGTGTCTGAGAGCCTTTCTTTTCTCTTACAGAGATAGTAACATGGTATTAAAAAGAGATAAAATAAGATAAATCTTGCAGGATGTCAATGTAAACTACTCCTTCCTGTCTCTTAAGAGGGTAAACAACCAAAGGCATGGGAACTTTCTTCTCATGTGATGAACAAGCAGTTGTGCAGGGAGCATGTGTGCATTGCACTTGAACTTCCTAGGCTATAGGCAGTTGCAGACACAATATTTTTAAAATTTTAAAATTAATTTTAAAAATTTTAAAATTAAAAATAACCTTTTTAGTTTTATGGGACATCTGAAGCTGGGAATGTAGAACGGAAATAGCTACATGTATAATAGCTGAACCAAAACATTTAGACTGCGCACTACCATCTGTTTATTGTTTTATTTGTGGTGGCTTATACAGCTGTGTGAAAGAGATTGGTTTATTTATGAAGAGCAATGCTAACAAATTAATAACATAACAAGCATGCTGCAAAGGTGCTGACCTTTAGAAAGGAAGAGCTGTAACACAAAGAAGGTTGACTTTATTAGAATCTATTAGATGCTTTGGCAACCGGTCCCTGGGGTGGAATTTCAGATAAGCCAGAACCGTGGAGCACCTGACAAGTTGTTAGGAGGGTAAGCCCCACTTCATCAGAAAAATCATACATCTGATAGTGAGATCACATCCATGAATGGTAGCTTCACTTTTCTTGATGATTTATGTTGATTTCAGTAAATTCTTCTTTATTTTTTTTCTGTGCAATAAATATTTCCATCTACTGGTATGACTAGCTAGATGGCTAAAGTTAGGATGAATTGCCATTTTAAAATTAGTGTACTCTTCCCATGATGAGAGAGATGATGATTGGGAGAGCTTCCCAACTGACTTTACTACAGGTTGTTATTGTCAACTGCCAGACCTCAGGCTAGTTTTGACACTTTTATCCTTATGATTATTTCTTTTTTTCAACCAGTAAAACATGCAGATGTAAAGCTTTTTTTATAAGCATTTTCCCTTGGTGTGTTTGCTGAGTGGAAAAGGGATGAAGGTGCCTAAGTGCTCTTGAGGCTATTTAGTAGAACCTTTAAAGACTTGTTTTTGAAGATTGTGATGATGTGGACTTAGATCTGTCAACTTGACTTAAAATTACTGCTCATACTGTTTTCTGTTGGAAAATAACATATTCTAGGTCAATAGGAAGTTATCTGTGATGTTCTTTTTTCTGACATCCTACTGAATCACTTGTCATGTATCCTGTTATGGATGCGTGATTAGTACTTCTAAGAACAGTTTTGTCTGTCAGATGTCAATAGCCCTTTTTTTTTCGCTAATCCTGTTTCTAATGAAGTCTGTGAGAAATTATTAAATAGCTAAGGAATACAGATTTGGATTTTGAGCTTCACTAACATCACTGTCTTGTATTTCCATATGGAAATTGCTTTTCAGGACTCCAGCTGAGCTATTGGGATGCCCCTTCTAGTTCTGTATGTGTTTTTAAGTGAGGTGAACACCTGCTTTTCACTTTAACCATTTGTTTTGGATAGCTGAAATGGAGAAGTGATCATGCAGATATATCATGCTTCAACAAACTTGACAATGAAGGAAGTGGAAGAATACTATTGGTGGCTCATTGCTGATGCTATTTGCTTTGTGGGTCTGTGTGAGATATAGCCCTCTGTGAAGTTGGTGATCTTGCATGCATCTATCTCCAAAAAGATGACTACACCCTGAAAAATGACATGCCTATTGAGCAAGTAAATATATTTTGCTACCGAATCAGTTAATGGAAGTCATCAGGATGTCTATTTTTGTGTGATGATAATGGATGAGAAAATTCCCAATTGTTGAACAAAAAGAAAGTCTGTATTTTGTTTACCCTACCAAAATGATCAGTGCTATCAGATTCTAAGATTCACTTTCAATGCTCTTAAGAATATTAATGTACTTGAAATGTCCTAGAACTATTTAGGGGAAAAAAAATCCCAAAGGATCAGTTTATTTGTTATTTCCTGACTCTGTAGTATAATTATGTTGACGGACTCTTTACTAAAAAAGTCAATGTGCTTAAATCTAGCCAGATTAAGTTCATTGAAAAGTTTATCTGCTTATACCAGTAATTCTTTTATGCAAGTTGTAAGGAAATTTCAGATGGATGGCTCATCAAGCCATAGTACAGTAGAAAACACTGGTGGAAGATGCATGAGAAGATTATCCATGGGAAACATATTGTTTGCTATTCATTTCATTTTTCAGAGTATTGAAAATGTCTTTCCTTCAAATCTGACACATCCAAAGCTTAACAGCTTTTGATAAATGTTTTGCAGTCTGTGTAATAAATCTTTACAGGAAGGTGTACAAAAACAGGAGGACTCCTTACATGTGCAGTCATCAAGATTTGCAAGATATGCTAATAATGCTAAAGAAAGCATTAAAGATCCTTGACCTTAGTTTTCATGAGGAAAGAAGCCCACAAACCTATCTGAGCCACGTGGGGGTAAATGAGGTAGAGCTGCTTCACTTTTTGTTTTTATTGCAGAGAAAGATGTTGTAGTAAAAGGATATCTGTATTCAGTCTTTTTGAAGTCCTTTGAGGATAAAAAGTAAAAAATGTGTAACAAAAGTTTCCGGGGGAATGTGAGAAAAGGTGAAATCTCACAGAAGATGTGAGGACAAACCTATAAAAGGTGAAAGACTGAAATGAGCTGAGAATAGTATTTTTCTTTACTTGGCCTGTTGTTCTCCTCCAAAAGAATTAAAAGATTGACTCTAAAGTCACCGCAAATGTGACTGATCTGATGTTTGTTGTATCAGTTGCAGAACGGTACATACACACACAGGTCTGATGGTTCAGGATAACTACACAGAAATACACACTAGCCTTCACAGGAGAACTCTGTTTTTAAGTCAATGGGAAATATTTTTTTAAGTGAAAGCACAATTCAGACAAAGATAAGGATTATAAAGTTTCATATAAGGAATATTGCTGGTATTGTGTATTATTGTCAAGAAAAGAATGAGTTAAACAGGGAGACAAGACAGCTTGATTTAACTTCATATTAACTTCTTAGTCATATTAACTTCTCTAAAAATAGCACTTGAAAGTGCCTATGAATTAGATTTTATGACATGAAAATGTCATTTCTGAAAGAATCAGATATTATACAAGATATGACAGTGCCCAGTGAACAAATTGGGAGCAAAACATTTCTGTCTTTCCCTTAGGTGTGGGTTGAACTCTAATTTTATATATAGGTTACGTTACCCGTCCTTATAGGACTGCAAATTGTGATCTGCTGGAGACAGGACTTTGTCTACATTAGCTGTAGACTGTTATTTAGCTGGTTGGTTTCATTTTTGTTTTGTTTTGTTTTGGGTTTTTTTCGATTGATTCTGAGGTCCTTAAAATACCATTCAAAAGCTATCTCCTATTTCAACTGCCTGTTTTTGTACAACAGGTTAAATTCAGGAATGATAGAGATTGTACATCAAGTAGTATTATAGTAAATGTGTATAATTTATAGTGTGGCAGAAAGAATAGGAAAGATATTCTGAGAAGTGGCTTCTTGTGAGCATGTGGTAAATTACCTTTTTTTAAACTAAGTACTTGTTTGTGTTAAAATTTATAAAGGATGGTTAAATCATAATAAAGACATCATTGTAATAATATTACAATTGTAATGAGGATATCAAGTGCTGTATGTTCAGTGAAAGCAAAACATTTGCTGAAAGCAATCTAGATGGAATCCTTTCTATAGCATAAATATCTTCAATAATGTATTGATTCCTCTAGTCTAGATAGCTTGTTATTGTATAAGTCCCAGCTCAGAGACAAAGTCTTATTTGATGTAAACAAAACTTTCTTTGTGCTGCTGAAATCACCATGTTTTAATTTTACATATATCTGTAGTCCCCTGAGGAGAGCATTGATAATTGACTCATGCAACTCCAGAGTAGAGCCTATAGAGTTCCCAAAGTGGATGCTTTATTGTTTATCTCTTTAAAAGCACAGTGTGTCATTGCTACCTGGGTTTTAGTAACACTGATGTTACTTTTTTTCTTCTTGTAGTATGTTGACTATTCCTTTTTATTTTATTGTTTGTTTTGGTTGGGTTTTATTTAAGCCAATAAAAGCACAGGAAGAAACTTTTTGTAATTATTTAGTCTCCAGTAAACACCTGTGTCTCTGTCACTACTTGGGATTGTCCCTTTGTCTCATTATTGCTTTAATATTCTTAAATCCACATTAAAGAAACTCAATAATTTTTATATGTCTGCTTTAACACATGAAACTATTTAAGATGGTCTTTCTGATCATACTAAACTGATTAATAGGCAAATTGCCATGTAGCATCATGCTTTTTTGATTCTTATCATTGAAAACCAGACTACAATAATCAAGCATAATATTTAAAGACTCTTTAATTTCATAACTTAAAAACTAAAAGACTTGGACTAACAGACTTTGGACAGGGCTTGAAATTTTTCTTAGAATTAATGAATACTGCTCATTTATCAAGCACGATATCAATAATATGGAAGTTTATTAGTGGTGAAAGAGTCCATTAAAGGTCCATAGAACTGGAGTCAAAGAATGCCATCAGTGTCCTTAAGTAATTCTGGCATTTTGATTTAACCATGAAGTAAGTCTAGAATTGCTGATATCACTTAAGATCTGTCAATTAACTGTTGTTCACTTACACCCCTTGCATTTGCTGTTCAAATGTATATTTTGTGATCGGAATTCATCACATAGAAGATCATGGTTGTTAGCAGTCAAGCAAGTTTGAAGCTAACTCTGCTGAGAGATAATAATAATGCAAATAAATGCATTGATTCTCTCTGGTCAAGCTCTTTACAGGAGTTCAGCTGTTTGCCTTGAATACAGTACTTAAAAAAATATTAAATGCAGAGTAAAGAATACTTTATAATCATTGATGTTATCAAAGCTTTTTTCAGCTAAGTCATAATGTGAGAAAGAAACAGGATGAACATGTATTTTTCTTGTCTGTGCTGTAATTTTAACCCTACTGTGTCTTTCACCTGTTCTCAAGTGCCTTGCATACAGCCATAACCTGAGGGACTCCCCCCCCCCCCCTTTTGCTTAAAGATAACTAAATAAAACTAGAAATCTGTTCACTGAATTTTGCAATCGCTTTTCCTTCTGTATTCTCTACTTATACATGTGCTGTAGGGGGAGGATTCTTTTGGTAAGTGAAAGAAAAAAGAATTGAATTTACAGTAGTCTCTCAGTGCCTGATCCCAGGAGGTGCGTATCAGATGACTAGCTACTTGCCAAGTCTCATCGCTGAAAGTGATGCAGGTACCCAGCATCTCCAGTCAGTCTAATTTTGTGATTTTGTTGGAGCCCAGTAGTACTTGGAAAGTGACATTGCTATATACAACAATATATAGTGCTGTTCAATCCAGTATTTGATTCAGTATTTTGTACGATCAGATTTAAAACTGCAAAAGCTTAAAGAAAAGCTATCTGGTAAACAGCCTGTCACTGAGCATTTTTTTCAAAGGTTTTGTATCTACAGAGAGTTGAATTAGGGTCGAAGGAGAATTTAAAGTTAAGAATTAATTAGGGTAGGGTGAAGTAGTAAAATGCTTGGTGGAGGAAATCATTGAGGACATCAGTGAAGGGCAGAGAAGTCAAATATTTTAAAAAAAGAAGTAATCTACTGTAGACAATATGATGAGACGATATACTGTAAGAGTCCCACCTGCTCATTCTTAGCTGAAAAATAATATGTTATAATTATACATGTCAAGTATATATGATTATGGTCACTTGCAGCGTGAAAATACTGGCAGAAATATCTGTAGTGTGATCTGATAATATACACTTAATCATAATACCTGAATTGGAGAGAAGTTATTTTGCTAATCAGTCAAAAAGTGTTCTATAGAAATTAAAGGGAAATAGCCTTTAAAAATTTTACTTGACAGAAGATAACATAGCTAGTATTCTACCTTGCTCTTAATTAATAACTGAAAGTCTGGACATCTGGTGGAATCTTGGCACCACTGGGATCAATGGTAAAAATTCTGTTGTCATATTGGGAGAATAATTTTCTTGGGATAATAATTTAATGCTTTCAATAAATTTTTGCCGGATATATGGTGCCTTTACCAGTGCCTTTGCATATTCTTTTTTTGTTTTTCTCTTGAATTAATATATCTCACTAGAACATGTTGTCAATGTCAATGTATATCAGCATACATAGTGATAGAAAAGGAATTAGCATAGTCTCGTGAAAGATAATAATGTACTGTTAGGATATCAGTCCTAGTATGGAGACATGTCAATGATGAGTGACAGGAACTCACATTGCCCTAGATAGGCAGATGTTATGAATAATAGTTTGCTTAGCGAGGGTAGACATTTCTGTGTCTCAGCTGGGCCTGCAGATTTCAGAAGCGGGTCTCAAATGATTATTTTGCTTTCTATTGCATCTTGATTAGTTTGATGTAAAGATATCTGAGAGAGATGGTATGGACACAACTAAAGAAACTGAAGATAATCAGTAAATGTCGCCTTTCAGCAATTCCTCTCCCAAGTCATATTTTAAGTTATGAAACCAATATAGCTATGGCTAGATTTGTGAAATGGATTAAAATCCATCTGCAGTCACACCTGAGCCCAAGTTGCGTGTATTTCTTTAACCTCATGTAGACTCAGTAATAGATTTATATAGTGGTAGGTGACTAGAGTGGTCTGGGAATGTATTTAACTCTAGTACTTGTCATGCTTCCTTTGTAAAAGAACATCATTTCAAAATATGGTGTCCATATGACTGTTTATTTCCCTTCATTGCAGGATAGCTTTATGGGTTTCTCTTCCTTCCTTCCTTGTGAAATGGAAGAAACCATCACAACAGAATCTCTAATGGAGTCTCTGCTGAATCCTACTGTCAAGAGGACAGTATGATTTCTGACTCCAAGGCTCTCTGTTGGGAGACTTTTTTGCATTGGTAGAAAAGGGATTAAATAATATTCTGAGGAAAACTAGCTTTTGAATGTCACAGTGTTTCTTATTAGTGGTTGATAAGTGCTGATGTGTTGACAGACACCTGGACTTTAAAAAAAAATCAATAAATCTTAGCAGCAAAGAGAAAGTTTTCTTGTTTGCATTATTTTGGCTGCAGCATACTGGATCAGAGGAACCTAGGTGTGGGAGAGATAAACGTTACTTTCAATAAAGAATACTTGAGGGAGAAAAAGGAGGAACAGGAATAGTGTCTGCAAGAAAATACAGCAAGAGAGCTTTTAGCACAGCCAGGACCACAGAGAGCATGGAGAAGATGCAAAGGCATTCCACAGAACTGAAAGTAAGAGACTTTTTTCACTTCTTCTAAGTGAACTGTAAAAAATGTATTGCTGCCAGAAAGCCACTGAAAAATCGTTTCACTGGCATCCTAAAGGAGAAGACCCCTCTTGAAAAGGTATGATAATCAGTTAATCCATTTTAGTTTTGCATTTTTTCTATTGTGTCCTTCATTTTCTTTGATTGACAATGGTCATTGATCTCACAACTGTTCTGATGTGAGAATAACATATATAATAAAACCTTGCAAGGGATTTTATCAAAATCTTGTGGTGGACTTTTATGCTTGATGTTAGAAAAAGGTGAAGGCAGTATCACCATTTCTGTATTGCTTTTCATCAAGCAAAATAGTAATTAATATTTTGAGTGTAATAAATAATCTTGCTTTTTCTGTCTTCCACCCTCAAAATTAAACATGCATTGCATCAGTGATAATCTTGAGAAAAAATATTCTTTTTTTATTAAACTCTTTTGCTGTTTAAACAGAGGAATGGATTCAGCACTGAAAAAAAAGCTTTAAATGTTTTAAATGTTTTTGCTTTTTTACAACCCAACATTACAAAGCTGGTAGACACAGTAATAAAGAACTCTGTTTCAAGTATTCTATGATCTCCTCTT
>NW_009647735.1:3024262-3105718 GCF_000708025.1 Charadrius vociferus | reverse complement strand
TCTTCCGATTATCAAAGTGTAGCTTTATTTTTCTATTCATTTGTTGTCAAGGAATACGTAGCTGTTAACAACTGATGTCTGAGGATGCCATCAGTCCAGTGATTGATGGTGTCAGTAAAATTTGTACAAGGCATGAGCCCAGATCTCAGAAACTGTACAGCCTCAGTCTAAATAACTGGATTTTATCTAAGATAGTAAAACATGAACATACAGGGAATCTTGCTAAAAAATAAGTAAAATGCTGAAGAAATTTTATTTTCTAGAGTGAGTTAAAAATCTGGTGATAAGCAGAGACTACCTCAGCTCTGGGACTTTGTTGTGTTGGATTCTTATTGACTGGTTCTTATTAACTGTCGTGGCAGAACTGGTGTTTCTCAAGGCCTTGCCAACTCATGCTGTGTGGTGTTTCTTTGCCTACAGCTAAGTTTATTGCTCACTCTGAATGTAAAATAAATAAAAAAATAGACTGAACATACTCTTAGAATGAAAGCAAAACAAGAAATCAGAATATTTAGTCTCCTACAGTTTTCTGAATGAACATGAATCTGACCACTTGAATCTAAACAAAATGCCTTTTGTCTTTAAATGATTAATTTTTCTCACAGAAAGAATTAAAAAATATTAAACTCTCTGTTTGAGAGCTCATACTATGGGATTCCAGTGACCCCTAAATATTTTGTGACCTCAGAAACCATTTGCTCTTCTTTTATAAAGAACATTATTAAAACTTAGAACATGCTGTATCATGCATGTCTGCATACAAGTCAAAATAAATCTTTGAATAGATGAATTTTGATCTAGAGCTATCAAAAAAGTTTCCATTTTAGATTAAAATCTTTAGTTCTTTAGATGAAATAACTTTAATTCTTTAGGTGAAACTAGATGAACAGGAAAAAGCCAACAGCCATGACAGGAATTTTGAGGTTTTCTTATATGTAGGAAAAGCTTTTTATGAGTTCCTTGATTCCATTTGGCTTCAGGTTTAACAGAACAGTATTGTTAAAATATGCTGTTTATCTCTGCTTCTAGAAGATCAGTAGATAAGACTAAGCATGATTAAAATAAAAGATACTGTATTTTTGTGGTAGGGGGTGAAACCACTAAGTGTAATATGACCTGAGCTTTGTCTTTGAATTACATTGTCATAAAATCAAAGCCAGAAAAAGAAAAAAATCAAGCCTTTTCAGGTATGATTACTTAAGCATTTTGCCAGAAGAAAAATACAAATAATATAAAACTGAAAATGCAAATTTTGAAGAAATAGAACATCTGGTGCCAGTTGCTTATAATTATTTTGCAAATGATGTTTTTCCCAGTGGCATTATATTGTTTTAATTGGTTTCCCAATATTTGATAAAAATATAAACACACAGTGGATGCCAATCATCAAAATAACTGTAATAATAATAAAAACACTTCAGCAGTCACACTGTTAAGTGATGATATTATTTGGCAGGCTCGTTATCAAAGAAATTACTTACTGAAACTTATGTAGACATTCCTAGGCTATTCTTGTTGGAACGGACATCAAGGGAGCAACCTGCATTTGTGTTTGTTGTGCCAATGACACAGGAAAAGGCAGAGGAGATACTGGAGTTGAAATGTAAATATCCAGTTAGGAAGTTAGTTATCTGAAATGTTCTCAGGGCCAGACAGAAAGATGGAGATGCAGTATTTGAAGATGTAGCTGAGGAAATTAATGTGCTCTGTGGAAAATGAATCAGCCTCATTAGGAAATAGAGAACTTTTTGAGATAAAGCAGTAGGCATGGAAGGAATAACCAAAATTAATTGAATTGCTGGCATTAAAATTAAATATAGACAAAAGAGTGAAGAAAACCTGATGTACATGTAAGAGCACATTACTAACATTGCTACACCCTTTGAATGAAGTAAATATATATTTAAGCAAATAATTCTAAGAAAAGCTATTGGAAAAATTACTTAAATGAGCTTCTGGCCATAATATGCATGCTAGAAACTAGCATGCTAGAAGGAAGATAATAATGAAACACTGCAATACTAAGACACAAAGTCTAAGGGAAACACTGAATAGGCTGCTGATGGAAAGAATGAAATTGAATACACATGGAAACTATGAAAAATCAGATATGTAAGTGTGTTAATGAGCAGCATAGAATTTTTGACATTTCAGGAAAAACAGTATTTGTCTGTAACACAGCTATGAAACAGGACAGCAATGGTGAGTTCAGTGTGTTACGGGAACTCAGCCTGTGAAAGCAGGAATCTCAATAATAAGGTTCAATTAAGAAAGAAAAGAAATATCTTGTGTGGTGCAGTGCAGAGATTAAATTTTTAGATTTCATAACTACTTCATATGGCAGAGTCTGGTAACCCCTAGGACATACAAATCTTTGCCTAGTTGATCATTGCACAAGAAATGCTGCAAAATGAGCCACTTTTTACACTGATAGTAGCATATTCAGATTTAATCTCCCTACAGAAACAAGTTTTTTTTTTTAAGTCAACACATAAATAGTTTTAGAAAAGGGAACTACATACAAATGTGAAGTCCTGCTAAAAAGAGAGGTGAGAGGCAGCCAATAGACAGAAAGTTTGCAAGTGGTGGGTAGAATATTTTAAATACTATATTGATAAATTGCCTAATAATGTACCAAAAAAGACTTTAGAAAGTTAAAAAAAATAAATAAATATATATATATATATAGCATGACATTGTGGGATAAGGAAGTCTGCAGAAGTAAGAAGGTTTCCCTCGAGGAATTGGAGTATCATCTAAAGAAAATACAAAAGGATATTACCATTACCAAGACATTACAGAGCAGCAGAGCAAAAAGAAATAAACAACTTTCAAAGATCTTGCATAATTGTGATTAATACTTTTTCAAAATATCAATATGGGAAAAACTACCAGACAGCTGCAAAGCCACAGCAGATGGTCAGTCACAGAGGTGATCAAGGTGCAAAATGACATGAACCTAAGGTCCTGCCAGGAAGTTATGTTTTCGCATGTGTATTTACTAATGAAGAGCTCAAGGTTGTTTCAGTGCCAGAACCCTTCTTTGTGGGGAAAACACTATGGGTAATACCTCAAATTCAGGTATTGATAGAAAAAGTTAATTGGCAGGACCAGATGGTATTAACTAACCATTCCATGATCTTATGAGAAGATTCAGTCAGTGAGTCCGTAAACACTATCCAACAATTTCAAGTTGTTTCAAATCTGTTAAGTCACCTGAGTCTTCTGTACGAGAGTAGAAATCTATTGGCCAGCTCATAACTGTTTCGGATTTGTATTGTTGGCTTATTTTGCTGTTGGCTTATTGTTCTGTTCTGACAACATGTTGGTATCAGTATTTCTAAAGAAACACAATAGTACGTTTCAAGAAAATTGACAAACATGAAGGAATTCTGTATGAGTTGCAAAGCTATGTATCTCTTTTTCCCCCTAGATTATGTAGTGGAATATTCAGGCACTTCCAAAGATGAATAAATGTTTTAAATGAATACACTGAGTAGCAAGATCTTGTTTGTAATATAAAAACTAGATGGCATTAGGTGCAACTGTCTTTAACTTCTGTAAGTTGGACCTGTGAGACTATACCTAGTTGTAAAACTTTATGGCTTTGTTTTACAGCTGTAAAGCAGATTACACCAAGACAGAAAGGGTGTAAGTAATATCATATGCATTATCCTAAAGCCAGATTATAACCATTTGAATGTGCTGACTGCAAAGCAAATCCATTGAATATTCAAAGCCTTGTGTATGAACAACTTTTTGGTCAGAGTAATGATTTTTACTATTTAAATAGTTAAATTCACGCAATTCCTGTGTTGAATAGATAGACTGCAATAAAATAAAAGCATGTTCATGTCAATATGTTAACTCTCCTGTGTGATACATAGGTATCTTCATACTGATATAATGCACGTTCCGTAGGAAACTGTTCCAATCAGTCATTATGTAGTTAAATTATGGACAAGGTCACAGGAACAAAATTCTCTCTGAGGAACCTTCGTTCTCACTCTTGCGAAGTTCAGTACGCAAGAATTCATGGATGAAATAAACATGTATATGCTTGGAAAAATATTTTCTTTTACGTCATTATTAGGGAGCAATGAATTTAGATTTCTGGTCAGTGAGAACAATTTGCACATCTATGCTGCTGAATGTTTCTCTCCAGTAGATTCTTTTGATGCTGTGTTGGTTTGTATGTTCTTCGTTGAATGTTCAGTCTGAACTGAGTGTATGTATACAAATCACCTTGCTGATTAAAGGTTAAGTTTTATATGGCCTGAATGGAATATCAGGTTTTTACTTTATAATCTTTTTTGCAATTTCAGTATTGCATTTCTCTTTACTACTGTCATTACAGAGTTGACAGAAGTAGTTCTGATATTTTTGCAGCAGAACTTAAAACTATAGTGAACATTGTTTTCCAAGATAGATAAGGTTTCAGTGAATCCATTCTCAAGCCATTGTGAATGTCTTCCTACTAAATAGCACCAACAAAAATAGGTTTGTGAAAATTTAAAGATAACATGCAATTAGTATAATGGTGGTGTAACTAAAACTTATCTCTGCTAAGGCTAGTAATAGCAACAGAAACTTACTATATTGACAAAAAGTACAGTAAATTTACATCTGATGTAAATGACTTATCTGAGAATATCTCTGTAAATGAGATATAAGTAAATATCGGGTCTGCAGAAAGAACATTTTCTGTTTCTTGAAATGGAGAGAGCTGCTTATGGTGCTTTTGATTTTTCCTTTTAAAGCCCACACTGACACAAGAAAATGCTTATACAAGCCCAAACTTTTATAGGCCTTGGGCACAGACTGTGAGAAAAATGAAAAAAAAATACGGCAAACCTCTAGGGTCTGATCTTTGTGCAGGGACTATTTCTGCTCTTATTTGTACAATGCCTCCTACAACGGGGATATATCCTCTAGCCAATACAGTATTGCATATAATAAATAATAGTGTTGGAAGCAAAAAGTTTATTCAAGTTTTACTGTAAACGGCTGAAAATGAAAAAATCTATTATGTGCTAGCCATCTTCAAAAAGGTTCTGTGTGTGTGTGTGTGGCATATGTGTTTATGTATATCTATCAAGGACATGAAAAAACAGAAACAACTTGATTTTGAGTTTAGGAATGGCTTATACTTTCCTTCCATCAATTGTCCCTAATACTGTGATGACAAAGTGCCATCTCTGCATGTTCAACAGTAATAGAAGCAAAAATCAATGGAAATTTTGTGGGTTTGCAAATCTTTCTTCATAGTGCTGTGTAAATATCAGTGTTTACTACAAACAACATGTGAGTTGAAAGAGGAAGAATGGCGCAGTGAAAACGATGGTATTCTAATCTTTGCAATATTTTGGTGCCTGTCCAAAATGTTTGGTGCTAATGTCTTGCTGAGTCTTAAATTTCCATCCTTGTATCTTGCTGAAAATTGGAATGTACCTGTAATAGAAAAATAGTGTTGCCCTGCCAGCTGCAATAGAAAGTCCATAACCTGTTCAGGTGGGTAGCAGTTTTACAGACACCAGAATTTTATGTTGCCACTTTATATTGCCAGTAAAACATGGTTTGGAAAATGACAGTGGCACATTTAAAATGGAATACACATGCTAGCCATTGTGGAATTCTCATTAACATTACAGCTGTAACTTCTACACTTAATAGGAAATAGTAGTTTGGAAAGGACAAAAATTGTTGATTAAAAATTCAAAGAATGCATATGAAAAGGCCTCCATTGCCAAAAAGTAAAAATTAAAAAAAAATTAAAATCATTATGTCCAGTTTTTGTATTTTGTGGTTTGTTTGTTTTTTTTTTTTTTTTTACTTTTTTAATATAGGCATTTGAATATTTTGAAATAGGCTTAAGTCTGTTTTCATAACTTTGTCGTAAGCTCCCTTATAGATGATTCCAAAGGTATAGCTAGCAAAGGCTATTTATCAGTTGTGGCATGATCGGTTAGCCTCAATTTTGATGACTTGGGACATAATCCAGGCTCCTCTTGTCTTTACTGTATGTATTAACTCCTACTTTATTGTTGACAAGGCATATTTGTTTCTAATAAATTCAGTAAGAATTTTCCACTTGAATTCTGTTCACTTATACAGTTTTGGTGATATAATTCTACAGTGTTTAGTACAAATTCAAATATGGTATCAAGAAAGTTGAGATACAAGAACTTAAATTCTTAGACACTGCCCAAATTGCCACCTTTTTTAAGTAAGACAAAATTGAAATTCTGGTTCTGCTGAAGATAAAAAAAGATTTTAACTGTAGGACTAAACAGGCTCTGCCCAATGCTTTATATAACCACAGTACTTGTTCTGTTTGTTTCCTTAGAACTTTCACTGATTCCCCTGATGTCAATATATTTAATGAGTTGTAAATCAGTGCCAAATTTAGCTTCTACCTGAAGCACTAAACCAACAAAAGCAAAGCAATTCTGAATTCACTAAATCTTAATGTTGTTTTAAAATAGTTTTTAATGGGGTTAATTTCTTTAGGTTTTTCTTTCTCTCAGGGTACTATAACTTGATTGATATAGTTTCCTTTCATTTTGACATTGTAACACGGTCTCATTAGGCCTGCAATGAAATTGAATTGCCGTCATAATATCACATCATAAAGACATATTAACAAAATCTCTATAGACTTCTATTGGAATCATTTTTCCATCATAACCTTAATGTCATTGAAGAAGGCTCTTCCTGAGTGTAGGAAGAAAGCAGAGGAAGAAACAAAGTGGCTATGGGACTCATTTTTAAGACCTAGATTTGTCTTACATTTCTTACCCGTTATAGCAAACTAATAAATAGTGTGTAGTATCTCAGTTATAACTCCAGTCAGTTCTATTGCTTATTGGTTTTGGGATTTATGTGTTCATCCCTCAAAAGTCTTATTAGCCAGTTACGCTTCACTCTTTTGTAGAATGCTCTTCATAACCCCTCCTCTTCTTACTTAGGAAATCAGTTTTATCCATTTATAAAATGACAAGATATCACTGACATCTTTTGGTGGCATGCAGGAGTTGTCAAACTTCCAGCTATCTTTTAATCCTTCCTTGTTTTATCCATGAAACGGATTTTAATCTTCTTCACTAATTTGCTGTCTTTAAGTCAGATTGGTTGTCTGCATTTTAGAAAGCTAAGAATTTTATACAGCTGAACTAAAACTGGTTTTGCCAGTTAATTACAGGGCAGAATTTAAAACTATTGCTAAAGTTTATTTTCTGGACTGAGCTACTGTGTTTTCATTACCCTGACTTGTTTTAACAGTGTCTAGGTGGGTTAATCAAGGAATAGAACTCAGACAGTAGGCAGTACACAAATTTAGATATATATTAAATCTTATTAATAACCATAAGATATTTTAATGCAGATGAAAATATCTGCTTCAGTAGAGAACAGATAATGTATAAAAATATAAGTGGTTAGGTTAGCTTTATAAAACTGTGGTGTTTCTTCTACCATATTCTGTCCTTTTCAAACTGCTCTAATAAATGACAGCTTTAAAGAAGGTTAGCTGTAACATCAAAATATATGATCTAGATACAATCTTTTCCAACCATCCCAGAGACAGGAAAGAGGATATGGTAGGAAAGGTTCAGATTCTGCTCAAAATAAAATAGGGTTTTCACTGAAAGGTGGAATCCACAATTCACCCCATTCATCCTAAAATTTTCCTTCACACAGAAAGGAAGGTAGAAAAAAAGGAGCAGTAAATGCAGTCTCACATTTGGTGGAAGCTGCCTGTCTCCAAAAAAGAGTGAGCAAGGATCATTTAGGAACACCATTACTCTCCTCACGTGCAATGGGCACAGAAAATTCTAATTCCACAAAGTACATCTAGTAAGCTTGAACGTCAGTGCATGAACAGTGGAATTGTGGGATACATGTTTGGTGTGGCCCAAACGACAACAGAGCTATTCTGTATTCCTTACTCCCTCCTAATTCAAGCCAATGGACCCATACCTCCTACAATGGTGTAAAGTCTCTGGCAAATTTTATATTCTTTCAATTAAAACTTTTTAATTGTATTACTTTATTTGGCTTAGTGTTTTGCTAGTTAATATGTTTTTCTATTGCCCAGTCACTGAACAGCTGCAGTTCACACTGCAGAACACAGGTGCTTTGGAAGAGTGCATACTACAAAACAGAGCTTTACAAATTGAAATATCTGAAGACATTTGCATGATTAACTCCTCGACTGTCCTGGGATGATTAGATCTGCCAAAGTCACATGTTTAAAGCATTCAGCCAATTTAATCAGTCTGAAAAGGCTTAATTTATTTCCAAGTGTTTAGTGTGATTATTGGTTTAAATCATAAACAAAAGTTAACAAAAAAAAAAGTGAATGGTGCATCACTTATTACTTTATGTAATAAGGCATAATGATATTTGGAATATTTTAACACAGAGTGAGAAGTATATGCATTTTTTTTTTATATTGGCAACTGTGTATTATGTTAAAGTAAAATATGTAACAAACGCAACACCTTCTTCTTTAAGTCAGCCCCCACTACCCTTCCAGCGTGTGTGATCACAGCCTGAATTTTCACAGTTCCTGAATCATTGAAGTACATTTTCAGTGTGGAGCTACAGAGTACCAAGAAATGCTATGACAAGCAATTCTCTTTCTGTCTCACTTTCTTCCTCTCTTGAGTATACTTCCCAGTTCTTTTTAATGAGAAAGAAAATTAATTCAGGTGATACTAAAAACTGTTTATAAGGAGCATTGAAAGCCAGGAAAATGTCTAATTATAATGTTTTTTGTTGCCATTTGAAATACAGCACAAAAGCAGTCTGCACTTTTTCAGAGGGCATCCTTTATGAAGATGTTATTAATCTAAGGAACAATAGCATCATTTATTAACTTTGGCTGTGTCATCATACTAGGCTTTTGTGTTTTGAAAGTATTGCTAAAACATTAACTGAATGATACATGTAGCAGCCATATGAGGTAGGTAAATATTATTAAAACTGCTGAAATGTGTATCCACAAATAATTGTTTGATGAAAAATTGCCTGGTATTATTCAGAACGTTTACGCAGATGACTGGGAAGATGCTTCTCAGGCTTACAGTGAGAAACCAGGAGTGTTGAAGGGGAGGAGTTTGCCTTGTGTCAAAGAGAAACCTAGTATGAGAAATCAGCTACAAATCTCGTTATTGCTGCAGTGTATCTTTAAAAATACTGCACTTCCTTCTACAAGGACACTATAGGAAAATCAGAACAGGCCTTTTGTATAACCCAGTATGGTGGTTGGGTTTTACCTGTTGTAGTGCATGTACCTTTTTAGTAAATACGTGTTACGGGTTTCTTCTTACGGAAAACTTTTTGTTTGGTTGGTTTGTTGGTAGGTTGGTTTCAGCATACCAGAAGGAAATACTTTCCTCTACCTAGATTCCGAAACCAAGCAGTTTTTTGTCTTATTTACACACAAGGTGTCACTACTTTTTTGCATGGTGCAGTGCTCCCTTGAGCTGCTGGTGGTGTGCGAGGGTGCTGCCCCTGAGCGCAGCAAAAGCTTGGTTGCACCCTACCCTGGAACAGCTAGAGTGATTAGGGGCACCCAGTTTGTGTATTGTCGCTGATATTAATGACCATACCTTTACTTGCTGCTGACGTCTTCATTTCCTATGCATTCAATTTCACAAACACAACAAGGTAAATTGTTGAGGTTGTATTTGATCTCTCACCTTAAGTGACCTTTCTAAGATCATTTTCTTGGGCGGTTCAGAGTGAATACTGTGTTCATGAAGTGTAATGGGCCGGGTTGTGGAAGGATGGATGCTGCTGCAGCCGTGGCACTCTTGTTCCTAAGCATGGCAGCGTCTACGGTGTGATAAATCAAGTGGAAAAAATAACCTTCAATAATGGCTGTCTAGAACATTTCAGAATAACACTTAAATTATTACAGTGCTGGGTAAGTAGAGTACAAATATGATCCTTACCTAACCTGGATAGCACTCATGTGCGTGCAAGTACTTGAAGTATTTTGGACACCACGATGTACCAAAGTAAATTTAAAAGGTATTCTCATTTGTTCTTAGTGTTCATTGCATTATTTCTTTCAGCTCATTTGGAAAAACCGATAATTTGGGGGTTTGTTCCCAAGACTCTTATTGTGCTTTTAGTCACAGTATCTGATAGGATAAGAGTGCTAAATGATCTTCTGAATTTGCAGAATTCTTGGAAAAGAATCGGATGCAGCTCAGAGGGGAGAGGTAACAAGTATTCCATGTGGGTAATGCCATGAGTAAAACTGCCTTTAACTTGGGGAATTTTTAGTAAATTTAACTTATTCACAATTAATACCAGCTTCTGACCAGTGATCTGGGTATTAGTGGAAAAATATGCCATAAACATTTAAATAAGTACCTTCCTTTCTCCTTTCACAGGCTTCTGACTGTCCCCAGCCTGGCGTGGGCCGCCCATGGCCGCCGTCCCTCAGCGGGTCCCCGCCCGGCGTGGCCCGCCTTCCCCCTGCCAGGGCAGCCGCAGGTCTCCACAGCCATCCCTCCCTCCTCACGTCTCCTCAGGCATCTCCCCGTGTGTCTCCTCATGTGTTTCCTCACATGTCTCGTCCCTCCCTGAAGAGGTTCGTGGGGCGGCACCGCACACCCTCCGGCTGGGGGCAGTTTTGGCGCCAAAAGGGGTTCCTGTCAGGCTGCAGCAGGCTGCGACCGGCACCGGGCGGTTAGTGCTCTCCTCCCACACAGGCACTGCCACAGCCCCCGGCTACTGAAACCCCACCGTTTGTGCCCAGTACAGGTAGGAATAAATCTAATTTGTGTAATTACCAGCCAGGGAATGTCTGACTAGGTGGGGTGGAAGATGGGGAGGTTGGTTTAGGTGACAATTTGAGGGTCAATTGCCGATGTCGTTACGTTGTGGAAAGGCAGAGAGCTACCATGTGTGAACAGGAGGCTTGCTTGCAAGACGCATAAAACAAACTTTCTTAGTTTTGGTTATGTTTTAACTGGAAATTAGGATATCATGTAGCATAATTTGCACCACTGGAGAGTATCACGGGAGGCGTAGGAAACCTGCCCGGCTGAGAGGGTTTTAATTGTTCAGTTTGAGCAAGGAGGAGGGGGAGCACAATGAGTCTCCAAGTGTCTCCAAATTGCTTCAAAGAGAAAGGGAATAATTTGTTTTCCATTGCTTCTGGGGACAGGATAAAGAATAATGGAATTAAACTGCAGCAAGGGAGATTTAGGCTAGACATCGGGAAAAAAATTCCAGTCGTAAAAGCAGTTGCATCCTAGAATGTATTGCTTGGGGAAATACTGGAGTCTCTGTCACTGCAGTACTTAAGACCAGACTAAACAAGCATTTTGCGGGGATAAATTAAGCAGAGGTGGTCCTGCTTTGCCTCATGAAGTTTAATTAGTTCTGTTGTCCATGTCCACCATTCCATTCTGTGGTGCAAGTTGCTTCAAATCATGAAACAGATACAATTTTGCTTTTGAATCAATTGCGTTAGGACAACAATCACATGGTATCTCTCTCCTGTCCACTACAAGGATAAAGACAGAAGAGAGGTTAATCTTGTTTTATTTCCAGCAGTTGTTGTCTGTTGTAGAAAGGCTTTTCCTTCCAGAAAAAGATGTTTCTTTTGCTATCTGGTTCCTTGCTGTGGACTATAAAAGACTGCACTTTATTTTCTTGGTATGCTTTTCCCTGTTTTAATTGCAACCAAAATAGATTTGGTGGAGATGTTGAACTACAAGGTTCAGACTGTGTGCCTGTGCCTTGATAAACCAAGGAGAGTAACCTATCACATTTAACTTGATTTCATTAGAATAAATGGCTACTGTATTAAAAGTGAAATTTTATGATCCTTGCTGGACTTACTTAATTTATAAAGAATAATGCCATGAGGTGGTTGATTATTTTTTTTTATTTTGATGGTAGCTCACAGTAGCAGGCGTGCAGTCTTGCTTTAACATATGACAGTACAGCATGTAAAAAGAATGCCCCTTTAAAAATAGCAGACCATACTGAGCCTTCAAAATGTCACTACTTCTTTCCACTACCACTTGCTTATGGCAATCTTTTGACAATTTTACTGGAACAGATAGTTCATTCTGACTATATTTTCAGATAGAAATTGCATGTAATTTTTGTTAATTAAGGAGGAGTTAGTCTAAGGAGACATCATGGCAGATTGGTAACTTTTACTTTAAAACATGATTATTCCATTTGTATGCTTGGGTGATGTGCCGGGTCGTTTGCTCGGTGAAAGCACAGTTCTTGTCTTTAACTCTTCACTGACACAGGCGTATTGCATCACTGTCAAAGGCGATGCTGTCTGCATTGACCTGTCTGAATTCAACTTGTTTTTCACCTTGATTACTCACACCTTTGGTATTTCAACCCAGAAAACATTTAGACCTGAAAGTATGCCATAATTTTTCAAAACGTTTTCAGTGGGTAGAGTGAAAAGAACTAAGTTATTGTTGAGAACAGAACTAGACTTAAATAGTTGGAAGGGAAAATTTTTGCCACTTAAAAATTGCCACTTTTACTGTTTTTTGGGCTTATCCATGGTTTCTGGGCTTCACTGATGACATAAATAAATAAAATTGTTTAGCATAGTTCTCTCTGCCTTTTTTTTTTTGGGGGGGGGTACATTTTCACAATAAAAAACTCTTTCTTTAATAATTAGCTGAGTTCAGCTATGTGCCATGACAGTAATACAGAATCATAGAATCGTAGAATGGTTAGAGTTGGAAAGGACCTTGAAGATCATCTCGTTCCAACCCCCTTGCCATGGGCAGGGACACCTTCCACTAGATCAGGTTGCTCAGTATTAATTGGCTTTTAGAAATTTGCACCACCAATTAAGATACTTATTGGAGATTGTGTTTGACCATAATAGATGTAGTTGTAACAGAACAAGATATAAAGAAGTACACCTAGGAATCAGTTTGAAAGCATCAAGAAGGACAGGTGGCACTATATAAAATTTTCTAAAAAATATTGTAAGACTGTTCTTGTTAAAAGACTTGCCATATCTACAAATGCTTTATTGTACAGATAGCTGATGATTAAAAAGAGTTTATTTTCAGCACTCTGCTTGAAAAGAGTATTTTTCATCCACTGTAGATTTCTATTAGTATATATGCTTTATATGTTATATAAATAACAAAGCAGTTTTTAAACTGCACAAGTCTACCGGTTTCAAACAAGAAAATCCTCACCTCTCTCCACATGATTATATTATGTACAGGGTTATCTATACAATGCATGCACAAAGTTGTTCAGTTTTTACTTTTATGCTGTCTGTGCCATGAAAAACACCGTTTGGATTGATGAACTACAGTCTGATTTGATAGTAGTCATTGGAGCTGGAAAACATTTTTGGTGAAATTTTAACAGTCACATCGCATTACGTAATGTGTTGTGTCATGTACTATACATTCAATTTCTAGATGCTTGACATGATGTACTATGATGTGAGATATAGTAAGTGATGTAGAATGCATCATGCAGTGTGTCAGAAAGATGTTTAATGTTCCTGAATTTTCTTTAGCTTTATGTCCATTTTACTGATCCAGAGTGCTAAGTAATCTGTTAGTAAAACTGCAGGTATGGCTAATGTAGCAAAAATATCATGCGGAAAGTGCTGTGCAGGAATTGCTGTAATGAGTGGCTTCATTTGGATCAGACCTGCAATCTTTACATTTATGTTGTATGTAGTCTGCCTGATAGCAGACGTTTACTTTACCAGATAACTTGAATGTGTTTGTTGCAAGCATTTCTTGAGATGTACCAAATTTTCTCATCTCTCCCATAGGTAGCTCAGCCCTTTCTTGAAATTCAGAACATGCTCTATCATGCTTTGCATTTGTACTTAGATGTTTCTTGCTCACTGAAAACTGAAATTTCACATCCTGAACTCTGACTGCTGGGGAATATGAGGTCAATAAGTATGATCAGATGTCTTACACCGTGGTTGGCTCTGTCTGGATCTCCAAAGCAGTCAAGTCCTCTAAGATTAAGATCAGAGTTTGTAGTGCTCCAATCACTTCTCAACGTGTCTTTAAACAAATGATTTCACCAACATTATCATTCCCCAGTTGCTTTTGTCAGCCATGTAACATTCCAGATTCTTAGCTTATCTTCCAGAGACTTTTAATTATTTTAGATTGCTTCTTTACTAACAGCTGTTTTCGTCTTACCTACTTGTTTTCAAAAGACAAATTAAAATTTGAAACAATATCTATTTGCAAAATCTCCACTTAATAGGTGACTTCTCTAGGAACAACCAGGAAGTTGTCATTCTTTCTACTTATGTTAGAATGCAAGTCTAGTGAGAGCAACCAGAGGAATAAGGAATTTTCTGTACTTGTAAGCTACACAAATGCATGCTGTAGGCATTGCAGGCTCCCTGTTATCTGTATATCACTGGAGCACTGTGCGAAAATAATAAAAATAATGCATGTAAAAGGAAGAAGAAGGAAGAGTATACATTACATAAATTGAGTAAAAATCCCTCAGAATGATTTGCATGAAGTAACATGGAAACTGAGAGCTTAATAAATATGGAGACCTTTTTCTGGCTTTTTAGAGGTTACTTGTGCTTAGTATACCACTGCACATATGAAATAGATGTGAAACTTGGTTTCAGTGGTCAGAAATTTCCTGCTGTGTACAGAAGTTCAGTTCACAGGTGTATGGAGGAGACGCAAAGTAGGTGTTGAAGACTGAAGAGAAACTTGTGATCTATATAACATGCTTTGAAAATATAGGGAAAGTCACGCTAGACAGTGCTGGGCTTTTCATTATGAAAAGATTTTGATTAGGCGTTAATGCATGGAAAAAGTGAGTGAAGTCAGTGTTTTGTGATTCTCATTTGTCAATCCATAGTTAGTCCGAAAACAAACAAAACCTTTGGATTTCTGCTTGCAGATGTAATATAACTTGGGTAGAGTTTTCCTGACATATTTCAGTATCTTCTTCATGTACTCATCACTGAGTTACTCATGTCAGGCAAGCTTTACATTTACCTTGTCTTGCATACATTGTCTTGTGTACAATGGCAGTGGCTTGTAATGAGATCTGGAGAAATTCTGAGAAACTCAAGGTGACAAATGACAATCCTGTTATTGCAGGAGCTGACTCTCCTGCACAGTGTGCTGAAGTTTTGGTATGTCTGTGCAGTGGAGTATTTCCCAAATACTAACTAATGAAATGGGGCAACAGATGAGGAGGCAAGTCGTGGCACTTCCTGAGTGGAAATACCATGTGGCAGAGCTGGAGGTTTGCTAAGTGTGGGACTGTAAGATGGGGTATTTCACTAGAAGGAGATGATCTTCAGCATTTAAAGAGTTTTAGTTATTCAGCTTGTAAATTTGTATACGGAGAGGAAAAGTGTAATTTCTGACATGTCCCAATACTATGTGTGGTAAGTCTTGTATTATGAGAAACATCCGCTTTTTCTGATGTTTTCAGCAAATGCAATAACTTCCTTTATTTAAGTAAGTAACTTCATTTAAGTAAGTAAGTAAGCATTTATTTGTATTCAAATTTATAGGGAAATTTTAGTTAAATAACATGTTTAATTCTTAAAGGACACTAGTTGCCAAAAGGTTAAATTAAATAATATATTACACCTTAATGCGATGTTTGCTACAGTGATATCACCTATGCATAGAATTGGAAAAAATGTTGGTTTTACAAAACTAAGGTAGTTCTATGTTGTGTGTTTGCTTAGAGGTCAGGAAAAGGTCAGGTTGTGGTTTGTGCTCAAATTAATCTCTTTTCCTTTCCTTTTAAGTATTTTTACCTTGGAAAAAGTCTAGAACATTTATATTGTCTGATGCAGGGACTCTGACAAGATGGATGTGTGTATGAAGGAGAAGCATGAAGTGGAACAACACACAGCTGGGTTCGAACAATTTGGCTATGATTTGGTACTTGATAAGGCCCACTCAATTCCCAAGCAGCAATCTGACAGTCTTTTCTGTCCAAGTCTCCTGTGCAGAGATGATGGATGAGGGGAAAAAAAGCATTAAGGAGAAGTGAAAGGGTTAAAAATGGGAGTTCAGTACCTTTTAAGGATGTTCTTGCAGTATCTTAATTTCCTGCAAACTGTCATAACCCTTGCAGTAGCTTGCAACGTATCTGTATTTCTTTAAATAAAGATGCTCAAATGGTAGGATTTTAAAGTGTGCCACAGGAATAGAGATCAATTTTTACGTTAAGCATGACTCAAACAAGCCAGATTCACTACATGTTGGGTTCGGTTTTTTTCTTCTTGTCATTAACTAACAGCAATAGCAGGAGCTGGATTGAAAGAAATTAACAGAGGAAACACATCTTTTCTTATAAGTGGCGTACTGTGTTGTATTTAAATGCTTTGAGTGGAACAGTCATCAAGAACAAAACCAGAAGGAATTTTTATATAAGGTTTCATCAAAAATAATGTTTTACATCCATATATGTTCAACTTTCGAACTGACAGAAACAGGTGTGGAATAATACAGAGTCTGGATAGTCTAAAATACATCCAGATGTATCTTGGGGCCTTTTATGATAGACTCCACTAGAGTAATTCACAATGTCCTTAGTTGTATTCAAGAAATATATAGTATAGGTCAAATGAACTTTAAACTGTTTTTCTATGGAAATTTTGGCCAAAAATGGCCCAAGTGTTCTTATGCAACTGTCCAAAGTGTCAGCTATGTACAATACTGCTCATGTTGGCCCAGTATAGCAGCTGCTCTTGAAGACTTTTTCTTTTTTCCATGTCTGTATTCTGAATGTTGCTGTGTCAGCAGCTGGTTGTATACTATTTTGTACTGCTAGCTTGAAACCCCAGGTCATTTCTGCAGGAGAAAAAAGACAGCCTGGGATATCAGCTTTTGTATTCATTATAGCTGGTTTGCAAATAGTTTTACACTTGCTTTCCATATTCACTTGATACTTTCTTTCTCTCCATATTCTCTATCATATATGTCCATATAAGTAAACATGAAATATCAGTCTCTGTTAGTTTGTCTTCCAGTAGTAGGCTGGCTTTTTGGTTTTTGGGCTCTTCCAGAATGATTTCCATATGAATTGGTCGAGTAGATGATTTTCCTATTGTATTAAATATAATAGGCAGTGATTGGTCTTAGGGAGCATTCCGTATATCACTTTAAATGCCAGAGTGCACAAAGGCCAAAAACTCTTGAGAGGGTTTGAGCATGGTTATCTAGGGTTTGAATGCCTGTTCTGTTACTTTTTTTTCTTCAAGTAAACTTGGCACGAATAACTTTGGAATTCATTAGAACTGATGTTTTCTATTCTCCTTTTGAACTCTGCTAACATTTAACCAAACTCATCTTGACAGTTTACCAGATCTCTCTGGATTTACTGAGATCAACATGACTCTCAGTCACTTGACAGGAATTGGTTTAATTTGCAAGTGTGAAATGGTTGTTGCCAGCTATAAGTACATAATATATCCAGGAAAACAAGTTTTATTTTTAGGCCAATGATAAAGATACTTTGCACTACATGCAGCACATGCTTAGTAAGTTGAAAATAAAACAGAAGGCTATCAATCTCTAAATTTGGATAAATACTTCAAGGATCACTCTAGTCAGGGTACTAACTCCCTGATTAAACATATAGACCATTTACCAAGTCCACTTGACAGTTAATCAATAATTCTTTGCCCTGTTCACCAACATTATTGATATTTAACATTTCAGATAAAACCTACCTAATTTTATATGTGCTATATTAGTTGTATAATTAAAAAGGAATTAACGATCTGTCCAAAATTATAGAATGTTATATTTAAGCAACTCACTTAAGCTGTGGACATTAAGATTCAGTTTTCAAAGAGCTTTGAAGTAGTAATAATATCTCCATATCATTTAAGTTGTGCTGTAATTTTGTTAAATCTTAGTAACATTTCATTCTGCTTTCTTGAGATTCTCCATGGCTATTAACATAGATTCATAGATCTAGCAAGAGTAGGAACTCACTGATGAATAACATAAGCATGGTGCAACTTTTTCTCAATTAGTCTAATCCTAGTATCAGTGCTGGTAACATTCTCCAAATCTGTTTTGGTTTTGCAACAATTTTTGACTTTGTTGGAAAAAGCAAAGCCACTGCCATAATATGCATTGTGTCTTATTAATAAAAACAGTGATAAAGTTTGGTCCTGCTACTGGCAATGACAGAAGTTCTGTTGACTTCAGTGGGGTCAGGACTTGCCTCTCATGACTACGGACAACGCAGAGAGAAAAGGCAGCTGAAAGCTATTTTTGCATTTCACAGTCCTTGGGATGCTTTATATCCCTTTTTAATGCAGAGTTGCTTGAAAGAGGATCATGTAAAGTGCCAAGAACTGCCCCAGTCTCTGCTTGGAAACAATTTCTGATCTCTGAATAAATGATTAGTTGAAAATAGTGCTTTTGTATCTGTAGTCTTTATCACCCTTGTTTCCATCATGTGCAGGATTTTCTGTTTCTTTTCTACGGAGAAGGAGCTAAACTGACAGCTTTATATATGATTTGTGCTAGATAAAAATTTATTAGAATTCACAATGTGGTTATTATCATTTGGGATATTATGTGCCTGCATAAGTCATTGTATAAAGGATTAAAAGCCTAAAAAATGTTAATAATAAAGCCCCCAGATCTAATAACTTTAGAGATTAGAATTAATTGAATTAGTCTTTGATCTCGGGTGTTAAGTTTTAAAAGAAAAGTTCAGTAGGCATTTGCCATTCTGTTTTCAAAGAACCATCCTTTGCTAAGTGTGGGGTTGAACACATCTGTATGGTAAAAAATGGGCATCAAAAGTAAAGCTGAAGAGAATTTTTCCATCCTGCTTTGTGTCAAGGCAATCAGAACCGAAGTGATTGTTGTTCAGAATTTATAGATACTCTAGCTTTTATTTTTAATTTGAGGAATATTTGTTCCGTGATCTTTACTAGCTGATGAGGTGGTAGTCATTAAAAATGGTGAAGCCTTTGTATATGGTTGTCTGAATATTATTATTACATGGATTAACGTAACACATAAATTATTCAATATCCATCTCTCAATCAATTAATATTAGCTGATGTACACTTATTCACATTGCTCTGTTTTCATAAGCTTCAAGCAGGTAGTGAGATCAGAACCATTTATTCAAGATTATTATTTTTATGTCAAATCTGTAAAGCTGTCTTATTTCACATTATTCCATCATCATATTTGTGTCTAATGCAAATGCCCTTAATTTTCTTTTACAGTTACACAGTTGTGTAAGTAGGGTGTTATATTACTATAAAAATCCTGATGTGATAGTCAAAGAAGGCTCTATCTCCTGCTACTTTCCTTACTGTATCGGAAGTGGTAAACATATATCTTCTCAGCTGCCTGCTTTGCTACGAGTCATGTTTTTGCAGATAACTTTGTCTTTATATTTGTGTTGCTTTTGCTATTCAGAAAAGCTGTAAAAACTCCTTCATTGCTGAGTGAATATAGTGAATCCCAAACACAAATATTTCTTCCTGTCAGATGGTGATGTTTTATCTGAAGAGGTTTACAATTACCAGGAAAGTTAAAAAAGAAAAAAGAAAGGAAAGGCAAAAGAAAGGATAGGTAAAAACAAAGCAAAGCTACAGGAAATGAATATTTAGAACATAGTCTTGGATATTTGTGGCTGTACGAGATGTGCTGCACTACCTGATGGTATCTTAGCAACTTTGAAAACCTATTAAAGCATCTTTAATTATATCTCTTACCATTCACGTTTGCCTGCAGTGCATCTCCAAGCATGTCTTTGCATTTGTATGTGCCTGTATGTGACAGTGGAATTTACTAAATTCCTGCATTATGTTTGCTGCGATAATTAGTAAAACACAGCAAATATTTCAAAATGAATAATTTATCCCATTAATTGATCCTCTAAAGTAATATACAAACAGGATTGAACTATTTTTTTTTTTCCTATTTTGTGAATGAGTTGCAGGCAGCTCTGTGAACCATCGATTCTTTAGTCTTTTGAGTTGTGATTACTTTTGTTTTTTCAGATGAATTGTATGATAGCATTGTTTACATCATTGTCTTTAACGCCTACCTATTTATTAAGTTAAATATTTTGCTGAATATAGGCAAATATTTAGTGCTTTTAGTGCTTCAATATGTGGCTGAAATGAAGTTTTCTAGTAGCAAAGAACTATGTCCTTGCATCAAGAAAGATCTTAATTTTTCTATATTGAAACCTATAAGGGATCTAATTTCTTCTCTCTCCTTTTATTTTCAAGTTTTCTCTGTTCCCTAAATATTAAGGTGCTCTCAGGCTTCATATTGCTATTCACCAACTAGCTGAATGGGAAGTACAGATTCTGGGAGGATAGGGGGGAGGGAGGAATGCCACAGAGATCCTCACTAACCAGATTATGTTTGATTAGGCTGACTTCTCCTTCAGAAGTACCTTGTTTAACCTCACTGTAGTTCCTGCTGCATTATTGTCTTGCACCACATTGCACCACACCACAGATAATCGACCTTCTGTGCCCAGTGTCCAAAATGCGTTCGGTGGGCAGCAGCCCCCACTGCTCCTGCTCCTGTCTTGGGAAGATGCATAAGGTAGGCTGTTCCCAGCCTCCAGATTTCAGTGCGAATCACAGGACAGAGTTGGCTCAGCAGTCTGGAAAAGCTTCCTACCTAGCCTCCATAGGTGAGGTGATCATTAAGATAGCCTACTCAATGCAGATTTTTGGATGAGCAGACCTTTGCATGTCATACATCAGGGTGATTTCTAAATGGAGAAATACCATCTTCACACAACCATATTTCTCTGAAACAAAGCTAGATACCCTCATACATGCACTTAATCAGCAATCTCAGTAAAGACTGGGTAAATAAAAGGCACCTGATTTACCCTGACATTAATAGGTAGCTTTCTCTTTGGCTTCAGTGAGATTTGCATCTGCCTGCTGACACAGAGCTTAGACACCATGACTCATTGTTCCATTAAACAATTATGACATGGGAAATTAGAAAAAGGTACAAACACTCATGAGACTTCTTTATCTTTTATGATGCATGAATATCCTAGAAGTGACTGCTGCTGCTGCTCTCTCCCCTTTTTTACGCTAAGATATTCCTTTGGGTTGCATACTGGAGTATGAATTTGTCCTGTGACTATCAGTTGCTAAAACATAGTCTTTTGATATCTTCCTGAGAGCAGAAGAAGAAGGAAAAAATCCTCAAAAATTTGAGGTCCTGACCCCCTTTGATCGTAGCTGATAGAGTTAAAGTACTTAGGTCTGACAGAAGTCCTTTAACTGATTGGCAAATATAATAGGAGTGCATTTAGTAGAATAGTCTGCAAAAATTGAGGTCAACCATTGATGTTATCCCTTCAAGATCTAATAGGAAAACATATATTTTGGCCCTGAAAGAAAAATGTAATTACTGTCAATCTAATCTATGTAAAAAATCATGAAAGAACTGAAAAAAAATGGTGTGCTAGTGAAACTGTTCAGTGTGGCTGGTGAAAGTTTTACATTCAAGAAAAAAAATCCCTCCGACAATAAAAATCTTATGCTTGTGCAGCTCCTTTATGTTTTAGTCATTCAAGAAAAAGAAGGTCCTGTTGCAGTGGGGGTAATGTCTATACATTTTAATGTCCTCACCCCAATGAAGTGACTGTATATGGCAGTCTATATGATCATACATATATATGACTGCATATTAATGAAAGCAAGAAGACAATAAGCAAATTTCATATCTTGAAGCACATTAAACAATAAAAGGTCTACATGAAAACAGTTAATGCAAAATTTAATATGTAAACTAGTGAGACAAGAAGGTTTGTCATTTAACTAAGTTAAAAACCCTCAGGCTGGAAGGGAGTTCACCAGAACCAGAGAATCTCAATTTTCCACATGACAGGCTATCATCTCATTTATAATGATGTTTTAATCATAAGACATACTTTCTTTTAAAAGGAAAAAAAAAATCCAAGTTCTAATGAACAAGACTTACATTGAACAATTCTGTCATTTCTCCCTTTAGCTGATAGATATTGCTGTTGGATTGCAAAGTTTCATTTAAGAGAAAGTTTCATAATAAATGTTTCCAATGTGAACTAGTGAATGGTAGTCAGCTGTGATTATCCTTCAGTTCATTACAGTCATGCTTCTAACTTAGGTTGCTGACATCCTATTTCTGAAACGTATTTGAACTCGATTGAATTGTTCCTTTTTGATATGAAAGGCAATGCCAAACTGGAATCTTGAAAAGAGATCCTGCCAAAATAGGTTGCATAAAGTTTTATTAACTTCTTTATGAGCAAATAAAATTAGAAATTAAGGGAACACCAGTAATGTCCCATGTCATTCTTATTGTTTGAAGAAAGTGCGGCTTAAGTCAGATTGCTATAAATACCTTCTTCTCAAAGTTGGGTTATTGAAAAAATCCATTGTCCATGAGGATGTGAACACAGTAAACTATTTCATGGAGTTTAGATAGCTTAAATATTTTAATTAACCATCATAAAGGAAGTCACACTCAAATCCTGAAAAATAATGTTGGAGTAGTGTAATAAGCAATATGGGTCATATATAGTGAGTGTATCAAAGTAAATTAGTTGGCTAAGACATGTAGAAGTTTTTAAAACTCTTCTCCCAAAATTTTATTAATGGTAATATACATGTATATGATTATCGTGGATTACCTAATTATAGGACTATTCTTTGGCGTTACTAGTGCTACTACATGAGTTTTTAAAAACTTCTTAAGTGCTTGGAAGTTCAACCTGCAATCCTCTACCGTTTGGGGTAAACTATTTGAAATTAGTATTTAAATAATGTTTCTGTAAAAAGATGCTAAGATAGTACTGTCTGATTTCCTTCTTCTTCTTACATATGGCATTCATTTTACACACAGAGATTGTGTTACCAAACCTAAATATTTCATTTTGAACCTGAAAGCTTGAGTGCTTGGATAGCAGAGGCCATGCTGCAGCAGCATTGAAGTATCTGGAAGGGTTTTGTGTAGCCCTAAGAGAAGCTTGCATAATAGCTTACAAGTAAAAAGATCACATTTTACTCAGCAGTTACCTTGATTCAAAGTAAAGATGGCTGTTAGGGGAGAGGCATAAGTCAATACATCAAAACTGATTTTGTTTAATACTTTCAATTTTGTATGATTGCTCAAATAAGTTACACAGTATTGCATCTATCCACAGATGGATGAATGTGGAAAAAACTGCAAAATACATGGAAATGTAATAGTTTTTTAAATGTACAAATAATTCATACAATTGTATGAACATTCATGATAATAACAAACTTTAAAGGGTAAATCTATTAGTCATAGGGAAACTCATTGTGATTCTGCAATAGTATACTTAAATTTCTGGGTTTGTTTCAAGTCGACCCCTTGTCACATTGGGACACACACAAGCAAGCAGACTCACTGATATCAAGGGGAAAATTGTTGCTCTAAATGTAAAAGTTCTCTTTCAGAGACTCAGTTGAAAGAGAGCCCACATACTGTCCTCTAAATTTACTTCTCTTTTGCTCATGCAGCTAAGATGATACACTTCAGAAGACTTACGGCTATTTTATTCTGCACTTCAGTTAACTCAGGAGCTGAAACTGCTGATTTGACCATGAATTGCTAGGTGTAATTTAGATCGGTTCTAATGGTATTAAAACTTAAGGCAGTGTCTGTAGTTGTTTAGACAGTGTCAAGGCTGGAGGAACATGAATGTGATGCTAACTATCTTTTTCTTTCTCTCATCTTTGCTAAGTAATGCCAGGTATTGACCATGTTCTAAACTCTGAGAGACATATATAGGGCGTACTAATTCTTATGCAAATTCCTTTCATTTCTCATAAGAGGTAACTATTTAGATATCTAAGTTAAAAAAAAAAGTAAGTAAATGAACAGAGTGGGTAATAAGCAAACATTTAGCCTGATTGTTTGTAATACCATGTACACTTCCCACTGACACACAAACTGGGTACTGGGTACATCTCAAAAGATGGTCTTCATTGTAGAACATCGGACTAATAAGAATACCAGAACAAATAGATTTAAGTGATTTGAAAAGAAAGCAATATCTGAAACAGACTAGTAGTCATTTTAACTTAAATGGGTTATCTCTTCAATGACCATCACCTAGTAAGTAGCTGAAAGCTAATTTTTTTTCTTTTTAGCATTCTTGTCCCTTTCATTGATAAGGCAGATTGGCTGAGTTGAGTTCTGTTTTCTCTGTTTCTTTAATAACAAGCATCTGGGAATTCCTGTGATTGTTTTAAAGCAAAAAAAACCCAATAATTACTTATGCTTGATTTCACATCATTTTCCTTGGGATTTGAAATGCTTTTTTGAACTAAAATCTTGGGGAAAATGTATTTTACCTAACGACTGACAGGGAATTACCAGTATTATGAGAGAGAGCATAGTATAAAAATAAAAATTGGTGGTGTTGTAGAGAAGAACTTGTTCAGATTAAATGTATTTGCAAAAGTGATTTTTCATTCTGAAAGGCTGGAAAAATGTTCAAAATTCAGTTGCTCTTCAGTAAAATAAAATTTGAAAGTGCTTCCATTAAAATTAATTAGAAAATGATGCTTTGTCTTCCTACAGCTGGCCTCAGGGTGTTTTTAAGATTTTAAATTAAGTTCTAAATATAACTGAATTCTGTAACTTTTAATCAATGTCAGTTTAATACATCCTCATAGAGCTTTGTTGAAAGAATAACGCTCCACCCCAACTAGTTCTGTTCAGAAGGTATTTATTCATGGTAATGCAAATAGGTTTTCACTATTTGGTTACTCTGACTCAGCTGAATTCAGTGGCAGACACACACTTGGAATACGTGAGCTAATCAGTGAATTAACAGTGCATTGTTTTCATGCAAAAGTCTTGTGAAATGAGCAGGAGCTGTTATAGTAGTAGACTGACTGTATTCTGCAGTTAGTAGCAGTTATTGATGCTCTGTATCTTATGATCCCAAAGTACTTCATTGATGGTGTTCTTCTGAGAAAGCTGTTGTGGTATTGGTGGGGTTTTTTCTCTGTTTTGTAGGTGGGCAAATGAACTCATAGAAATCCATTTGGCCCTTTTTTTTTTGGTTGTTGTAAAGGGCTTAAGGGAAAATCAGGAGTAGGAGCTGGAAGAGAGATTGTTTTATGCCTCTGAGAGGGCTGTCTCTGGACTGATTATACCAGTGATGCTCTCTAATTTTATTTGCATATGGTCACCTTACTGACTTCTCTCTGGATGCCGCAGGCAGAATTTCTGAAGCTCTTGTAACAGTGTAAATATGAAAATACTTCTTAAAAATACTAGTTCACACGTGCTACTTTGTGTCTATATGGTGATCTTCATGCAGTGTTTTGAATGGCATGGAGTTGTTAAGGAACCTACCCAGCATGACTGGGATTTACAAACCTCCCAAAGCTGAATAAAAGATAACTGAAATCCAAGGATAAGGAGCTCAGATACAATCAGAAAGGGATGAACAGGTTCAAATGGCTTTGCTGATAGCTTAGGGATTTCAGTAGTTTGGGTTGTCTCCTACTATTCACAGGTGCACAGCCTTAGGAAAGACTGGTTGACCCAGGTTCATTCCTCTTCAGCACTTACGTGAGGCAGCTTAGAAACTGATTAAATCACGAGATTAAGAAGCACCTCCAGAAGGTATGTGAGATATTAGGTATACTGAAATGCCCTCTATGTGAACCTCTCTCTTTTCTGATGTAGGAGGAGCATTGAGCTTCCTTGTTTCTGCACCTCGGTGCACTGGTCAGGACCTGGAGGGCATCCTCCTCCTAGGACTTTAGGTGGCTAAGTCAGAATATAGCTGATTGAGTCCAGGTGAGCTCCTTTGCTGACAAGAGCTGTGTTAACAAAAGCAGCTGTGTAGCAGATAGGTCTGTGCCTGGTCTGACTCTGACCCAGACCTGCTGCCTCCATTTCCTGGATTGACCTCACCCCTCTCTGTTACTGTGGACTTTCTGGATAATCACTAGACTGTGTCCAACACTGACTGCTGTCTCAGGCCCTTATCCTGACCTGAACGTGCAGCTCTGCATCCTGGCTACTTGGTGGTAAGATCACTGCCTTATTATTGGGTTCTGCTCTGGGCTTACCTCCCCTTGTGGAGCAGCTGGCCTTCACTGCTGTCTCACGTGCCTGAGGTTTGGTGGGATGAATCTGTGCCTTTGTTTCTCTATTGTTAGTTGCCTAGACAGAGGACAATAGGCAAGCGTAGATAAATTTGAAGTACTCAGGCTCCATATCAGTACCTTGTTGTTATACAGCACTGTAATAATACTATATAATAAAGTCTAACTGTTACAACAGCACTGTAAGAGTACTGTGATAATATACACAATGTAAATAGATATTGTAACATCAAAAACTTGTGTTGAGCTAGAAACAACATTCGGTAGAAGTAGGTGTGGAATTTAAATGTCTTACTTTCTTGCAGCTTTCTTTTAAAATAGCATGCAAATTTAAGAGAAGCTGAATTAACTATTTGCATTTGAAAATCTATGATATTTAGAATATATTTGTATCTACTCCCAGTATGAAAGTGGTGCTTTAAACTGTTTTTTAGCTCAGTGATTTGTTCAAGGTCATATACTAATTGCTGGGAGAGCTAAATAAAGAATCTAGGAGTATCTGCTCTAACCAATACATCATACTCATTACTGGTTATTTTTCTACTGACTGGCTCGTGGCTCTGGGACACTGTCTGGCTGACTGAGTTATTGCTTTTAGGTTTTCAGAAATTCATGAACGTTGAATGCTTCAACAAATAACTACCAATCTAGAGAAATAAATGGCAAAGTATCCTTAACCTGCCCTTTCTTTATAAAGAATCTCATATTTATTGCCAATTTTGTTATGATCTTGGCCAAGCTTAATTTTTTAGTAGATAAACCTATGACTTCATGATAGATTCCAAGACTTTGGGAGTCAGGCTAGTGCAACATAATGCTTCTAGTGCAGAATTTGTTTGTGGTTTTTTTTTACTTTGAATTTTTTACCTTTTTTTTTTTTTTAAGGAGAGTTTTGAGTAATGATCTGTGATTTATTGGCATGCTTTATGGAAAAAAAATAAATTAGCTGTTTCTTTACAGGGAATGTGCCATGTGGAACGTGACATTGTAGGTAGTTGATCTGACTTGGACATGATTGTTTTATTATAAATCTGCTGGTGTTAGTGATCATTTTTCTACCTTTTTCTAGTTCTTTGAATGAACTGCTCTGACAAGGAAGCAATAGTGCTATGTGAATATAAGGGAAAAACTATTTTTTTAAATGGTTATCTGATAATAAAAATGAAGTCGTATTTTCTTTAGCTAATCTGAATCTAAAATATAATGAATCAAATTATTTTTGATCCTAATACAGTTAGGCAGCCAAAACTCCTGGGACTGAGCAGAGCTTTGAAACAGATTTGATGCGGATTATTTCTATGCTAATGTCTCTGTTAAATGAGAAGCAGCACCTATGGAAACAAGAGGCAGCTCAGAGGCAATGAAGAGAAAGAGACTCTTTATGCTTCCTTCCCTGTTTTTCTAATTACTAAATTCAGTTTCAGTAGATATTGTGATTTACATCCAAGTGCTTGTAGAAACTAGCAACTAAATTGCATGACATTAATGCTGTTCAGTTCCAGGCTTTTGTGTCACAAGGTTGTCTCTTTGTATATTATTCCCTGTTGAATTCCTCGGTCTGGGATATTCTTGTCTAGTTCAACAGTACCTTGAGATATGCAGTGTGGGAAGCAGTGCTGGGAAGTTAAGAGATTTTTTCCCCTAAAATGGGAGACATTAATGAAAACTGTAGAATATACTTTTAGTAGCACAGAAGGGAAAAATGTACCTTTATCCTGAAAATATGCTTTAGAAGCTGAAAATAAGCTTTCCTATTGGCTATTCAGCCATTAATGGAATTGAAAAGGATGTTCTTCCTTTTGCTGTTGAGAAATTCGGTGGGGGCTGAAATGGGCAGAGTAGAATAATGAAAAGAGATTTGCTTCTCTTCGTCTCTGCTGGGTATGGCTGTCACAATATGATTATCTTGTGTTTCTTTGTGACTGCAAGTAAGACAAAGTGACTTCCCAGCTGTTAACGGGAGACTGACATTGCAGTAGATCTTTTACAGTCAATCAGTTTTCAGCAAAAGCAAAGAGAATGAAAATAAGAAATGGCTAAAGAATTGGGAGGAAAACCTGCAATTTCTGTCCATCACCAGAGGCATCTTAACTACATGTTTGCAAGCACTAGAAAGATTCAGGAGATTGATTTTGCACAGCATTAATAGGATTAGATGCAGTCTGTCTTTGTTCAGATATGCTTGTTTTTTGGACCTTTGTAATGGGAAAGAGGTTTCTCAGGCTTTGGTCTCAACAATTGAGAGAGGCACATAAAGCACCTCAGGAACTCAGAAAAGCTCATGCGTTTTCTATGAAAATACATCATCCATGAGCAGATTGCTTACTTGGGTTATACTTTGGGTCTGAATAAGGTATGTATGAAAGGACTTTACACTCAAGTAGAAGTATCAGTTGTTGAGGAGGAACTTCTTTACTTTGAGGGTGGTGGAGCACTGGCACAGGCTCCCCAGGGAGGTTGTGGAGTCTCCCACTCTGGAGACATTCAAAACCCACCTGGACGCTGTCCCATGCAACCTGTTGTAGGTGCCCCTGCTCTGGCGGGGGGGTTGGACTAGATGATCTCCAGAGGTCCCTTCCAACCCTGACCATTCTGTGATAATCTGTGTTGAACCAGATGGGCCACATAATTATTTACAACTGGGCAATATGTAGCTGATGATGTCTGGAATATTACATTCTGTTTTCAGCTTCTTAATTCTAGAAGGGTATTCACAAATGGGAGAGGCCATAATTATGGAGCCTCAAGCATGTGACCTATAAAGAGAGGTTGAGCTTGGGCTTGTTTAGTCTGGCAAAGATGAGACTTTCAGGGGATCAGGCTGTTTGCAGCTATGTGAAGAAGAGTTGCAATGTCAGTGCCTCTTTTACATAGAGGCAAAGAGTAAAGCAAGGACCAGGAGCTACAAGATCAGGCTGGAGAGATTCGTAGTGTACATTTGAGACTACTTCTTCACTAGGACGGTAGAAGAGTGTTGTAATGGGTTCCTCGGAGAGCCCAGAGCTTTTAAAGACTTAGCCATACACAGGTGATCTGATTTAGTACTGCTTCACCCAGAGATTCCTTCCAACTAGTGTTTTTATGATTCCGTAATTTTAACTCATATTGTTAAAATATTAACATGAGAAGATGAAGGAATAAAAACTAGAAGACATTATTAATATCCATTCCGTTCTCTTGATTGTTTTATTTTTACATGAGAGAATTTGTAGGAGAGAAAGTCCTCTTAGTGGTTGTGTAAGAAAGAAAAAGAAGTCAGAAAGTAAAACTTTTACAAAGAGGATAATACCATATGTCTAGATTTACTTCCCTTCCTATCTCTATTTTCTTCTTGTATGCTAAATGGATGTGGTATTTTGCTTGCCCTTATGCATATAAAAAAAAAAAAGATAACAGAGTGCATTTGTGGTAAATGTTTACTAAGTGGCAAGGTCATAACTTCTTTGTTTATACAGAATGTCATATAGTGTTAATCTAAAATTGACAAAGGTAGTACTTATTATGAAGTTTCAATCTCTACTTTTGTAAAATTAATTCATACAGTAGATGTTAACCATTGCTGAAAGTCTTCTTTAGAAACAACCTGTAGAGTACTGAGAAAGTGAGGTTCAATTATAACCTGAATTTATCACAGAGCATTGCAGACCCTGAAGTACTGTATGTTGGATTGAAGAGACAAAACTCCAACATTCTGTTCTTGACTGTATATACTGAAAATACCTTAAGTCCTGCAACTGAGAAGTTTGCCAGACATTGTTATCAATGGACATTCATCAGAGACCTACCTTTAGCAGATGGGAAGATGTACAGTGTTCTTTTAACTCTGAATTCAGCCTTATGATGCTAATCTACAAGTCATTAATCACCTTTTTTAGTTCAACATCCCAGTCAACTGGTTCCCCACCTGTACAACTGGTTAAACAAGAGTAAAGGGTTCCCTTTATTTTTAACAAGTTGTCTATATTCACCAGTTTAGGCTTGTCCTAAACCAATCTGCACATACTTCAAAAGAGAATCCTTTTACTGCAAATTCCACAGTGAACGAATTTTTAATCATTAGAATATAATTCAATAAATATAATAGTACAAGGTGGATCTATTTTCTAGATGTAATTTACTGTATTTGAATGACTTTCTTCATTCTTTCTTGCAAGTAAAACAGGATTATTATATGATAGAAGTCCTTTTGTGGGGACAAATACAATGTCAAACTCCTTCCCTAAACCCACACCTCTGCCTCTGCTGTCTGTTCAGGTAACACGCTCAGTGCTTGCATCTGAATTACAGATGCATTGGTTAAATGATCCAAGCTAACTGAAAATCTAGTGGCTCCTATGTGTGAAGAGAAAATGAAGCATGTCAGCTGCATTAGACTTATCATAAATTTGATTTTTCAATTGGATTGCTGTAGATTTGACAATCGGCCTTGTTTTCTGATTTTTTTAAACAGTATCATGGTTAAAAATGTTGAATATACATCTGTGATGTTTTTAAAGAAATATTCTCAATTTGACATTCTTCAGATCTGCGTTTAGCAATTTAACAATGCAAAAAAATAATGTATTATTTTAGAACTTATATGAGCTTCGGGTTGCAAGAAGTCATAGCTCTAACTAGAACATTATTTACTGGGTCACAAGTGTAAAAGTTAATGTACCAGAGCCTCTGTCTTTCTCTTTCTCTGGATGGGTTGTAACTGTAGTGAACCTTAACTGATTTCTATTCATCTGGCCTTTAACTGCTGAGATTTGCAAAGAGAATTAAAAATAAGACCCTTTATGTTTTCATCTTTTCTCCTTTCATTTTAGTTAATAATTTGAATTGCACATTTTTGTTTAACCAGATATTCAGGCCATAAGCAATAATTTCAATAACCTCCAAAGTGGCATTGTGTTGAAATGCAATGCAAAGAAAAGAAAAAGGAACTACCACGTGTCATGATGTGTTAAGAATAGCAGGACTCAAAACTATTACTGCTTTTAGTAGTTCTGTGCATGAGTTTAGTAGTTCAGTATGACTAGCTACCTAAATAAGAAAAACAGAAGATAAGTAGCAATTTGAGTGAGTGGCTTAAATCTGAATATTGATTACACAGTCTCTGATGTGTATTTGCAGCTGCATGGAAAACCACGCTTGAGTTACTGAAGCCATGTTTAGATTTGCATTTATGTACATAAGATACAGGAATTTCTGAGGGTGTGCCCGAAGATTTTTGTTCCTCATTAGGCTATACCACTGATCCTTTTCTAGACAACTGTGGGAGAATTTTTGTGTGCTTCTCTCCAAAGACAAGAAAATACTGTAGGACAGCATTAGAGAGCTATCAATACTTGGACATCGTCATCTGTCTTCACAGTCAGGCTACTAAATTCCTGTGTGCAAGCATCTTTCAGTTTTACCTTCTGAGTTGGCTCAAGTGTAAAGAAACACTGAAGTGAGGTAAAAGGATAGTGTTTAGAGCAAATGCATCTTAGGAACAATGCCAGAGTAATAGCACTGAATTCAGTGTAAATCATAACAAACTTCTTCATAGGTCAGTATGGTTATACAGGTGTTAAAGTTTTTGGAAGTGACACTGAGAGTTGATCCTTTCTTTGGTCTGTCTTGGTCCCAGAAGGTTAAGGTAGCTGTGGCAGAAGGTGAGTGTCTGTATGCCAGTCCTCATGGTACTTCTGTGTGCTGCCATAGTTCAAGTCATATGTTAGAAAAAAGAGAACAAACAAAATATCAAAATGCTTATGCATGTTTTGTTTTTTTTTCTGTCTCAAGAAAATAAGAGAGACTGAGACATTCAAAAAAATTCTTTTGAGCAGTCAGCATTCATATTTTTGAGCCACTCCCTGACCACAAATAACTTTATTTTGTATGCAATGCATAGAATAATTTAACATCAGATTTCCTCTTTGATTGGTGTTCTTGTGACTGATTTTTATTGATATAATTCTTTTCAGATATCTTACTTGGGTAGTTTTCCACTTCTGGTGCTTGTTCTATTTTAACTTAGCATGATATTTATCTTTTAAGAATTCTGCGCAAGTATATGCAAATTCATTTTCTTATGTGGACAGTAGTAAAGTCAAAGGAGCAGTATTTAATCTGGAATTAATGAAATGATTAATGCCTGTGAAAGCTAAATAATTGAGAGATTCAGGTATTAGAACTATTTTTTTCTTAATTTCCTGATGTATTTAGACTTTCTTTAAGCACTTCGCTCTATCATTCTGAAGATCCACATAATGTGAACTAACTAGAACAATGGAACTAAACCCAATGCAGTCTTTGCAACAGAAGCAGGAGGGAAAGCAATCATCTGTGTCAGCCCTCAATTTATGTTCCCTTGTCCAATTCTGGGTATGAGTTCTTCCAAGTCCCTGAAGATTAGCAGATTTAGATAATTTCAGAGTGGATGAATATGGAACGCGACTTCTGAAATTTCTGGTTAGCATCCTGGTATACAGGCTACACGTATTACTTATTACTGCACTTACTGAAGTCGCTAAGAATATACCTTTTGTTGATAATATGTATGGGTTTCTTCTGATGGTGTTTTGGGGTTTTTTCTTGGGGTTTTTTTTTGCTGCACTGGAATTGTTTGCATTATTTATATCATTTTCAGGTACTGCCTTTGAGGAATGCTGTAAGACAACTATTATGTCACAACAAAACATTTTTTTGTTTTAAGAAAAGGAAGGAGAACTGATAGCAATACTGAATCCAATCCCCAGCCAAATCTAACATTCTCAAGTTTATAATCCTCTCTCCTGCTCACTTCTCTAATGAAGTCAAAGGTCCAGTTTTTAAAGAATGTTTGCAGGAGACAAATGTTTGAACAAAACATAGATATTAACAGCTGTTGGCCAATCTGCATGTTTAAATATCCTGAGAAAAGTTATTATCATGGGCATTTCCCCTCTTTGCAAAATTGTGTCACAGTGACAAGAATAAGATAGAGGCTGATGAATTTATCTCATCAAATATGACAAGCAGAATGCAACGTTATTTAGTGGGTTTATGTCACTCACCAATTAAAGCAAGTTGCTGGGGATTTTAAGGAGAGGTTTGCTCTATGTATTGAGGAAATAAACACCAAGCCAGATTTTTAAGAAGGATAAATGGGCATGGGTCAATCAATGTCAGTGGACTTCCAGTGATTCACTCAGTCTGTGAATCATTATCCTTATAAAACAACTCATCCCTCTAAAGTAACTTCAGTCTCTGCTTAAAAGCTGAGCAGATGCCTATGTTTGTTATTAGAATCTTAAGTCTAAACTCACCAGAGCTGCTGATTTTGAACCCGCTGCTAGGAGACAAAAACACTCACAGAAGTAATGAGAGTTGCCAATAGGAAATAATATGTTTTCCTATATATGCACAACGTTGCATTTTAAAGGAATGTGAATATTATGCATTCCTTATAGCAGGAGGGGTGGACAAAAAATAGACAACACTGGAGCAACTTTTGGAGGCAGACAGACATGTAAACATAGGTTTACTTCTGTGATCAAACAGACTGCTAAGGGAACAAGAAATTAGGAAAGTTAGTTTTCATTAGAGTTCTCAGATCTCAGACTTGACCTGTAAAACATTTTTATCATTCATCCACTCTTTTCAGTCATTGTTGAACAATAGTCATGGCTGAACCGTAGTGCTGAACATGCATTTTCAATACACTTGAAGCATGCTTATGTTTTTTCATCAGGGAGTGGCAAAACCAATGTCACTGTAGGACTTAAAATCACACTGAAGGCAAGGAATATAAGGCTGCCTGTAATTTCAGGGGTCTGCAGAGTAGTCATTGCTATTTCTCTTTGTATTGCTGAGTTTGGAGCAGGCCTTTTTCACAGGGATGCTTGGTCTGCCAGTGAAAGAATGTTCAGTGATATTGAGTTCCTGAGAGCAGCTGCCACAGGGAGAACTCCTAGAGAGGTTTGTAAATGCTGATGCCTAAAATCCATCCAGAATCATGACACTCTGTTAAGGAAAAATATCACTCATACACAGTATCAAAAATATCAGAAATATGTTTTAATTGGGTGACTCGATAGCAAAAAGGCTTTCATCGGGATTATAAAAAATTAATCAGGATAACACAAACAGCATATTTTTAAAAGGAATATTCCTCAACATTTACTTTGTGTTTGATGATCTCTTTACTATAGTCCCATGTTATCTGTGTAACTTTACACACTAGCATATTATTATTTTCTGTTGTACAGGCAGTGCATAACAAACACTAAATTGGCAGTGCAAATGATGTCTGTTTAGTCTGTCTTGTCAGTTTCTTATTCAGTATTGTCTATATGGTAAAAGTCTGGTAAATATACCTTTCAATTCATTATTTTTTTTGCCATTGCATCTTGATCTGGGATTGGACTAAAGCACTGCAAATGTTGGGGAGATACAGGCACTGCAATTAGCAGTTTTTCTCAGCAACAATGGCAACATTCGTGCTAAATGATTTGTTATGTTTTTAATTACTGGATTATATCTGAAATCAAGTATTCAACTTTGCATATTTCTAATTTGTTGAAATTATAGGCACATCATTATGTTCAAATCACAGTACCCAAAATGTGGTTTTGCTACAGGATAATTAACCAATGACTTTGAAATATGCAAGCAGGGAGTCTCATTTAGGTAGACAGCACAAGAAATAAGAGGAGCTAGTGATGCATTCCGTTGCATTCTTATCTTTTGAAAACAAAGCTTCAATTTGCTTTGTTCTTGATTGCATTATTCCATGACAGATTTTGTGATCTATAGTTATCTTACATTGCTGCAACATTGAAACTGTTCACCCTTTAACATGTGCTCCTGAACTAATTGCTTTGAAGTTCCCAAAAGAATTACTCCAGTGAAAAATAAATAGAACTAGCAAGACAAGTTCAGTGATATGAATAGTAAAAATAATGAGTTATGTATACTATGATTCTTGCAATATTCCAGCCAAATTATTACATATCAGAGTGTTTATATACAGAAGGGGCCGTTTTGTGTCTTTATTTTTCCTTATCATTTCAGTTTTTGCACAAAGATAGAGGGTAGGGTATAGTTTTCAATGAATTGTCGAGTGATATAGCAATCATGCAGTAGTGCTGCTCATGGTAAAACTGCTGGAGTTAAAAGGCTGCTTTTCCTACTTTCATTTTCTGATCCATCCATCTTGCGTGTTTCTACAGGCGTCCATCTTTTCCACATTGCTAATATTTTTAAGCCTTGTAGAGAACTGTATATAACGTGTGACAACTTTAAATGTCTATATGCTCTTTCATGAATGATTTTGCCGTACGAAATGATTCAATTAATTTTTTTTAAAGTACTTTGAACACAAACACATGTAAATTTAAACCTAAGACATATAGCCCGACTACATTACAGCGTGTTAGCAAATATAATAATTACAATAACAGCAACTAAGATGTAATCAAAACACATGGTACCCTTAGCTGCTATGTTAATCTAATCCTTCCAAATATCTATTCCATTTGATAAAACCAAATTATTTTTTTCCATGAATTTAGAGATAAATAGCAACTGTCCTGGACTTCAAATGCTATATATGCTGTTCACTATGTATATTAATTGCCCTACTGATAAAATGAAATTTATGAAAATAAAAAATAACCAGATAGATACATTCTCTCTCTTCTGTCAGGGTGCAGATTTATAGACCAGATTCAAATGTGTTCTCACAATGTGTTTCATGTGCATATGAGCGGAAAAAAATTTGGACCACAAAATGCGTATTAGGAAATTATCTGGTTCCATCCATAATGCTCATTGCTTTTCCTTTCCTTTTGTGGGCCACGCACTTTTTTTTAAAAACTTTTTTTCGGCACACACACTGACTTACCTTTCCTGCATCATTGCTGTGTAACTTACTGGCAATATCGCTGAATATTTACTTCAGAAGACTGACACTGTTTGCCTGAAACAGCCATGTAGCAAGAGGAAAGCTTACCTACTCAAGCAAACCTCAGAGATAAGTAAGCTGTTTCTGACTTTGGAAAAAACAGTTTGTGGTACAGTCTCATCAGGTATTTGAACTGTGTTACATATGGATACATTTTAGGAAATGTTTGGATGGAAGACTGTATGTATGAATACTTTAGAAATTCATGAGCTCTCTGTGATAATACTGGGCTGTACAAAAGTGTAATTTATTGGCATTTCTGAATTCAGTTACTGAAATTGTACTGGAAACTTCTCTTCTCCCACTCTCTTCCCTATTTTTCTTTTCAATTCTTGCTCAAATTGGAATGGTAATTTTTCGATTGAAATTGTTTTTCTACGACTGCTTTTCTTTTTGATCATCCGCGCCTAAGGCAATGGGAGGATGCAAGATAGAACGTTAATCCTCATTAAAAACATTTGAACAAATTTTCCCGTTCCTGATGTGAACTCTGATTTGGAATATGCTCACATAAATCTATAAAAGGAAGCTTGTAATTTAATAAATGTATTCTAAACCATTGATAGATTAATTTAGAAACAGAGGTTGGCAAGGGAATGTTAAAAACCTCTAAATGTCTACCTGCTGCTTAAAGACTGTTAATGTCTGTGCAAAGTTTCACAAGATGATTGCTAACATGATACAAATATTACAACAGTATATTTCACTGGTGGATGGATATAGATAAGTGTTGGGTATGAATTGACCTTCTAACTGAATTTTGTTATGCATAATATACGCTTATCAGATAAGGGTATGCTTGAACATGTTTGAAGGGTGCACAGAATGTATTAAGGTTGTAATCTAGAAATAATTTCTTCTTATTTTGGTGTAAATGTAGTTGCACAAATGATAAGGAAAGTGTTCTATTAAACCCAACAGAGAGCTCAGGCACAGTCTTCATTAAAGTGGTACAAAGACCACACCATCTGCTACAACTAGTCCCAGCTCTCACTGGGTTTGTTTGCTCCGTAGTTCTTGCTGGTTGAAGCCACCTGTTCACTTAATTAGGAACACGTTCTTAAAATACTGTGTACTACAAGCACTGTGATTCTCAAGAGGTGGGGTTCTCAGGCAAAGAAGCAAGTTGCAAGTAATGAGAAACTTTGTTCCTTAAGTTTGGGAAACTGAATAAATGAAAGGAGGAAATAAGGTGTAACTCCAGAAAATCCTTCACCAAATTTTGTTTTGCCGTGTGTAGAAGACAACATGTTTACTTATTCCTCTTTCTCAGCAGTACTAGTTTTATTCAGCCCTACTGAACTCAGTTAAGACAGTTCTACATTTTACGAGCATGAAGAAGACAAAGTTGTGACCTTGCAAACACAAAATTAAAGGTAAAACAAGAGCGAGTAGAGCTCTTAGTATTTTACTGTCATCGTAAACCAAGACATAAAATGAAATCAGAAGTTGCATTTGAAACTTGCATGCAACAAGGTGGAAGTGAAAGTTCTTGAATCTAAAACATTCTTTCTTGCCAATGAAAATATGAAAAACATTTTCGGCAGACTAAAGTACGAAAGGGAGTATGTCTCATTGGAATAATTGTAACCTACTACTACGCAAACCAAGTCTGCATGAACTCTGAATTTCACATGCGTTTCAATCTCCCCAGAAAAGGTAAAAGTCGTACTTGGTTTTCTTTTCAGCTGTCCAACTGCCTGAAAGCAAATAATATTGATAATGTATCCCCCTATTTTACTGGGAAAACTGTGACCAGCCTGGGTCCCCTAAAAAGGGAATTTAAGAACATAAAAGACAATAGTGACGTGAAACATTAGGCATTGGAAACTAGTTTCTGTTCCAGTTGGGACATGTGTATACTTTGCAGCCAGTTTTGTTACTTTCCTTCTTACTGGAGGCCTCTTAGTAACTATGCAATTGCTCTGGTTTTATAGCTGTGTAACTGCAGGATTTGGTCCACTGAATTCAGAAAGTTGATTAGGATTACTGGAACTGTGTATAATAAATAGATCAGTATTCATTTCTGCTTTTTTTTTTTTTTTAAATGAAATTTATGGTTTTACTATTGTTTGGTAGCATTTGCGGTGTAGACTTTTACCTCAAAACAGCACATGCGTATCCCTGTGCAGTCTTTCCCAGCTGAAATTGTACAACCCAATAGCAACCTCTGAAAAGATAAGAACTTAAAAAAAAAAAAAAAATTCTTCAGATTTGTTTTGCATGACTGTAAGATTAAATCATTATTGTATTAAGAAATAAATGCTAGATTTTTTTACTGTTGAAACATTATTAAATGTTGGACCTGCAGGGTGTGTCTCTGCGTAACTTTTGCTTGCTTTTATGCTAGCAATCTTAATGAATTGGTTAATTACTTAATGGGACTTGAAGATAATAAACCTTCACTAAGAGTCTAATATTAATTATGACTATTATCATTATTAAGTATTACTCATTTACTGCAGGAAGGACTGGATCATGGCTTCTGGTACAGAAGATATTGTAGAATTCAGTATCTCTTAATTTTGTCCTCTGTTTAACTCAGGGCGGTTCCTGGCTGTGATGAGGGATAAAGAGTTGAATCGCGTAAGTGAATTATTCCCCATTGGAAACTCAACAGTGTATACAATACTTCCTGACCAGTCTTATTTCTTTCTCCCTCTAATCTCTCCTGGTACTGTAATCTCATGATGTTGCAGCCTTGAATTATTTCTCGCCTTCTGTAATTACCTATCTTATTATATCCAGTTTCCTTTCCAGTCATGCTGTAGTTATTATTCTTGCTGTAGTTATTATTCTCTTTAACCCTGCAAACTCCCTTTGGGGTCTGCCTTAATTTTGGCAGTTCTAGGGATGTATATTCTTCATCTTCTGATTATATTAGTAAATCAGATGTCAATGAAATTCAGTGTAACGGGTCAAGCAGACATAGATCACCAATTATCCTTTGTGTTTCTGAACTATGGGTTTGTATTTCTGTGAACTGTATTTGTGTAGTTCTACTCTTGACTTTGGCCATGATCTATATATCCAAACACAGCATGTGAGTTAACAGGTTTGGCTGTTTCCACAGATGCAGGTGAGGAAGGGTGTGGGCCCTGTCTCTTCACTGAAACAAGGACGTGGGCCAGTCAGTTAATATAGTGTGAATTTATAACCATTTAACCAATCGGATCAGAAAAGGTGTTTTGAGTATTCAGCTCTGAGCAACTCAGGAGTCAGTAGTAGTTTGCTCTTGCAGAGATGCATTCAGATGTGGACTAGGTTTTTCTGGAGGTCTGGAACAGAGCAGGATTGATTTTTAAGGGAAGTTAGAATATAGAAGCTACGGGCTATAGAGTCTGAAGTGTAAGAAAAAAAATGGTAGAAAAAGATAATTGGAAAAACTGTATTTTTACTGGGATACATATGTTTTCCTGTTTGTATTTCTTTTTTCAAAATTGTAGTTGGAGTATAAATTAAAAAAGTAAGATAAAAAGCTTTGTTAATGGAAGAACAACAGGTTGAGTAATATTGAAAGGTTGCCATGATTTTTTCCCCTAACTGATTTAATTGGCTGTTTGACCAGTTCTGTGGTTGTCAAATGCCTTTAGTCATATAAGCTACCCTAGAAAGTTGACAAGTACCTTTTACATATAAAATAAGTTGAAACATATATTGAGAGTTTGTTGTTATTTCTCTTTAAATTCCATAAAATAGGGATGAATTCCAACAGAGGTAAATGTATCTGAATAAAATTACTTCTGAGTATGTCAAGTTGATATAGCAGTTGCCATGGTAAGCAAACATTGTACATAAATACTTAAATAAACAGTTGTATATTTAGAATTGTAGCAAGCTGTTAACCAAGATTTAGACACTGATAAACAAGACCCTGTAGAGAATCCTGGTGCTTTCAACTGTCTATATATCTATTCAATTAGCAAACTTACAATTAAATAAAACCTAATTGTTCCAGCCTTTAATTGGAGGCTGGAGAAGCAGGCAAAGGAGAAAGAATAACAATAAGCATCATAAAAAGTTTTAAGAGAAAAAGGAAGTATTCTGAATCCATACAGCTCACCATCACAATATAAGTCTGCTTCTGACACTGTGGGCATTAAAGTGGAAAATAACATTCAGTATGAGTCGCAAATCCAAATGTTTTGATGATGAGTTAAATCAAGTATTTCAACACAAATCATAGTCTTTTCAAAATAATAGACCTTGAACGTTTTTGTTAGCCCAAAAGAAGATTAAGTGCATCTCTGTTTAGATTATGGGAAGGGCAGCATTCCAGCTAAAGACAGAAGGTGATCTCAGACTGACTGAAAGCGAAGAGGATTTGAGGCTAAAAATAAGCAAAGAAAATAAATTATTTTGATGCTACATCACAACATTTTAAAATAGTAGATTTTGAAGTTTTTCAGGAATCTCAGTGTTCTTGTATTCTGCGTTTAAATAAGATAATTGCTTGTGTTCCAAGGCCAGTCAGGGATTCTAGTATATTTTTATGTCTTTTGATTTTTAACTATGCTTAACTCAAAGATTTTCCTCTTCCCTTTAACTCATATCTCTCCAATTTTGTCCTAAGGCAGTTAAGTTTTGTACCTCATTACTTCTCACATTTAGCCATGGTATAATAAGGAATAGATGTATTCCTATTCTATAAGGAATAAATAACAACCAACTGAAACCTGCCCAACCGTTGAAGCGTTTTGCTTTCCTTAGACCATCCATTTTTCTGTCTTTTAAATTCTTCCCAATTCAGGACCAAATTAGGTCTCTATCTTAAGGACAATTGAAGTTCCCTATAATAGTTTGTAAGGAATTTTGCCAAAAACTTGATAACCATAAATGCCACCAAAAGCTACCTGCCATTATTTACTTAGCATTACATCTGATGAATGGCTTGGGGAAATAAATAAATAAATAAATTGTGGCTAAATAACAATAAACTAATTAATTACTGTTTATGTTTTCTTGCTAGGACACAAGAAACTAATTTAGATCTGCCATTACTTGTTGGGTAAATATATTCTGAGAATAATAAATGTATAAGATTATTCACTGTTCAGAGTAAATACATGATTAGTAGTTGTCAAAATGTGTATTCTTGACAACAATAGGGCCTAACAGCTGCTTTGCTGCACTGTGCCAAGACTTGCTTAGGAACTCCTCAGTTCATGGACCAGTGAAGCAATAGACAATAACAATTCCCTTGCTGCCATTACATTTTGCAGAGTCACTGTGGATGCCAGGTGTCACTGACATGTGAAACACTAATAGTTCTTTGGCAGACTTCTAAAAAATAACTGAAAATCCAGCAAACATAATAATTGCATGCTGAGAGGGTTGTTGCAGTGCAAATCCAAACTGATTGCAGTGAAATTAAATAATGTGTAAAACTGGTTTCACTGAGAGGATATGTAGAGATTTTCATTTATCAGGCTGTTTAATATGCGGCTCAGAGCTCTTACATTTCTGTGTTTGTTGTTCTGCATACTTTGTGTGGCTCAACATATATCAACTGATACAAAAATTCAGAATTCAATGGGAAGTATTCAATGGAAAAAAAACCCCAACACAGCTATAACATGGTGGACATGTGAAGAGGCTTTACTGAACTGTATTGCTCAGTTCTAGGAACACTTACAGTTGAAATTGAAGTGTCTACAGCTATTAAAAGCAGTCTCAGGAAGCAAGACTAGAGAAGGTTGCCTCAGTTTTAATTTCTCTGAGGTCTTCCTGTCTCTTACCAGGGCAGAAGAACAAGGATGGCTGATAGTTACAGAGGACCTAGCACTCTCATCTAGCACCCCTTCCACAGGCAATAACTCAGTCTGGTAGATAAGTTACTAGCAAGATTTTTTGGATAATGATTCTGGATTTGGGCATTTAAACACATCCAGTGACTGCTTTTAGTACCTAAGGATTTTATTGGTTCTCCTGTTATGGTGCCTCATAGGTTTTGTGTTACATAAAACATATCCCTTTCAGAAAAAATAGAGATACTTTGGAGAAACTGGTATCAGTAATTGTACCTTTCTTTATTGAGAGGAATAAGGATGCAAAAATTAATCTATCTTTTGTTTTTGTGACATTTAATTTTGTCTGTGCAAATAGTAGAAATGAATGAAAGCAGCTTGAAAGGGCTTCAAAAGTCTTAACGTTCTGTCAAAGAAGGTTTTGGTGTTTCTTTTGATAAAGCAGGTAAATTGGAAAGAAAGAAGAAGAAAAGCTTCAGTTAAATCTTCCACTTATGGTATGTATTTTAGGGCTTTGACCTAATAAGTGTAGTTTGTTTTGAAGATCTGTACTTCCACTATTTACTTACTCTTTGCCAGTTCACCAAAATACAAGCGTTCTGTGTATTCTGCGCTCCAGGTTTAGTCACGAAGCTGTTTTAGAATGACAAAATGATAAATTGCTTTGTTAACTCATGGCATATTTTAACATGTTGAAAAGCAGTATTTTTTTTTTTTTAAATGAGACTGAAATTGGGTGGTTTAGGTGTGAAATATTTTCTAAATTTCTAATTCAAAGAAGATCTAAAATATTTTAAATAATGGGGGTTTTTATTGAAATACACAAGATTGGAACATGAAAGTCTGCATAAAGCAAGGTAAATTTAAGCTTGAAGAAATCTTTTGCAGTAGTTATATATTAAAACTTCTGAAAACAGATATAAAATGGGAATGGTAGTAACTGTATGTCCAAGCCATCACATTGAAGTGATTTTAGTATTTTATTTATTAGTATTGTATTTATCATGGAAATGATATTAAGTTTAGAGAGACTTAGATAGATTGGATCATTGGGCCAACATCAATGGTATGAATTTCAACAAGGGCAAGTGCCGGGTCCTGCACTCGGGCCACAATAACCCAATGCAGCGCTACAGGCTTGGGGAAGTGTGGCTTGAAAGCTGCCTGGTAGAAAGGGTTCTAGACCGCGTTCTAATTGACAAGCGGCTGAATATGAGCCATCAGTGTGCCCAGGTGGCCGAGAAAGCCAACGGCATCCTGGCTTGTATTAGAAATAGCGTGGCCAGCAGAAGTAGGGAGGTGATTGCGCCCCTGTACTCAGCACTGGTGAGGCCACACCTCGAGTATTGTGTCCAGTTTTGGGCACCTCAATCCAAGAGAGATACCGGGGTGCAGGAGCGAGTGCAGAGGAGGGCAATGAAGCTGGTGAAGGGCCTAGTAAACAAATCATACGGAGAGCGGTTGAAGGAGCTGGGACTGTTTAGTTTGAGGAGGAGGAGGCTGAGGGGAGACTTCATCACTCTCTACAACTATTTGAAAGGATGCTGTAGAGAGGTTGGTGCTGGTCTCTTCTCACAGGTAATTAATGACAGAACTTTTTTTTCCCTGGATGTGTTTAAGAGCCGTTTAGATGTGGTGTTGGGGGATGTGGTGTAGGGGAGAACTTTGTAGAGTAGGGTTAGATGGTTAGACTTGATGATCCCAAGGGTCTCTTCCAACCTAGACGATTCTGCGATTCTTTCAATTTGCAAATAATTCTACCAAGAACTCTTAGCAAATCTCAGAATTGCAAAGGCCATGTCATTGCTTTAACAACTTTCTTTGCACTTTACAGTCAGCTCATGTCAATAACTTCATTTCTTTGCTGTAATTCTAATTACCTGAACTTATTATATCTAATACATGCGTAAGTGATATGTCAGAGTATTAACACAGTTCTTTTCTCAGTTCTAGTATTTTAATACATAATGATTTGTAATTTTTCTTCCTTTCTGTTATTTTTTTTTTTTTAACATGAGGTGTGATGTCATGATTCTTAAAATATTGAATTGCTTAAAAAGTGCCCTGAGCATAGAACACATAGCTGTGGCTCCTGGTAACTTACAACCTTAACCCATTGAAGTTAAAATCATCTGGCAAAATGAATTCCTGTTATCTCTTGAGAAATTTTTATAGACAAAATATGTTCCAATGTTAATTAGAGTTCCATCCCAAAGGAGATCAAGGTGACTCATATGCCACTAATGCATATAAAATATATATTCATTTAATTTACTCCTTTTGGTTTGTTATGAGTTCAGTTACTAAAGGAATTAATGGTATTTTAAGTATGAGGCTGATAAAAAAACTGCAGCTAATGAGTGCTTGAAATTGTGTCAGTACTCTTAAATCAGAAAACAATAGTTATGTCCAATATTTCTTAAGAAAATACAACCGTCTCTCCATAAAACACCTTACTTCATTAAAACTTAGACAGTAGACTTAGCAGTAAGTTGATGCTTTATAATTAGAATTTCTGAAAAGGAAAATTCAGTGAGAAAAAAACAAGAAAAACATTTATTTTGCATATGTTGTGGCCAAGACGCAATCTGAGTCTACCTAGTTAGAGTATCAAACTCTATAACAATGTATTGTAAATATGTAAACCCAAGACAGTTCAATTTGATTAGTTAGGAGTGTCTATAAAAATGAAAGTGAAGAAGGCTGGTCAAATTCTGTATTTTGAAACAGTCAAATGATTCTTATGGAATAAGCTAGCCGTAATGGTCATATGAGTAACAACAGTATATACATTTCCTCCTGAATACATAAGTGCATCTGGTCCTTGCAATGTGTGCCAACAAAACTCCTGGTGCTGTGACAATGAAAAAATGATACAGATTTGAGAAACTTTCTGGGAGAGAAAGAGAAGCATTAGTATTATGGTGTCAGTATGTCTAGAAAGGGTAGAGAAAAGGAAATTGTTTTCAAGGGTGGCTGGTAGGAAAACAGCATTTTAGGGTTCTATTTCTCGAATTGAGAAGTTTGGAAAAGAATCTTAAGAACAAGTGAACAGTAGTCCAAGTATGATTGCACAAAACATAGGTATAGGACATAAAAGTGAAATGTGGACATGACGTTTACTTCTTCAAGTCAAGTTCTATATCTCCCAATTATATATTACTGTTTGAATGTCTGTGTTTTTCCTGGTGAGCTGTTCTTTACTCTGCACGTAAACTGTTGGGGCACAGGAATGTTAATTAGAAGGCAAGATACGGAAGAGAATGTATTTTTTCAAGTGACACAGCAGATGCGAGGAGCAGGTAAGAGGTAAAACTGACAGAAGATCTTCGGTTTCCTTATGACAGATGTCATGCAGTGCAATACAGAAATACTGAAGTTAGTGCAGATATAGCCTGATACACCTAGGCTAATTACATTGCTGAAAACCTGAGCACTTACCCCAGAACAGAAGAAGGTATTTAATTTGTGATTCTGTTGTTCAGAGAGGAAAAGTACTGTGTGTTTTGATGGTATTCAAAAATCGTTATTTTTTGCAAAGTAATTTTGCAAATAGCAGGAGGGGAAAATACTACAGTCTGTGAAAATTTTGTTTACTATGGTGATCTGGGACAAACACTGTTTTCATATTGCATTACCCTCTAAGAGTAATGGCATATTTACTACACTGATACTAAAAGCAAACACTTTAATATTTGTAGTTATAGTTTCAATATTTGCCTTTCTTTTTCCTGAGGCACCATAAAAAAAGATGAAAATTAAAAAAACCCAAAAACTATTGCTTTATGAAAAATTGCAAGTGTTGTAAATGACAAGTATTGCTAGGGTTCCCTTGAATTATTCAGTGGTTTTTTTAAGGTTTTATGCTCTGTGTACAACAGTGTCTATGTTTATTTGATCTATTATTTTTATATAGTTGTCTGACACTTCTTCATGAAAAAGAATAAAAGATGTGAAGCTTATCTGTGATGTCAAATTTTTATCATGTCCAAACATTTTATGGTTCTGCATGTTTCAGATCAAAGGATGCTAGGTTACCTTTTTACTTGATTTAATCTAACCAGGAGTAACAGTATTTTAGAGTACATTTTACATATTCAGATGTTTGGCAAATGGAGAAGTTTAATTGTTAATTTTTAGCACAATATTTATTCTATACAATATTTCGGGTGGATAGCTTTGTTTTCAGAATTTGGTTTTCTCTTCATTAAAGAATTATTAGTAAAGTGTACGCAGGAAACCTTGTTTTGCTAATACATTCACAAGGCAAGTAGTAGCCTATTCTGGGAAAAGAGCAATAGTAAAGAATGTTAATTTGAGTTTTTAACAGTATGGGCTGATAAACCATATTTTTTACCTAAATAGTTACAGTTAGTTATAGCTGTTACAATAGTGCTTTTGATTCCAGCTGGTGATGTCTCTATTTTGTTTGCTCATTGTAGCTTAATGTGTTATGACTGTACAGTGTAGTCCTTAGTTTATACCAGCTGAGGGTCTGTTGCTGTAATTTTGTCGTTACACTCAAAAAGCTAATGATACACTAGCAGCAAACTTCAATAGCTTTTCCTGTGTCAAGTTTTACCAAGTTTTGAGATACATCTTTATTTGCAGAACATATTTGCATTATCTTGGGATTTGGAATCAGTATCTATTGTCTTCAATATACTCTGGGAGGCGTATTCAGGGAATACAGTGTCTATTGTATTAAATTACATAAACTTGGATCACATATGGAATTGGTTAGAAAACCAATGTGTTTTCTAACAGTGGGCAAGAAGGCATTTTCGCTTTCCTTGGTGTTTACTCTTTTGGATTATTTCTGGAAGTATCTCACCTCTGCTGAAACTGTCGTATGCCTTCATGCATCTTGCTCCTGTCTGTATAACAGCAAACATACAGCTTTTCATTTGGTATGAAAATATACAGGTCCCAAATGCTTCCTCAAGGAAAACTCTTGGAGACTATAGTTCTTAGCTTGCCCAGATTAGATAGCCTTTTCCAGTTTATCATATACAGAAACATTTCTAAAATAACTTATTTATAAAGAAAGTGTCTGAGACTGTTCAGTTAGGGGGAAATATTTCACTTGCTTTTAGATGCAATAAGGGTGTATTCTTTTGGGATCGCAACAGAAGAAATGGCAAATAGATTGACTATATGCACCTGCAAGAAAAAATGTCAGGAATAAAAGTGTTACACAGTGCTCTACTATCCCTTGTGAGAGACACAGAACTGTGTTGGAGAAATATTGAGTCAACATTGTTAGTAGCAAACCTGATATGTGACAGTTTTCCAGCTTCTGTTATAGCCCTGAAAAATATTTTATTGTCTAATGGTAATGCATGAATTGAATTTTATGTCAGATATGCATTGTTTGATAAGGAAATACTTATATTTCACATTCTAGGGACCAGCTACATACTTTTTTTTTTTTTTTAAGACAGTCAAGCATTGTAGGGAGCTTATGTATATGGAACACTTCTTTCTATGATCCCTTACCGTATAGACCATTAGTGCTGCAGTAGCATTACTTCTGTTACCTCTTTTTTGTCAGCTGAGCTTAACTGTCTTATGGAAGAAGAGATTTCCGTCTACATCCTGTCTGCAAGATTTATTTATTTTTTTTTAATCTACCTTTCCTATCTAAATGGCCTGTGCATTTATGCTGCATTTTTAGAAAGTCATAGGTGTTCACCCCAATCTGCTTCTTTGGTGGAAACAGAGATCATGTGATTCTGCTCACTTGCTTGCTTGGGGTTAGAAAATCTGTAGCTGTTAGCCTCCTGATATGTGTTGGAATATATGAAAAGTATAAATTTTTGACCAATCAAGAGAATGTTCATCCTATAAAAGCCTAAAACCTCTATGGTGTATAATTAAAATTCTGAATGCCAATTCACATGTTCTGTACTGAGTCTTAAAAATAAAACTTTTTTTTTTTAAAACTAAAAAATTGTAACTTTTGCACCATTTGTCTACATCTTCCTTTGTTTGACTACCTTTCTACCAAATGTTAAAATGGAAAATTTATTAGGACTTAAATGAATGCTGGTTCATAGGCTCAGTTTCTTTTAACAGTATGAGACACATTAAATTAAGAAAATGTTCTTATTTAATATTTCCAGTTGATAGATGGGCAGTATTTGTATAATCTATTTTCCTACCTTTGTAGAAGTACCATTTGGAATAGATGCATTAAGTATGTAACAATGTAATTCAAGTACTTTTAGAAAAAGGTCACCAAATTGACATTGATAATTGATCAATTAGAAGAAAAGCATATAAGAAAATGACGTCATTTGAAAACCAGTGACAGTGAAAGCCTTTATATGATTTTATGGATTTGTAGTGAAAAGGAGTTTTACTTTCATAAGATATATGCTGTAGATGAGTTTAGGGAATGTGCTTTAGTAGCTGTCTAATTGTACGGACTTGTACATTGCACAATTGTACAATGGCTGAACTATCTACTTTCAGAACTACTAACTACTTTCAGAACTTCAGAGGAAATGTTTCTAAGTCTTTTAATACTAGTGACTATGACCCAAATCCAAAGTTAATGCTCAAGAATGTACATGTCCAAAAAGAGTATTTTCATTGTTTACTGAAAAGTAAATCAAGCCTATTGGCTGTATTCCATTGAAGTCAACTGCAAGAGAGCAAATGTATTCCTCATTAACATCCTGAATCCACTGTTTTCTAGTGACTGCTTAAAAAAGAGAAAAATGTGTCCAGATCTTTTTGTCTCCATTCATATCCGGGCAATCTGGGATACCTCGAAGTAGAAATGAAACTGCTACCAAAACCAATGTGTTTGGGGTTTTTTTGGGTTTGTGTGTTTGGTTTTTTTTGTTTGTTTGTTTGGTTGGTTTTTTGTGGTGGATAATTGCAGGAAAGGATCTAACGTGTAAAACTAGCAGATGCTGTATCTAAACTTGCATTCAAGTAGATACTTTCTCTTTGAGCTAATGTTTGTTGAAGTTCTCATTCAAATGTGTGCTGTCAAAGTTTCTGTCTTGTCTTTTCATCCTGCTAAAACTTTGTTGAGGGATGCAGTTGTCACCTTTGGGAATTGGCCTAGCCTAACTGACTAAGGCATATCAAATATATCAGCCCTTCTCTGTTTCTTGCTGCTCTATCTTTGCCTGTTTTCAGGGAGAGAGTGGATAGAAATTGTTCCTATCTCATACACAAAAAGACAGAAAACTGCCTGCCTTATACAATCCAGGTCAGAATTTGGCCTTCCTGAGTACTATACGAAATAGTGCATTTATTTTTTTGAAAGAGACTTAGCCCTCTGTCTTAGCTTGTACCATCCTGCAAATAGGATTGGACATCCTTTTTTTTGGTTTTACTACAATACTGAATTTGAACTGGAGCCATCCTAAAATAAAATGTATTCTTTTTATAGAATTTAAGGGCAATCACAAGCAAATATCATTCCTCCAGTCAGGGTATAACCAATTAATTCAGATCGGTGTTTAGGGCAGTGCCTGGCTTTGCGTATTTTGATGAAGGGATAGAGTGTACCATCAGCAAGTTTGCTGATGACACAAAACTGGGAGGAGTGACGAGACCTGGACAGGCTGGAGAGTTGGGCAGAGAGAAACCTGATGAAATTCAACAAGGGTAAGTGTAGGGTGCTGCATCTGGGGAGGAATAACCCCATGCACCAGTACAGGTTGGGGGCTGACCTCCTGGAGAGCAGCTCTGTGGAGAGGGGCCTGCGAGTCCTGGTGGACAACAGGATGACTGTGAGCCAGCAATGTGCCCTGGCGGCCAAGAAGGCGAATGGCATCCTGGGGTGCATCAAGAAGAGTGTGGCCAGCAGGTCGAGGGAGGTCATCCTCCACCTCTACTCTGCCCTGGTGAGGCCACATCTGGAGTACTGCATCCAGTTCTGGGCTCCCCAGTTCAAGAAGGACAGGGAACTGCTGGAGAGGGTCCAGCAAAGGGCAACGAAGATGATTAGGGGATTGGAACATCTCTCCTATGGAGAAAGGCTTAGGGACTTGGGTCTCTTTAGTCTAGAGAAAAGAAGATCGAGGGGGGATCTTATTAATACTTACAAATACTTAATGGGAGGATGCCAGGGGGATGGGAGCAGTCTTTTTTCAGTGGTGCCCAGTGATAGGACGAGGGGTAATGGGCATAAACTTGAACATAGGAAGTTCCATCTTAACATGAGAAGGAACTTCTTTACCTTGAGGGTAGTGGAGCACTGGCACAGGCTGCCCAGAGAGGTGGTGGAGTCTCCCACTCTGGAGACATTCAAAACCCGCCTGGACGCTGTCCAGTGCAACCTGTTGTAGGTGACCCTGCTCTGGCAGGGGGGTTGGACTAGATGATCTCCAGAGGTCCCTTCCAACCCTAACCATTCTGTGATTCTGTGATCTTCCTTACTTTTTTTTGAAAGTAATGGGACTTATGGTGCAGCTTTAAAAAATGTTCCCGAAAATCTTAATCATAGTTGTCTTTCTGGAGATTCCATTTCTTTCTCTAGGTTATTCATTGTTGAGTTCCTGCCATAATCAGCTCTGAATCCAAATTCCTACCATTCTCTTTCTGTTTCCTTGAATAGCAGAGCAAGTGTGATGGGGAAATCCCTGTTGGGCTATGGAGTCAAGTTACATAACCATAAATTAAATGTATAACCACTACACAGAGATACAAAGAGGGATTATTTCTTGTTCTTTCCCTCCTTTTTTTCTTACGCATCTTGGAAGTGCTAGTTTCTTTGCCTGTAATGACAAAAGCAGGAGCAATATAGAGTGAATATTTCTGGCAGCACTAGAGCGGCAATTTTAGATTTGCTAGAAAATTAATTTTGTGAAGAAAATCTCAAAACAGCTCTTGTTGCAAGAGTGAAAAGGACAATAGATATGTCAATAAAGGCCACAGGACAAAAGTCTCCAGGCCCTAGTTATATCAATGCTGGAATCGGAGCATAGCTTCCATGGGCTAAAGAGATTTCTGTAGGGGAATTTCAAACTCAATATGAAGAATATATCAGACCTTCTAACCTGAAAAGCAGGTAAAGGAACATGAACTATGTAATGCTGAACTCCTATGCTGAAATGATTTGGGTTGATTTAGTTCTGAGCTTTATCAAATTTTGATAGATACATCGAATGTATCTGTATTGGTCTTTTCAGCATAGTGCATTTGTCTACTCTGTTAGATTTTTGCAGTAGCTGGTTTTGTGGGTTGACTTCAAGCGTGTTACTACATTTCTTCTCAGAAATCAGAAAAATATTTAACATAAATACTGTAATAAGTAATAAGCAGGTAATAAGTGTATGCAAATATGATCAAGGCTCAGGTCATAAAAATTTAGAAGTTAACCTTTTTTTTTTTTTCAGCAATATATATTTGCATATATTCAAGTATATATTTAAAATCCTTTTCTTTCCAGGCTTCATCATTTTCCAAGTATGACTTACTGCCTAGTAGTAAGTATTGCGAAGAAGATTTGTTTATTAATCCTGCAAAGAGTGGACCTGGCTGTCTTTATTGCTTGGTTTCGAATGTTGACAGTTTTCTCTGTGGGCCTGCACAGAGTGCTGAAATAGGGTTACCACAGTCTTCACCGAATTTCTAAGAGCTTAAATTGAACCGAAAATATCTGATGCTCTGTTCATAGAATTAAGAGTAATTCTGTGAACAGAGCATCAGGTTTTTTCTGTAGATATTTTCTGCCAGATAGGATGAAAGAAATCCCCAATTAGTAGTCCTGATTTTCCTTGGAATGCTATTTCAGGTGAAGTATGCTTAATTCAGAAGAGAGAGTTAGAAATTTTACACAACCCTCCTTGTAAATATTTCTGAACATGTTTATCCTGTCTTAAGTTACATTCTTTCCTTAGAAAGAAAAAGTGACTTTTGCAAAGCTTTCTCTTGTCCAAAAATGTGAGTGATCCAATCTGTAAGCAGAAATACTACCACCTGATCTATGAGGCAAGATGTAACAAAATGTGTCCAAAATTTCAAATGATTCAACTCTAGGTATGGATGTCAGGTATTGACAAAGAATTGTTTGTGGTCAGGGCATAGAAGGAGAAATCTTAAACGCAAAAAATACTTACTGAATGCATGTGGGAAAATATTAACTTGTGGGTTGGTATAACAATATTATCAATTCCTTGTTACTGGCTACCTATGAACAGTTCCTTTTCACATGGAAAGTATATTGCTATTTAATTAGATACAATTACTACTATTAATTAGAAAGGTAAAAAAAAAATAATCTGTACTGGCAGATGGTTCAGCTTTTGGATTCTAACTTGGTTTTATATAGGTGAAAGTAATTGCAGTTTTAAGCCTCTTCAGTGGAAATCTCAAAAGGCAAAAAGAAATACTATAGTAGGCATTTAGTACAGATGTATAACTGTAACTCAGGTAGGATGATCTGGGAAGTGCTTACAAGCGAGAACAGCTCCCCACAATCTGACATGCTCTATGTTTTTGGAGAACTAAATCTCACACTACTTGAGTGATTCTGCCAGAATAATCCGAGTGCTTTGTCTTTGTGCCAGTGCTCTCCCTGAGAGCACTGAGATGCTGAGAGACAATTCCTTTTTGAGCTCTGAGGCGGGCGGGGGGATGATTCTCACTGTTACCCCAGTGCTTTTTGTTGGAATTTACCAGTTTGGTTTTGTGGAATGGAAGTGGGAGCAGAAATGACCACCTTCTCAGTCTTCAATAGAGTATGTGGAAAAATTGTTTGTGGCTCCCTTGGGCCGTTACAAAGATGATGCTGCCAGATCACGAATTGCAAAGGCTTTTTATCTATTAGCATGTCGTATGCATTTCCTATCAGGGTTAAATGCTTTGTGAGTGTATCATTGCATTGCTGACAATCAAACAAATTTAGAACTGCCAGTATACATTCTGTTTTTGAAAAAATACAGCATCATATTTCCTGGAATAGAATTGTCTTACAAAAATGCCTGTGGTATGATAAAACAATTCATTTGAATAGTGTGTTGCAGTGGGACTCTTGAACTATATTTTTGATTTGTTAAATTCCCATTATGGACTTTCAACAGGTGTCTTAAATATGTCATTATTCAAGAGATTATAAAGCAGCTTAAATCTGGCTCCTTTTTCAGCTTTTAAATTATATAGAAATAAAAGAAATTACTTGATTTGGCATGTGTGGCTACAGTGTATATTTCTCACAGCCAAAGTAGAAGTATTCAAGTAAGATGGACTGTAAATAATGATTTACAGAAAGGCATGCTAATCCAAGGTGCCTTAATTTAGTAGGTGTCTGACTTGCTCACATAGCTCCTCAAATCCAGATTTAAATTTCCTGAGACATTGTGACTTGGGTTTCATAGTGAGATATGATCTCAGTTTTTAGGTTGCACTGTAGTTAACGTGTTCTGTAGTCACAATTATTCAGTTACATTGGAAGTTTTTTCTGTTGTATTACACTGTGTGTCTGAAATATGGCTTTCCTGAAGATCCTCTGCCAGGCAATTCTGCATCTTCCATTTCACATTTCTTCATGACTCATTTCACTACTCAATGGAAAAGTAACAGCATGGGAAGGAAACTAGCCTGCATTACATGGGAAAATAGTTGGAAAGCTCTCTGCTTTCTAATAGCAAAGGCAGGCAATTTGTGTTCCATCTTAGAACACATCCTGCTGAGGTGCTTTCCTACATTGCCAATGAAGGCATTATGGTAAATATTATTGTTACATAAAGCTGTGCAACCAACCATATCTATCCATCGCACTTTCAGAAGAACCTGGTAAGTTTTGCCAGAGTCTCTATATCAGCTTTATGCAAGGTGGTGTGAGGGTCAGGGCATTTAAATCAGCCCTATTCCAGCAGAGAGGAAAAACAGAGAATCCAGCATCTTGGTAAATTCGGTTTGTGGTGAAAAGATTTCACAGACTGGGAAACTTCTTTGCCTTCTGACACACATTGTCACTTTGAGATTTATAGTAAGATGTAAACCCAAGTAATATACTTTAAAAAAAAATTACTTCCTTTATAGTTGCGCAGAAGAGCAACATGTTTCCTTTTAAACTCCAGCACTAAGAATAAATAAACTGAGTTAAGGACAGAATAAATTTAATTTTTCTTTTTTCTGACAAGATATGTAATATTTAATACTGGCAGAATGGGAGTTGAATATTAATGTTAAATGCTGCATGCGATACAAAATGCATTACAGGATCATTCAACATCTTCCCTGTAGAATATCTCATAAATATATATCAATATAGAACCCCTCGTTGCTGATCTCTCTGTGTCTCTGCCTTATGTTTTGCCACCACGGGCCCAGAAAATTAGACATACAGATAGTGTCCTTAAAATAAATGTTAAATCTTTGCAAATAACCTACAAAATAGAACTCCCACTGTTCTATACATCTTCAGACCCTCTGAATGCAGTTATCTGAACTTAGCACACTTCAGTGTCGAGCTACTTGTACTTAGTTGCTATTTAATAAATTAAGGTACCTTCTTGATCTCCAAAGTGACATGCCTATAATTTATCTAACTAGACACACTCATAATCCATCAAGATTTGATGGCAGCTTTTAAAATTAGAACCATTAGAATATCTTAAAAGTTTCCTTTCATACATACCTTTTCCTGTTGCCTCATTCATTCATTTTCATGTCTCAGAAAATAAATGTTCAACTGATTTGTCATAGTCTTATCATTCAATATATAAAGGGGGCTAATAAGGAAGACAGAGAAAGACTTTTTGCCAGGGACTGTAGTGACAGGACAAAGGGCAACAGTTTTGAAGTGAAAGAAAGTAAAATTTGATTAGATATAAGGAAGAAATTTTTACAATGAGGGTGGTAGGACACTGGAGCAGGCTGCTCATCCCTGGAGGTGTTGAAGGCCAGGTTGGATGGTGCTTTGAGCAACCTGGTTTAGTGAAAGATGTCCCTACCCATGGCAGGGTGTGTGGCCTAGATGATCTTTAAGGTCGATTCCAACCCAAAGCATTCTATGATTCTAAATGTGATCCTCTGTTGTAAATTAATTTGATGTCGTCTCGTTATCCCTGCAAAAGAGTACAGGGACTTGTTTGTTGGACCTGTAATCAGCCCTATATGTTTATACCAAACCAGTGTTTTAACACTTCGGGCAATAAAGAACAGGTATGGCTATAAACATTCAGGTCAAAAGTATCAGGATTTGTCACTGCTTCTATCATTACAAAGATGGATTAATTGCTATGAATCATCTTAAAGTATCTTGTAGAAATATGTACACAAATAAAAGTTCAGTAAAATTTTCCAGAATCTGATGAACTGATTAGGATGTGCTGTTAAATTACAGATATCTTTGTTTTCAAGGGAGTTTCATGTTTTGATAGTATTAGTGAATCAGTAAATTTAATTACTGGTGTCTTATTAAATATTTATCTGATACAACTTGGTACTTGCTTTGTAATATATTTTCTTTGTGGTACCTATGGTTGACAGAAGTAATTTGAAATTGTATTTTTTGTTTGATATTCACTTCACTAAAATTTTCAAAAACAACCCATAAATTTCTATTTGCAGTTTTTTCATACCCACTTGTCTTTGACGTCTGCTTCATCTCTCCTAAAGTACAGCCAACCTTTTTTCCTTGGTGAAACAAAACTTCAATTCCTTCTAAAAATGAAATATTCTCACTAAAAAAGGGAGCTACAAGAAGGCAGCAATGTGATAAAATATTTGCGGTTTGGTTAGTAGACCAAAAGTAGCAAATGCAGCTTCCAATGCTGCACAAGCAATTGGCTGAATCAACTCCTGTGTTAAGTAAAAGGCCAAATTATAACTGGCCTTCCTGAAAATGCATTTACCAAACCAGTCACTTTGAACTGCAGTCCTACAAAAAAGGACTGTTTACTTAAAGCATTTGTGTGTTCATGAAATTTCTTGAATATGTTTAATTTAAACCTGTGGCTAAAAGTCTTTTTTGCTTTCATGGAATAATAATAGCACTTCCCACATTTGGTCATGTTCTTAAAATGCTTTCCTGAACTGAGTTTTGTGTCTGAAAGCAGGAAACGTCATTGGGAACTGCTGATAATGGGGCAGTTTCCATATATTACGTGCATTTTTGCAGGATTGTGACCTTAGGTCTGTGGTTTTGAGTGTATCGTATTCTTTGTTATTCATGTGCAATCCCCACATACTTTAAATGGATTTGGAATGTAACAAGTAGAAGTTGGGTTTGTTTACTACTGCAGTTTGAACTATTCTTTGTTAGTATCAGTAATTACTCACTGTTCAGCAATGTAATGCAGCATTGTGTAGTCAGCTTAATGAAATTGTTACTTTATGTGAGAAATGGAAATCTTCACCACTTACAAGGACAGATTGCAGTAAAAGTTTCTTAAAACCTCATGGTGTAGACAGGTGCCGAAAATCAGCTGATTTGTAGCGCTGTGTCAGCCAAAATCAATACAGATATTACTAACCTGAGAACAGATTAGCAAGTGAACAAAATAAACCTCTCTGTTAAGATTTGTCTTAAAACTAGGTGTCACATGCTAGTCTTAAATAACAGCCAGCAAAATTGTGCACTGCATTTTAGATCCTGATTTCATTAGGACAAACTCGTCGAAAAATGTTACTTGTCTTTTGTGAATCCAGCCTTATACAGAACTCAAGTATTTGGCCTCTCTTTTTTCATATTAACTATGTTTTGGAGTTTACACTCAAGTCTGAACAAGTCATTGTATTATTTGTTCTTATTATTTGCAGTTAAGCTTTTCAGTTTAGGTGCTTTATAGAGATGAATAGGTCATCTATTTTTTTTTTATTTTATTTCTTTTTTGTAAAGATCATTATGAATGAACGCTGCATTCCTGACAGTGGAGCTGAGGGGTAGTGCAATAGGTCTCCATAGTTTATGCAGTAATCTCCCCAAGATAACTCAATGCCTTTCCTGTTTGCCATTACCAATCAGGAGATGTGCCAAAAATCATTATGACTTTATTCTTACTTGTGACCTATTTGCTTTCTAATTTGCTGACATTTTATTGGGAACACACATTCATTGACGTACAAAAATAAAGTATGCTTGTTCAAAATTTCCTTAGTGGACTTCCAACCCAGATGCAATTCCATATTTGAACAAGTGTAAAACTTACATTTACTTGATGAAAATTACTGCTTTTGATCATAAGACAGGGAGGCATAATTTTGGCGTTTTCACAAGAAGCCAAATTCTGTTTGAATGCATGAGAATAATTCCTCTGATTAGTGTCACTGTGAAAATAAATTCTGATTAATTTTATTGTGACATTAAAGGGAAAGTTATGTTTTTGATAATTCTAGGATTCTTCTGATCCTAAATTTAATTTAGGGGAATGTAATTTCACCTGGATAAGAAATGAAGGATGTTTTTCACAAGTCTTGCTGAGTGAGAATGCTATTTTCCTGCTACTTTCACAGAACGTTTAGTTTAGAGAAACATAACTGTAATTTTGTCCCTTCAAGACAGATATCTTGAAGGTATGACAAGATGCATTTTCTTAGGAAACTCGCATCTGAGTAGCTGTTTTATTTTTGCTTGTGTTCATATAAGCAGTAGAAACCTAATTTTTTAAACCAACAATTGCAAAGAAGTATTCTTTCTAGCACTACTTTGTTTGCTAATATGTAAGGAGAAAAGAGTTGGGGAAAAAAGCTTTGTGTTTGAAAACAAAGACTGTAATCAATTATCTGAAGATGGAATTAAAAAAAATGATTTAGGTTACTTCTGTAATAGTTTAATCATGCTATCGGTATCTGTTGTTAACTCTTCCTAATTTGTAGTTACAATATGTAATATATGCAATTCCTATAATACTCATTATTTTGAAGATAGGAACTGAGCTATTCGCTTGCTTTTCAAACAGTGTTTGTGTAAGTGTACTAATGTAATCAGAGGACTACCTACTGTCCTTAGCTTATGTTTCTTGGCTGTGACGTTCCTTTACTAAGCAAAAAATTGAAACTCTTCTGAATAGTTTCATAGTAGGAATTAACAATGCAGCCATATGTATGTAAATTTTATGGATTTAGAACAAGCTCAGACAGTAAAACTAATATGTCTGATAAGAAAACTATACTAGAAAAGATTGGTATATCTCTTGTCTCTTGTTGATTGCTAATAGAACACTTTTATGTTCGGAATTCACATCACGAAGCTATTATTTTGACAGGTCCTAGATGAAATACACTCCAGATATTTTTCCTTTAAGAAAGTAACTTACAAGAAACGGATTTATTATTTGCCTTGCTTATAATTTTCAGGCCCATCAAAAATCCCCTTTTATCTGACTTCAGATTGTGTTGGTTGTCAGTCTCTTTACAGTGGTTTAGATAGCATTCTTGCTTGTCAACTTATTTAAAGAGCAATTTGAAATAGCATAAAGGAATTTCAAACGTTTCAAGAACTGTACAATAGTGAGATATGTCTACTATGAAACTTGAGATAGGAATTTAATAACTTTTACTGGTATGCAAAATAAGGTCATTCAATAACCTGGAACTCTGTGACTGTTTCAAAATGACTTACAAAAGACTCTTAATGCACTCTGGGTGTTTGCAGGCAGTTCATCTGTATAAGGAGAGTTCTTGCTGAATAGGTGAGATTGGGGAATGGGTTTCAAGTAGGCCAAATCCTGTCTAAAGGTTGCATTTGATTTAAAAGACTGGATGTCTTTATGGTCTACTTTAAATATAACATTCTATAAAAGTTAAGACTATGTAAGAAATGTCACTGCTTATTGAAATAAAATTATTGAACTATTGAAATAGTTTGTATGTCGGTAACTCTAAGGCATTATAATAGCTTTTGATAATATAAAATTTCACCTATAAAGCATCTTTTTAGGTGTATTACATATTTGATAGGTGTGAGAAAATGCAAGGCTGTCATTTTTCTGGACAGCACCTTGATACTTGGGCATGCTTGTGTTCTACTAGTGGAAGGAAGAAATACTGGAGAAGTCATTGTGCACTTTTCCCCTTGTGCCTCTCCTGTCAATTGTAAGAGTAATGTGGAATATACTAGTGCACTAACATAGTAAGTACTCCATCATGTGCAGAGGGGCTTGCCAAGTGTTCCTAACTATAAGCACTTTTGTCTTTTGGAAACTTCTCTAAGCTGTTACTGTGTATGGTGAGCCTCCAAACTTTTCCCTTAGTTTTTTCTTCTCCCTTTGCATAGGAACAGACATATTGCAAGAGGATGATTTTGTCTTTGGTCTTCTACAAAGTAAAAGTATGAAGACCTTCAAAAGGAACAACATGCTGTATTTATATATGCTTAAGATGACAGAATGGAAATGTTGTTTGTAAGAGAATGTGGTACACAACAGCTAATATTGCAGAAGAGTATTAATTCCTGAAACAGTGTCAGTGGAATATGCGCTCTCAAGGTATAGACGTGAACTTACCCAGTGGCAGGTATTGCTTTAGTATATAGGTCTGAAGAATATGCCATTCTTTCCCACCTGTTGCAAAAATGTAGCATCATGGAGGTGATTTTTCTCTCTGGTGGTGAATATTTGGTGCATCTTTATTTGGTAATCTGTGCGGTTGTGCCAGGCTCTGCTAAAAAGAGATAATTTTACACGATATAAAAAGGGCAGAAACCTGACTTAACAGAAGAGCGCTGTGTGTGTGTGTGTGTAATTTTGCCATCATTCCCTCTGGAGTTTGATTATCTCTGAAAGCACAGTTTAATGACTGTGGAATAGATTTCTCCGTGTAGTCTTTTCAAAATGGTAACTCATTACTCTTTATCAGACTCCAGAAGTAAAGAGGTAGTTTGACATTAGTGTCGTTACAGAAGTGTAGGCAGATGGGTTAAGGGACTTCTTTAGTGAAGATGGCATAAAACCCAAGACTAGAAGCCATAAATGAAGTGGTTGATGTACTGGAGGCAACAGTTTTAAACGTAATGTTCAGATTGCCAGACCATTCTTCCTTAGTACATAGGTATATTATGCTTTATCTGTGGATACTTAATGAACACAGAGATAAGTACAAACATCCACCCAAATAAAATGGAACGAAGATAAAGTAATGCTTTTTTTTTTGTTAGCATCATGCATTCATGTTCTGAAGAATTAATATTAAATGTACGAATTTTCTGAAGAATATGTCTTTAAAGGAATATATTTCTTTTTCTTCCGAACATGATAGTATGTATTTCTAAGGAATATTTGTTCACATCACTATCTGTGCTCCCCAGATACTCAGATAGATCTTGGCTACTAGCAGTATTTTTTCAAGGGAGTCTGAGGACTCTTAGTGGTTCTGGTTTTGGAGACTTTAGCTGAAAGCTCTGGACCATGCCTTATGGAAATGTATGCATTCATATAAATTAACTTTTTCTGTTACCCTGAAGACAGATTCTTTTGTACTGATTTTGAGAAGAATTTTGGTGGGGTGCACAAAGAAGAGAGATGTGTTCCTGTGGTTACTTATGGAAATTCATTGCTACTGTGGAGTTTGTTTCTGCTCTTCTTGCCCTATTTAATGTCAGAGAGTTGGAATATGCAGGATCCTCAACAGGATTATGGGTTCAGAATTTATCCTGAAGATGTCACAGAAGTAGAATGTTACTCCATGTCTATCAACTTCGTCAAGAGCAATAAAGTTTTCATCATTTCTTTGGGATGAAAGACTTACTGGAGTGTCTAACAGTATAGCCAATTTTTATAGTACCTTTACAGCCATTTCAAAATTCTGTGAGCGTAGTTAGTGGGAAAGAAAAAGAGTAGTAGTTACACTGTAGTAGTACAAGGTAATACCAGAGAGCTTATTTTCATTTCTGAGAAAGTTACCCCCTAACTGACAATAAGGAATGATAAAAGCTTCTCTATTTTTTTTAATTTCAACACAAAACCTAAAGTAAAAATACATCTATAAAAGATTCTTTTCCCATCAAGTTAATCTTATCACATTGTTAGTAGTGTTTCTTTTTTAATTGGGATGAATATCATTTTATTGAAATTAGTTTCTTGATGGAGTTTAAGGAAATTTCAACTTTAAGCTGGGAAATACACAAGCAGAGATTTAACAAAAGAGATTTATGTGTCTATTAAATATGGATAGTTCACTGCAAGATGTGCGTCCTGCCATGTAAGTGGACTGAGAAGACTATGGTATTAACATTTTACAAGGGAATTTAGTTGTTCAAAAAAAACCTCTGGGGACCAGGGAGCATAATTGCATATTGGATTCTCCCTTGAAGATACCATAGCCTTTCTATAGCAGAAGGAAATGAATGTGTTGCTGTTGTTTGCTCTATCGTTATTTCCATATTTAGTTTTACATCTAAAATTCCAAGAAAAAGTAGCTACTTCTTTCAGGCATTTGAAAGCTTTATTAAAAAAATAAATTGTTTCTAACTAGAAACAAATGTGGTCAAAATGTAGATCTATTCAAGGGGAAAAGTGGATCTAATTTATTATTTTAAACAACAGCTCAGATGGAGTGGATGAAAAGATTGATTATAATCTCCAGCACAACAGTGAAAGCTTAAAGGAAGTCCACTGGATGAAATGGTATGGATTAATGAAACAATACTGCCTTAGGGCAAAACCTGTTCAAAGTAAGTGGGGACAAAATATATTGACTTCATCTTTAAATGCATGTAAATTTGGGGGCGACTTTGCCTTTAAGCAAAGAATAGTGGACAGATAGAACTGATTATATTTTAAATATGTATATGTATGTGTTGTTCGTGGGTTTTTTTTATACCATTGGAATTATTCTTGATTTATAGTGACATGAGACTAGACTTGTGTTTTAAAATAGGCACATACACACCTTTTAAAATTCTAAAACGGATCTGTAAATAAAAAGATGGACAGATTAAAAAACGCGATTAGAACCTGACATACTAAAGGAAAAAAGAAAGCTAAGGGCCCTTAGTAGTTTCTCTTGAAGTCAGCTGTAAAACTTAAAATCACTTTCATTTTATCATTGCATATGTATTCATTGGTTTAAATTTCAAAGAATTCTATTCCCTTGGTTTTGTCAGTTTATTGGGAAATTTCAGTCCCTTTAGAAATTGCTATATGGAAGAGCATGACTGGTTTTAATGTTGTTGTGTGCTGTAGTCTCCTTACATGGCTTGTCAGTATCTTGGCTCAGGTGTGTTGAGAAGAGCTTCTGGTCCAGCCTTTCTGTGTTGTGCTCAGAGGTGTAGTAGTGGAGTATAGGTTCAGCTTTGAGAACTAGACAAAGGCTGGAGTGACAACTTGTCCTGATGTTCAGAGGCTAGAAAGAAACAGATGAAATCGGAGAGGGTATGGAATCTTCCTTTCTACGCTCTTTTTAAAACTACTTTCTTCCCTGTAAAAATAAACTATCACTATGTGAAACATTATTTCCCCAAAAGTGGTCATAATATTCCACTCAGTTGTTTTGTACCATGGGCACTCAGTAAAGTACAGTACATTTATGGTTCCATCTGGAAAGAATCTGCAGTAATGAACTCGTGTTGTTGTTTTGCCAATTTAACACTTCATGAAATACTGAAGTGCCTCTTGCATGTTCAGAAAGGATTTTTGCTAGTGATTTTGTGAGAAGCAATTCAAATTGAATACAGTAATTTTGAACTGTTTGCTTAATAATATGAAGAGCAATAATAACAATCATAAAATCATCTGTGCTTATATATTAACACGGAAAGAATCAAAACTGATGTAAGAGTGACTGAATGCCTTCTTCCTTCATTGTGTGACTACTGGTTCCAGCAGAGCCACCAAGCTGATTTATATCTCTGAATGATCTGACTCTTTAGATCTCCACAAATTCAGGTTATTCATATCAGCTGTTCATTTTGTGCATAATGTTTTCCAAAGCTGAATAAATATAATAATAAAAAAAAAAATGAGTTGGTGAATATTCAGTTGAACTCTAAATTCAATTTACATCAGCCAGGCAAGTGGCCTTTCATTTGACTTTCAATTTGCTCTGAAAAGTAAGTTTTACTTGCATGAATGTGGCTAGAAAGTGAATGCAAAACCGACTTGAGTACTTGCCAAAAGTAGACTAAGTGGAGCTGATGTAGATCAAGGTAGCAGCTCAAGAATCAATGGCATAAAAAAGTGAGAAAAGAGTCAAACTAAATGGCTTTTAATGTATCACAAAGACATAGCACACTTTGTGAGACGATGTGCTCTGTAGAACTAGGAAAGCTATTTCCCAAAATTACTAATATTTGCTATGTGTCTAGGATGTAAATGCATCCTTCCCAGTATAATACAGATATTACCATTAGTATTTACCAGAATTTTATTAAATTACAGAAGAGTAAGTTTAGAACTGACTCTTTTCTTTTGAAGGAGAAACGTTCCTTGGCACTTCCTGTATCTATTTGCCTCTAAACAAAGATCAAATCATCAAACTCATTGCAGCTTGTAGCTTTTTTTTTTTTTAAAAAACAGTAAGCATACAACCAAAATTACTTCACGTGGCTTCTTCAAATTCTTTTCATTCTAAGGAATGCTGTTTCATAATATTAAAATTTCAGAAGTATTTTTATAGCCAATATTAATAGTTTTATTTAGTACAACGTATCCTTATATGCATACACTTTCTGTCCTTTATATGTGTTCTGCCTTAGTACTTAAGCCATCTCCTAGTTTCACAAGGGTATGATTAAAGTGTTTTTTTTAACTTAAATGTGTTCCTCTTTTCCCTGAAACTTTTTCACTTTTAAATTGTCAGGGTCTGTTTGATTTCCCAAACGTATTTTCTACAGGCAATTAAAGAGTGAATGGATATAAGAATTGTTTTATTTACCTTTTGTTTCACTTCTTTTATTTTGGAGATTTCTTGAGAGACTGAGTAGTAAATATCAGTTTTAATATCAGACATCCTTCAGTGAATTTCTTCTAAAGTAATTGCATATGCAGTATGTGTGTATCTGTATAAAGGTGTGTAGAGATGTTTTAGGTTACTAGTTATTTAGTTTATGAGATAATAGACATAGAAGAAACCACAAGCCATGTGGATGGTTAGTTTGCATATTCTATTTAGACTTAAAAATAACTATACATACTGTATGTTCTTTCAGGTATGAACTGTCTTTTTCTAGGTAAGATCTTAGGTTCTACAGCAGCTAGGTTATTGCTCATCACAGGAATTTGGAAGTGCTGCTGAATTAATAATAACTAGTAGTGGTGATAATGATGATAAAAGTAAAGATAGAATGTTTTAAAGCAAAATCTAAGACTTTTCAGGCATTGGTGTGTTGTCAGGGTCTCTTGGGACATTTTTTTGACAGTGCTTTCCATGGGGACTTATGACTACATGGCTTTACTGTGTTGCCCAACCAGTTGAATAGGAAATGTCGATGATGAAGTAGGAATAGAGATGTAAATGCAGCAGGTAAGCCTGGCATGCATTTGACAGCACTGGAACTCTGTTTGCAGTCCCAGATTGGCACCATCTGGATTGCACCATTCTTAATGGGATCATATGTGTACATGCAATTAGTTTATGTCAGTAGCTGTGGGATTAGATGAAATTATGGAGCAGTAAATGCTGCTTTGAAACCAGCTTGATTTTTGTAAACTCAACTTGAAAGCCACTATAATTCTGGCAATTACCCTAGGACTGCAGGGCTTTGAGGCAAAAATAGGACTCTTATACTCCTAACACATCGTCACCTCTTCTCCTGAAGCTGAAGAGCTTCTTAAATCCAAGGTGATTTGGGGGAGGTGTTTTTGTAAAACAGAAGCAGTATGGAGTGGAAAATCAGAAGCTGAAGATAGATTGATATAAGGGAGGACTGGTGAGAATGATGATCAGTGAGGCTTAATGTGACAAAAGAGAGGAGACAAAGGCTGGAAAGATGGGGAAAAAAAATATGTTTAGAACTGATGTCTTTATTAGTGTGAGAATTCCTGGCAGAGATATGTTTAGTCAGAGGAATTTTTAATTAACATCTGCTTGCTTCTCTTCAATGAATTAGCCTAAAATCCACCATGTAGATTAATGATTATTTTTTTTAATTATATTGACAATTACTCAGTGACTGTTTTCATGTAATAAAAATCTGGAGTAAACTTGGAGTCTGAGTCACTCTTCCCAAGGGATAGCAGGTAAAATTCTGAGATGATGTCAGTAGTGAATCAACCGATGTTGGCATTAAATCTCTCTGTGTAGAAATGACTCACAATGCACATCCAAATTGAAATCTCCTATGAATTTGTTCTACTTACCTCTGGGGCTGAAAGGACTGGTCTCTGTGTTCTTTCCAATCTGTCAGAAGCTCGACATCTTTATTATCAATCTTCGATTATTTTTTTTTTTTTAACAGAAAATGTAAGAAAAAAATATTGCTCTTTCATGCAGGTAAGATTCCCCTAGTGAATAAGCCCCCAGTCATTCCACTTCTGGACTCTTGGAGAAACAATATATCTGCATGTAACAATAGTCTAAAAATATTTGCTTCAAGGATCCAGGAAATGAACACACATCTATATGCACACATACATATAAAGGCAGAGCAGTTTTCAAATGACTTATTAATAACAAATGTAAGAAAATCTTTGAACATCAAATACTGTAGATACTGATATTTTCAAAAGCCTAAGGACTTAAAAAGTAAATGTTAGGCCTTCTGTGTCATGGTTATAAAGTTTATATGCCGGTGGGTCTGATACTCAGAGAAGTATTAGTATATATAAAACAATTTTAAGAAAGAGTATTTCCAAGTAGCAGTTTTAGGTTTTCCGCATTATATACCAGATACAAGTTGTATCTCTACTTAAGCATTAAAAGTTTCTAATTATAATTTGTACCTTATAAAGCTTTTAAATAATTTCCTTTAACTTCTTCACAGACAGTGAACTAGGAGAGGTAAAAATAAGTTCCAGTTTAAAAAAAAAAGGAGGGGGGGGCGGACACGAAGGGGAAGAGGATTCAGTCCAAAACTAACAACAATAAAGAAGAGATTACCAAATAGTACAAATGGTATAACTTCCCCAAAATAGAAAATACGTTGCTAAAAGATTACACATCACAAATGTATGTAAGGTTATAGTGAACTCTTTCCTAGATTGTATCGGTAGTGATGAATACTTACGGGTTTTGATATGAGGCTTGTTGAAGGAAATAATTACCTCGGAAGCTGATTGTACATGGTGCTTTATTTCTGTCTTTTAAATATTATTGTTTGTTTTCCAGTAGAAATTAGCTTAATTTTCTTTGGGATGATGAACAGAAATTGGGGGGGAAAAAACAAAGGGACAATTACTGTAGCTATAGTAGCAAGTGACTAGATTAGTTCTCTGCACAGGATCAACCACCCAGTCACTGAATTAAACACAAAACCTTATACATGGACTGCATGTACTCTGACTTGGCTTTAAGGTTTAATTTTTTTATCCATCACTGAACTGATTTTTCTTTTTATGATTTCTTCCAATGTAAGAACTTTCTTTCTAAAGATGGTGTATAAAATTGATGAATTATATTAGACTGTGTACAAATAAAAATACACCCATGCATACAGTATGAAATGATGCTTATTTCCCTACCCTGGCACATCTCACTGGACCCAGCCATGGCAAATTATCTTCCCAAGACCCCATAAACACTGACTTCTGCAGCAATATCCTCCTTTTTACGTACTTTGTAAAGGTGAGTATAGACAGAGATAACACAGTGATGTGCCATATTGATTTTTTTTTTTCCAGCTGGGTCAATGATGCTGGCTTACAGGATAGCCACAAAAGCTTACTACACAGGTTTTATTGCACAGCTGTAAGGCAGGCAGGTATCTTCATTAGCACCACGCTGGGTGAGCCAGGTGCCAGCTTGTGGTGTGGCTCACAGCCATGTCCCTTTGTTGTTCCCAACCTCTTGCTCATCATATGTCCCTGAGGAAAACTTCAGGAAGAAGCGAGTTAGAGACTTCACAGGGAAGAGAAACGGACAGTAAGAATGAAAGCAACAATAACAGCAGATAGTACTTTCCGAAGAGTGCTGCGGTTCCTATTCAGTGCAGTCAGATTTCATTTTCATGAAAACTTGACCGTGGGTATAGAGTAAAAGAAAACACGTCTAGGTCTTGGCCCAGTATGGGACTAGGGGTACAAATGGAACTTTTCAGACAATGCTATTCTTTCAGTTGGGTTACACATTGGCTCGTTGTTACAATCCTTCCTTCTGCTCAACGTCATTTAACATCTCTATCTTAATTTCCCTTTCCCCCCATGTCTTCTCACCCTCATATGACTAATTTAATTTTCTTTCCAGTAGCATAATTTCCTCCTAACTCAACTCACAAGTTCAAATGAATCATATCATTTATACAAACCTGGTGTTCACTGTATTGTGGCTGGTGTTTCCTTTCCCTACATGGTGTCAATTCTTTCTCTTTAGATTGCAAATATTTTAGGTACAAATTATCTACACGATCATAGTGACTACTATTTCAGCACGACCATAATAAACGTGTTGAATAATAATTCAATAAAACTGTTTAATCATGCCTCACAGATAGACCAAATATATTTCATCTATAAGTTACATCAGAAAAATGAAATAAATAGGTATAAATGACTCTGTGGTGATGCGTGCATTCATGTATCTGAGTTAAAATACATCTCTGTAATGTACATACATCTGTGTACAAATTAATACATGCACCGTATTCCCATTACATATTAGTTTTCTTTTGGAAAAAAAAACCCTAATTGTATTGTGATTCACAATCAAAACACTGTACTCTATAAATACTTTCAGTATAGACTTAGTAGGTTCAGAGTTTACAATGTTGTATTTAAATAAACAAAAAATAAGGGTGCTGAAATTTAGCTTTTCTCTGAAGCACACAGATCTTTGCTTTTCTGAAAAGAGGTGAAAAGTAAAGAGAGGAGGAATTTATATGCCATGTGCATATATATATATATAGATACCAGTTTAAAAATACAGAGGTATTTTTTAACCAGGTCCGTGAACCTAAACCTTTTTTTCTGGGAATAAAAAAGCATATACAAAAAACGTATAAGCCATAAACTTTAGGTTCCTGGATGTGACAAAATCTAACTCCCCCTTCCCTTCCATTTTTGAAGCTGATATCCCATTGTATCAGATAGCTTTGTGTTTGGTTATTCTTTGCTCAGAATAATGCATTGTAGGTATATAGCCTGAGAATGAAGAATCATCCTGGATATACTATCACTATAACCTCTGGAGGGAGAAATCTGTGCCTTGTACTGTTTTTGTTGAAAGGCTTTAACCCCTCTCATGATTTTTAAAATACAATAGTGATATTTTGAAATTAGTTGCTTATTTAAAATCATATACAGTACTTTGTGTGTTCAAAAAGTATTTGTGATAAAAGAAAAAATACAAGCCTCACTAAAATCCTGTTATTTCCATAATTATTCATTAATTTTTACAAGATATGCAGAGCTCAGAGCACATACACCACTCTACGTTTTTACTGCTGTCGTAATGAAAAATTGTATTTACTGGGAGCAGTGGCATTTTTTTGCCTTTTGACAAATTCATGGGAATCTCTTTCTTACTTGCAAATATTTCCAAAGTAAGAATTGATACCTTTGCACAGATCTGCCTTGTGAGGTGCTATGACACTTTGAAGTTCTTTGATCATTTTATTTAGTTTGTCACACTCCGGGCTGTTTAAATATACTTGGGCATCTTGACAGACTTATAAAACTGGCTAGCAGGGCTGTCTGTGGAGTAGAATTCATTATTCTGGGATTGGATGTAATAGCTAAAACAAAAGATTGGAAGTTAATAACTGGTATTTGCAGGTTTTACAACAAAATTTAGAACAGGTGACACTCCAGTCAAAGCTGAATACACATCTGTCTTTAGTGTCCTTAAACAAATTGCAGTGCAAATTAACTGTAAACTGAAGTTGGGTGATGTCTCACACCGTCAGTGCTGTACTATTCATTTCATAATGCACATAAAATTCTTCATGCTGATGAAAAGATTTCTGCAGTGATTTCTATGGAGCTCTTAGAGTAAACCACAAGTTCAAGACAGAGTAAAGCAAGCAGTTAACAGTGAACCTATCATCATTACCGGGGTCTAGAGTAGAGCTAGAGTCTTTTTATAAGATTTCTGTGTGGTGGGTGAGACTTGAAGAAACAGCCTTTGGCATATGAATAAAACACCTCTGCATTACTGACTAACGTAACTGTTTTGTGTGGCAGACCATATGAGTAAAACATATGAGTAAAACAGTGCAAGTTGTGCATTGACCTTCACAAATCCAGTCTTCAGATGTATGACTGTAATTTTTACATGTTTTCAGATTGTAGGAATTATATTTTCTCCACAGAGGTGCTATAACTAATATAATATTGTAATATTGTAGCTCTGAGGAGAAGGATTTGGGGATCCTGGTAGATAATAAATTGTCAATGAGCCAGCAGTGTGCCCTTGCTGCCAAAAAGGCCAATGGAATCCTGGGCTGCATACGGAAGAGTGTGACCAGTAGGTCGAGGGAGGTCATTCTCCCCCTCTACTCAGCGCTGGTGAGGCCACAACTGGAATACTGTGTCCAGTTTTAGGCTCCCCAGTTAAAAAGGGACAGGGAACTGCTGGAGAGAGTCCAGCGAAGGCAACCAAGATGATTGAGGGATTGGAGCATCTCCCTTATGAGGAAAGGCTGAGAGAGCTGGGACTCTTTAGCCTGGAGAAGAGAAGGCTGAGGGGAGAGCTTATTATGGCATACAAATATCTAAAGGGTGGGTTGAAGGAGGATGGAGCCAGACTCTTCTCGGTGGTTCCCAGTGACAGGACGAGGGGCAATGGGTGCAAGTTGGAACATAGGAAGTTCCGTTCAAATACACGGAAAAACTTCTTTACAGTTGGGGTGACAGAGCAGTGGCACAGGCTGCCCAGGGAGGGTGTGGAGTCTCCTCCTCTGGAGATTTTCAAAACCCGCCTGGATGCAGTCCTGAGTATTTTTCTTTTCATTGAACCCCAGTCACCAGTAACTGCACAGACAAGGCAGATCCAGGCTCCAGATGAATGCTGTCTTCTGCCTGGGTTTGTGCCCCTCACTACAGGAGGGACACTGATGTGCTGGAGCGTGTCCAGAGAAGGGCAATGAAGCTGGTGAGGGCTCTGGAGAACAAGTCTTATGAGGAGCAGCTGAGGGAACTGGGGTTGTTTAGCCTGGAGAGAAGGAGGCTGAGGGGAGACCTTATCACTCCCTACAACTACCTGAAAGGAGTTTGTAGAGAGGTGGGGGTCAACATCTTGCTAGTAACAAGCAACCCTGGCCTTAAGTTGTGCCAGGGTAGGTTTTGGATGGATATTAGGAAGAAAATTCTTCACAGAAAGGGTTGTCAAGGGTTGGAACAGGCTGCCCAGGGAAGTTGTGGGGTCACCATCCCTGGAGGTATTTAAAAGACAGGTAGATGTGGTGCTGAGGGACATGGTTTAGTGGTGGCTTTGGCAGTGTTGGGTTGTTGGTTGATGATCTTGAAGGTCACTTCCAACCTAGACAATTCTGTGATTCTGGGATAATATGGTGTTCTGTAGTAATTTGCAATTTCTGTCAGATTTGGTATATAAATATGGATGAAAAATATTTGCTTAAAGAGGTGCAAGCAGTGCTTTCTTAAACTTGTATTTATCAGTGTTTAAAAGAGGAATACTTAACTGGACAGATTACTTAGTTGTAGTTACATACTTCGCTGAAGAGCTCCAGGTCTTCGGCTCAAAACTGTAAAATTAACTACTAGGCAGTTAAAAATATGTACGTAGCACTGTATTTCATATTTAATGGAAATTCATCAGAAATCCGTCAGTCAAAAGAGACTTGTATAGAAGGAGAATTATTATTCTGTCCCTTTCTAGTTCTTTCTCAGGTTCCATGCTGCCAACTGCATATCTGAAATAGCTGCTATGACTCTTGCGTTTAATGTAACTAAGCTGTTTTATGCCCTCTGAGAATCCAGGCCATACTCATTAGTGGAATTTGTTCTGCTTTGTTTTACCTCTGGTTATACTATGATATATAGAACTTGAACAATTAGCCGAGAAGTGGTGTTATGCTATGTGAAATATCTCTTCACTTGAAAAAAATAATGTTTTTGTTGTTGACACCATAAATTTGATTCACGTTTCATTTTCCTTTTGGCATGTACAAAAGGCACCTTTCTCTTTTCCATAACAGAAATTGCTTTCTGTTGTAGTAAATGCCTGACTTTAGGTGCTTCCTGCAAAGCTAAAGGATTCCTTCTGCGGGGAAAATGTCTCATCTGAAAATGATTGCTAGGTCTAATTTATAAAAATGTGTCAACATGACTAATTGTAAGATGAGCGGTGAAGCTTATTATCTGCAGCATAATGCTGAATATTGTCACTGAATACAGCAACATATTTCAACTGTGGCAGTAACATCTCACACCCATCACAGCAGGTCAGGAAAATAAATGTCATGCTGCTTCAGAATAAATGGTATAAATGGTTCTGAAACACATGACAACTGGCAAATTCATCTTTATTCTCTTTAAGAACTGAGTCAAATTTTAAATATGTATTTCACAGTGGTCATAGTTTTTGTTAGAAATCTTTTCAATTTGCTTGCAATTTTGCTAGCACCTTTCTATAATACTTCCTACTTCTTTTTCTATGTGTTTATGTGTTTTCTTAGCCTCTTAGGACAAAAGACAACAGAGTTCTTAAGGGAGAACTGAGATGCAGCTGTTTCCACTATAATAGCATTGCAGTTAAACTACTAATGAATACGTATCCCCCAAGAGATGTATTTCCCAGGGAAATTTTCCTAATTTGGCATGAGTTAAGAAGAAGAAAGGGAAAAGGTGAAAAGAAAAATCCCCCCCCCCCCCAAAAAAAAAGTTTTGGCTTCCTGTTACTTTAGAAATAAACAGAAATAATTACATAGTGTAACAGTGAGAAGACTGTCACCAGGTGTCAAAGAGTTGATAGAACTATCTCCAATCCTGCTCCATTCTTTGCCTTTAACATTCTCAGTTTTATGAAGAGTCTCAGTACCTTCACCACTCATTGACTTCAGTAGAATTTAAAGTTTTCACAAAATGTCTAAGAATTACATTTTTGGCTTTTGCATAGTTTTTCCATAGGTGGCAAGTTAAGAATCTGATGATAAACATATGACAAGTCATTTTTTCAAATCCTTTTTTCTTTACTTTCTATAATACTCTTTTCTTTTAATCATATCTAAAATGTTTGAAATCAAGTTAACATTCAGATGCTTTTCCTTCTGCATGTTTTTTTCGTAACCATTCCCTTTTCTTTATAGCCTTTCAAATAAGACCTGTCACTCATTTCTCCCTTGTTGCTGTATGAACAAGATCATCTTGCGTGCATTGAGATTGATGCTCTTTGCATAGTCAATTTTATTGCACACTTAGGAGTCTCTAAACCTCTGTGACCTTAGCAGTAGCTGTGAGGATAAAAGTGTATTGTAAAATTATGGAGAAAAGAAAGTCCAAACAACTATTCCTGTGGTCTATATGTGCAAGCAGGTGATAGTCTGTCAGATATAAAGGCATAGGAGGGCAAATGCAAATGTGGAAAGCTGTGGCAGATCAAGGAAAGTGGTTGAGCATTGACAGATTATTGTATGTGGGAGTTAAGAGAAAGAGGTTTGCAACACCATCATTTTGAACAAATCTTGTTCTCTCTAAAGGTGACAGTCCTTAGAATCCAAAATATTTCAGAGTAATACCTTCTCTTTTCAGATAAAAGGCTCCCTCGACATCTTTATTTTCTATCATCTAAGACACTCTAGGAGCTTTATCAAAGCTATAGTCTTACAAATTATTTTCACTTCTGGAATGGAACTAGCATGATATTTACATGTCAGGGCTTTTAAAATACAGCTCAGATGAACTCTCTGAATGTAGCAAAACCACGCCTCCTTTTTATGGAGTATTCAAAAGCTATCACCAAAGGTACTCTAAAAGAAATTCAGCATCTCAAGAAGCTCTTGTACTTTATTTCTCCCAACAAGCTATTGATAAAGAGCAGTGTACAAATTAATTGCCTGCTGTAATATTTCATCTGTAGGGATGATCAGGGAACATAAAATCCCAATAATTTCTCGGTATCTTGCGGAATTAAGCTCTAACACTTTGCTTTGCCACCTGGATGGCTTGATAAAGTCCCAGGTTGGCATTTCTTTGCCTCATCAGCTTTCCATCTGCTTCTTTCTCTCATCTGAAAAACATCTCTTCATTCCGTACTCATGTTTTCTCCTTGTAGTTGTTGTTGCTTTTTGTTTCAACCTTTTAAATTCTATTTTATTCAACTATCTAAACAAGCCAACTATTTACCTAAATGGACAACAGTTTTAATACCTGTGTTTTGACTACAGAGCGTAGCATGATTCATTCAGTAGTGGCTTTCTGTAATTCCTTCTAGGCAGAATCATTTATTACAGAAAAGTAATGTATAAATCTCAAAACATTTGCTATGGATAAGCTTTCAAAACTGTCTGCTTAGCCAGCATCATTAGGTTAGAAATCAGGCTGGTGATCTCGCAACAAGAGTTTGTCCATAATTTTTCAATGTTTCTTCGTTGATTTGGGGCAGATTAAGATACCAGCACACCGAAATACATGTTGAACTCCAGATTATAAATGATGAACCCCGACAATGAATCCTGATGTACCTTCATAAGAAGTGTGGCCAGCAGGTCGAGGCAGGTGATTCTACTGCACTCTTGCGAGACCCCACCTGGAATATTGCGTCCAGCTCTGGAGCCCTCAGCATAAGAAGGATGTGGATCTGTTGGAGCTGGTCCAGAGGAGGGCCACAAAGATGATCAGAAGGCTGGAGCACCTCTCCTGTGAACACAGGCTGAGAGAGTTAGGGTTGTTCAGCCTGGAGAAGAGAAGGCTCCGTGGAGACCTTATTGTGGCCTTTCATTACCTAAACGAGGCCTACAGGAAAGCTGAGGAGGGACTCTTTATCAGGGAGTGTAGCAGTAGGATGAGGGGGAATGGCTTCAAATTTAGAATAGATATTAGGAAAAAAAAATTTACTCTGAGGGTGATGAGGCACTGGAATAGGTTGCCCAGGGAAGCTCTGGAAGCTTCATCCCTGGAGGTGTTCAGGGCCAGGCTGGACAGGGCTTTGAGCTGGTCTAGTGGGAGGTGTCCCTGCCCATGGCAGGGGGGTTGGAACTAGATGATCTTCAAGATCCTTTCCGACTTAAACCATTCTATGATTCTATAAATAGAAAAAAGCTTTGATAGCACAAAGTTATACTAGAATCACAGCTGTCTGCCTGCCTGAACTACTAAGAACATTCTTACGAAGTCAGAAGGCACTTTTGTACAGGTTCCATATGCACAGAAGGCAACCTTTAGTTTGATACATCTTTAGCTCCAATCTGTATTGCTTGAAACATCTCTCCTAGAAGACAGGACTCAGATCTCCCTTAGGTCTGGGTTTATATCACAGGGTCAGTGCTGCACCTAGAAAGATTCCTGCAAAACCAGCTTTCCTTCTGGGAAAATAGTAACTTGAATCTGACTTTTTTACAGTGAAATGTGAATTGTTAGATAGGAAAATATGATCCAAATAGAGTTATACTTCCTTAAAAACTGACATTTAACATGTAGAACCACTAGTCTAGAATCCTGTATGAATTATTTCTTTGTTATTAAAAAAAACACCCTTATAATAAGGAACTCTGCATCTGTATGTTAGGAATGCATAACTACACGCAATAAAATATTCCTCTCTGTCAATTTACAAACCGTTATAGGTATATTCATGCTGTATATCATCTGACAAGATTAGCAAGACTAAAAGGTTTAAATTAATTCTGTCATCCCTAGTCCTTTAGGACCCAAAGACTGTGGTGTAATATTAAAAGAAAGATGTTCTTTAGCAGGTGCATGATTTTCCTTAGTCAGTGGACCATTGACTTTCTCTCCATAAGTTCAATTTTTCTTCAGAGATCTCTAAGGCTTCAAACACATTAAAGGTCTCAGTAGAGAACACCCCAATGTCTATTAAATTTAACAATAGCAAGTCCCCAGATGACAGCAATTAAGCTGCAAGGATTTGCAGACAGTTCATGTGGATGCCTTTTCCTTGTTTCAGAGAGAAAGCACTCAGGCAGCAAAGTAAAACTGAAAGGAAAATAAAAAGTGGAAGGTTCTAAACATACCACACCATATAAAGCCCACCGACTGTGGAACAGCTACTGAGACTACACCCAGCAGAAGTATTATAAATCTGCATGGTGTGCTCCAATGCTCTTAACTCTTACCTGACAAAATATTTGCCAGCTGAGAGTTAGGTGATGCATTTCTTGCTTACTCAGATCTTTTGGAAGTTGTACTTGTGTGTACATTGAGAAGAGTGTGGCACCATGTAGAAATTTGTAGATCATCTAATTTCTTGTTTCGTAGAATCTGTAGGCACAGAAGAAAGCAAGAAAGCAGAGGTGCTGCCAAAAAATGTGCTTTCAGTCTGAGATTTAAAAAAAAATAATACATTTTTCAAAGGTTTTGGTAACAAAACTAGCTCACTGTGCAGACTATTTTTACAGTTTGGTTCTGCTTGCTTGCTCAAGATCTCTTAAAAATAAGAATCCACTTCGTGAAAAAATAATTTTCATAATTATTAGTTTATATGAGTGAACATAGTTTTATCATTATGCATATGTACTGGAAGTGGTTATTCTTGACTCTTGTTAGAGAGCTAGAATTAATTTTCCACTCTCACAGTTACTATAGTAACTGCACTAGAAAGCACCTATTTGGATATTTCTATTCTGAAATAACTAGACTCTTCAATGTAACTTCAGCTGCTTCCGAAGTGATGCATGTTAAAGAAGGAATATGCATCAGAGAACATCTCACCCGAGTTGTATATTGATATGCCAACAGTATTTTACATTCATACCCTGCCTTTGGTGTAATTTACTGAGGTAGTCAAAGTTCTGTAGGTACAGCCTACAGTGTAGCTGAAGAGGGGACATATAAGGACATTTAGTCACTTAGGCCTTTTCTTCACTTTGAAAAAAAAAAAAAATGTGTTTGAATGAGCTAGATGAATTTAGCTAACTTGAAGTGCAACTCTAAGAAAGACAATGGAGTGTCAAAGAACCTTGCCTTTATCTCCTCTTGCTGATTTATATGAAAATGATACATGAAATACAATACTTAGAATTTTAATTCAAGGTAGACAAAGCTGAGACAAATGCGTGTTTCCGCCCCATACCTTGTTTACTCAGATAACATATATTGTGTTGGAAATTATTTTGTTTTTCTAATATATCACCATACAAACTGGATGGGATTTATCTCGCCAGACCTGGTTAATAGCTATCTGGTCTTACTTTGTAAAGAGGGGAGAAGGAACTTTTATAGCTATGTGTTTCATATGAAGGTAGATGTTTGAGAGAGCATGAAAGTCTGGAAACCTTGGAAATCAGCTTAGCTTAGATGCCTAATTTAAAAATGAGATAAAACTACCCTTAGTATACATAAAAATGATCAGATTTATTTACAAAATTAGTCATAGTTGTTGTGGAGAAGATTTAAGGCAAGAGGCATCCCTGCCCACTTCTAAAGCACCATGTTTTGCCTGCCTTTCATTTGAGAAGCCTCTTGTTACAGCGATATCTACAATAATCATTCACTATTTCCTGAAGAGTCCTAACACTAGGGAGGCAGATTCTGTCTCTTAATCTCTGCCTCTTTGAAGGCATCAATTCTTTGTTGGAGTGTAAGGTGAAATAATTTTCTTTCCAGTATTTGATTTTAAAACACTTTTTCTAGTTAAAGAACTTTTTTACACCCATTCCATTTATTTATCAATTTAGTTATACACTCTGGTTTCGGGTTTAAAGGTATAGGCAATTTTCCCTACCGTAACGTCAAGTAACTTCCTGATGTCCTGTTTTGTTGAGTCAGTGTTTGAAAATCTGTACTGTATTTTCCTCAGATTTCAGTGAATGAAACTTTTCTGAGTTCATTAGATTGTCTAGTTGAAATGCTATCTAAACATCAAAATCCCATAGATAAACTAATGATGTTTTTAGTAATAAGGAAGACGGAAAGGAATTCAAAAAAGCAGCTGTTCTCATACATTATGAAGAATCAATATTTAAATCAAAGTAGATGATGTGAGTTCATTTATTTCACAACCACACATTAGCAGTTATTTTGGGGATCAATGCTGCAAAGTAAAAATGATTTTTGAAACCAAAAAAGAAGAGCAATCCACATGGGTGCTTCATTATTTTAATCCTATTGAGGATTTCTAATTGTGTTGTTCTAGAGCTTAGAGTTGTTATTAAAAATCCATTTCCTTTAAAACTTAACTTCTGTCTTTATTGCTATTTTGAGAGGAAGTTTAATTCTTCTGTCACTTCGGATGCTTTTAAAAACATGACCTGGATATAAAACTGAGTAGTAAGAAGGAGAAAAGTCTTTACTTTGCAGTACTTGGAGTCTGGTTTTGGCTTCATGCACACATTGAAACCCATGTTTTAGCTCCTCCCCACTTCTGTCTCTGTCTTCAAGGCACACTTTGCTCTTGACCCTGTTGAATCAATACCAAATAGCAATTCACTGTGAAACAGAGATTTAGAGATCAGTCACTTGCTGATTGTGTGCTCAGCTAGATTGAAACCCAAAAAGCAAAATGATCCTCTTCTGATTTAAAAAAGAAGTTGTTAATATACTTCACGAAGTCCTCCTGCATTGGTCATGTGGTTCTGGTTTGCTCTTTTTCTTTGTTTGAGGTGGAAGTAGTTCATATAGCCTTTTTCTTATCTAGAATTCTATAAATATTTAATTATTTTTTTTGGTACCTGAATCCAGAAATTGGTAGAATTTTCAGTATGTTTTTGCTTCCTGGATTTTTTAATACTTTTTTTTTCATTAGCAAATGTGTCATTAGCCATGTAATGGATTGTTGTATCTTTAAGCACTTGTAAAAAAATCAAAGGAGATAAAAGGCAATATTCAGAAAGCTGCCAGCCAGAAAGATATATTCCTCTCATCAAATAGTTCAGTAGTTAGGGTACTCAGTTAGAAAATCAGAGAATTGGTTTTGGTTCCTACAATATAATAAGATTACCCACTTGTGTTCCCGCTTTCCAGAGAGTTTTTTAATCAATAAGGTTTGTGTTATTCAGCGATAGGCATCTCAGAATATGTTTCGCTTTGTATAAAATTAAGAATGAGGCAATGAGAATCATGGGAGTTTGAGTGTTCATGTGGGAAGGTTCTTTCTGTAACCCACTTAACCTTTCTGTAACGTACCAGTAAGAGAGGTTCTCACAACACACAAGTCTCTTATGTCATGTAGCCTGGTTCCTGGAATGTGAAAAGGGTATGGTGTTGGACTGAGTTTCCCTCCAGCTGAGAATGGGTATCTACCAGCCTACCTGAGAAAAGCTGGCAGAGTTTGTTAAATTCTGTAAACATAGACTCAACTGTAACTTCCTAAATCATGAAAAATTCTAATGAACTTGATACTCCTAGAAAAACCACAGCAAAACAAAGCAATGTTCTACGCAAGTTTCTTCAGGACATGGTGAGTTAAGCTCCAATAAGTATTTTCAGTGTGCAGGGGGTGGGAGGGTATGTATTTGTTCATTTTTCCATTGTAAAAATTTAACACATCGTAAGAGGTGAAACTATAATTTGCACGTCGCTGTTTTAATATCATTTAACAATTTTTTCTGATGTCTATTACTCTTAAAACCTCATCTTTCATCTAACACTCCATTTGGAAGAGGAAAATGTAGTAGACCTGATTTACAATAGTAACCACATTAACCTTTAATCAAAACCTAAAACTTCATAGAAAGGACAAAATGTTATGTCTTCATTTTTTAAGTAGGTAATACTAAGCTAATGTGTAACATATTACTAAGTTTTCATTTCACTTTTCCGAGAGTTTGAGATGTCCAAAATATTATTTCTTTTTTCCCCCGCCCAACATTTTTCTTGCCGCTGAAGTACAAGATTTCATAAAATGGCCAAATTGTTTAATAAATTCTTGGTCTCAGGCTATCGACACTTGTAAATGAAACAAGCTTGGGAAGATTCCCAGACACTGAGGCCAATTGGCACAGATCAAGCCCTTGCTAATACAGTCTCCTACCTGCCAAAACAGGGTGGGTGCATGTGAATGCTCTTTTGGGAGTCATCACTGGAGAGCTTCGGCTTGGAATTATTTGGGAGAGTGCAAGTCGGCGTAGGCCAGAAACGTTCCCTGGATTATTTTAACAATACACAGGACCATATTTTGTTGCCTGGGAATTGTATAACTAACTATGTAGCTACATATATAATGTACATATATAATTATACATGTATAATTAAGATGTAGCTACAAATACTGTGTGGAAGAAATGTCACTGCCAAAGCAGAAACATAACAGTCATTACTAATGAACAATTAGGTTTGTGGTTTTGATGGTTGATGACAGTGGACATTGTAAAGCGCTCTGAAATCTAGTCATAATAAGCTTTTTAGAAGAGCTGTGTGGTATTAATTGTGGAAGTAAAAATATATTGGAGGTCTGCATTGCTATGCCATCATTGCAAATGACACAAATTCTTCTTTAGATGATTTCTTTGTTAACTGCTTCTGTTCAGATCCCTCAGGATACTTTATCATTCAGCTTAAAAACATTGTGCCAAATGTTCTTTTTTTTCTAGCGAATGGAATAGCTCAAAAATAAAAGCTTTGCACTTACAGTTGAATCTTCACATGACTGAGAACCTCATTATTGGTTTGCAGTAGCTTATATGAAATTGCATCTTGATTGTACCAGTTGCACATGTGCATTTCAAACCCTGTAAATATGAAGCTAATTTTCAATATCAACCTCAGATTTTAGAAGAACCATGGGACAAATAAGGTTTCAGAAGCAAGTTGTTCAGCTATTGAGCCTTCACACATGGTGATACTAAAATAAAATGGAAATAATTCAGCTGGAATAAAGGGAAGGATTTATCAATGCTTGTTGAGCTATTCTTCCCCAACATCTGTATTATTATAGAAAGAAGTATATATAAAGAAAAAAAAAAGTAGAAAAGGAGTAACTACATTTTGCTTCTACCTCCTTTAGTCCCATAGCCTTAATTCGAATAGATTTGCTCTTACGTCAGAACTGTGTACTGTGTCTGTCCACCAAACTCACTGGTAAAAGGTCCCCGAACTCCACTGATTAAGGAAACACGTTTCTGTGAGCAAACATCGAGCATTTCTGACTCAGACTTGTGCATTAATGTGTAATTTACTGATACATATATTATCTCCGACCACTCAGATCCAAATGCCTTTGATCAGAACACAGATAACTCAGTTGTTTGTTCAGTATGCAAATGGTCAGTCGTCTTGAAGCTGCTAATTAAACAGTTCCTTTTTGTATGCAGGATGTTCTTTGATGTGTGTTTTACCAGTTGAACCCACGTGTCATACTTACACTGTGTGTTCCTTTCCCTTTGTTACGAAGCTGTCTTTTGAGTCAGCTTTGAATATCAATAAGCCAGCTGGCTGTTCCTCTCTGGTTGTTCATCGTTAGGCATTATTTACGATTTATAGAAGTACATATATTTCTAAAGGGAATGACCTTTGAAAAATTAAAAACACAAGAGTGTTATTTTTTTTAATATCTTCAAGGATGTGTTATGGTTGTTCACAGAGTTCTGATGGGAAATCAAGCAGTTCATTGTGATGACCCATCTTTGATATAGGGGTAGAATATGCAGCTTAGTATCTTTTCTGTTTTCATGCATCCCTTCCACTTCTATGTGGTCTGCACATATGCTTTGGTGTGCATAGTTCCACAGGAATAAGAGACATGATTTAGTTGTCTGAATAAAATGAACTGATATAAATGCACACTAAATAATAAGTTATTTTGGTCCCAGTTTAGATAAACAGAATTACTCCAAATCCATTTGGTTTCTCGTGTTAAACGAGCCAAGTATTGCATTTCGCAGAAATAGGCTTTTTGGTTTTTAATCTTGCATTGAGGGAAAGATTGAGATCAAATAATAAAGGACTCAGGCAAAAAACAGTGGCAGAAAAGGTAATTGACAGGACTTCTACATATGTAAGGCCCTGCTCCTTTTGAAATCACTGATAGGGGTTGAAGCCCATAATATTCATTTTGTGGTCATTTAAAGAGACTCCATGTAAGTGATAAGGAGCTTTCTTATGATCCTTTTGGAAATTAAAAATAACAGATATAATATATTAAATTTTATTAGTACTTTTCAATTACCTTTTAGTTTCCTTTCATTAATCATGCATCTCCATGAATAAGATGATAAATTATAAGTGAATACTCAAATATCATAATTTAAAAAGTGAATTTTAGTAAGAATTTGTGGCTGACGTGCAATACCCTTCATGAAAATATGAAAAGCAGTTTTGATAATTCTTCAGGTTTGTTTTGCCTCAAGTCATCGTTGCTTTACACGAGTAACACATGAGTGATTTTTTTTTACATCTGATGTTTTTGCCTTTCTGCAAGGGAATACATATTACATTTTCTCGAGGAATTACAGCTGATATAGAGAATAATTCTTATAGTTTCTGCAAGACTATTTACTTGCAGTTAGGCTTGGTGAGTGGATCAATATTTGAAGTAAGAGATACCAACTCAATATGTTCTCCTACTTA
>NW_009647735.1:2820068-3024248 GCF_000708025.1 Charadrius vociferus | reverse complement strand
CAGGAAATTAGTTACTCTTGTATATTGCTGGGTTTGGTAGATAATGAACAATTTAGCTGATAGACTCTCCCTACAAGCTCTGGACTTATGGTAATAGCATGAGTTAAAGTAAGAGTATGGCAAGAAAAGAAACAATATAAAGAAAAGACTGCATACTACAGATCAGCTGGCCCACATATGTGTTTTTCTAGTCCATTCTGATCAGAAAAGAGGAATCTTGATTACAGTTTTTTAGTGCTTCAGACCTGGAATCATAAAGGAGTCAGTACTATTTTCTGTCTTTTTTTTTTCTTTTCTTTTGTAAAATTTGTATGCGATACGTGGACTTCCTTGAAATCGTAGTGTGCAGACCAGTTACCTCTGTTTTGTAGTGGGTTATGCCTATATATCTTATTGCAGACATGCATGGGCAGAGAATATTTTGTATTCACTCAGACATACATGCCATATACACTATGGCTTTTTCAGACAGGAATTTTCATATTCTTGAATGGAGAAAATGTTAATATATCAGTAATTTCCCTCTGTGATTTTAAAGGAATTAATCTCAGAAAATTTCCAATAATTAGTTTCCTTATCATGTGTATGTCCTCTGATCATTAAAATAGTTTAAACGACTGAGAATCTACCAGATTTGACTAATTTTGGTAGTATGGCATAAAAAACAAATATTGAGTAGAAAAACAGAGAAATAGGAAGCTCAAACTGGAAGGTGAAAAATGCAGTTTGGCAGAAGGGCATCTTTTTCCCTTCATCTCTCTTTTAGGTTTGTTCAACCACTGATTAAAATGCAATTTCTTTTCTAAAACCTACAAAATATTTTATGAATTACTAACATGTTAATTCGGCACTGAGAAATTTTAAAATGTGATTAAGCACCTCAAATTTGATCACATTTATTAGTCTTCAAAATGACATTTTTCCATTGTGGGGGGGGAAGGGAACAACTAAACCCCCAAAAAACCCCACCAAACCACAGCTCAGACAAGTCAGTCAAATACAACATGCATGCCTAATGTGAAGTATCACACCCATTTTTCTAACTACATTAAAAATCAGATAAGTCTCATACTAGAAAAGAACATTGTATTTATAATTAGGAAATAAAATATTAGCTGGATGATACACAGGCAAATTTAATTCTAAATTTCAGAGAGGAAGCAGCAAGAGTAAGAAACTCGTGCTGTTTAATATACTCAGAAATACACGTCAGACTATTTTGACAATTTCTATGTGTTTTGATAAAAATTTTACTGATATTAAAAGTAGTAGTTTCAGTAAAGAGAAGCATTGACAACTGAAAGGTGAACAGAATTTCATGTCAGTTATCTCAAAAAAAAAAAAAAAACCCAACAAAAAAAAACCCAACCCAAAAAACTGGCTAGGTTGTTTTTCAGACATGCTATACTTGTCAAAATTTGGTCTTTTTCACAATAGTGAATAAAAAATTATTTTATGAAAGTGCAATGTAGGTTAATTAGCATATTAATCTTCTCCCTTCCTTATACGTAGGAGCCATAACTCCTTTAAATGCAAAGCACAAAAGCAACTGGTAAAGCTTTCAGAAGATTCTAGGTAGGAGAGGACACAAGTAGCTGTTGTTTGCAAAGGTTTTTTCAAAATGTTTTGAAGGATATTTACTATGTATTCATCGTTTGCAAGGGAATGGGGAGATTAAGTCTGGAAAAATTTATTGTGATAAAAGAAAGCAATAGGCTTCATACACTAAAAATTAATTCAATAGTTGATAAAATGTACTTCACACACTATATACATGTAATCCAGTTATAACAAAAGCTTTTATTGGAGCTACTCATTATTTTGTTGATTGCATTTGTTTATCTTTTTCTGTTAGTATTGACATTACTCCTTTATGAACCTGCTGCTTTGCTTGTGTATTCATCTGTTTACATTTGCTAGATGATTTCTCCTCCATAGATGCAAATGCTTATTTACCAAAATAGCAGCAGCCTTTTAAATTAGCAAAGGATAATAAGATAGAAAAAGAAAAATAATCATCAATTGAAAGCTGATCTGATGCCTTAGTTTTCAGAATACAATCACTTGGTCCTTCAAGGGCTTGAAATGGTGATGCTAAATTTACCACTCTGGAGAATTAAATAGTATACCTACTCAAAAGGAATTTTCAACCCCAAAACCCCTTAGATGTAAGAGTTTGAATTAGAAAATTTATTTAGGAAGAATAGCCTCACTTGAATAACATCAGAAATTGCAGTAATAGTTTATGTGCAGCAATGAAAGAAACTATCTAGTAGCATAAAACAGACCTGGGTAGAAAAATAATTGATGAAATCTCTTTCCTTGGTTTTGCCAAAATCATATTTCACTAAAATGTTAAGACAGACATTGTGAGTGGGAAAAGGAAGTATTTCAGTGAGTATTGTTTTTAAAGCAGAAGAACCTGATCTTGAGAAGAATTGAGAAACCAAAATTACCTGTTTTACAATAAGATTCAAGGAATTCAAACTGTCAGAGTAATACAAAATTAAGTTAGGTTGCCTAGGTCTGCACCAAAACTCCTGTTGCATTTCAGTGTTTTTAAAAAAGAAGTCACTTAGGGAGTGCCTAAATGCAGATGAGGGTTTAATGCTCAACCTTAACTTTTTTTTTTTTCTTGTGGAGTAGAAAAATGAATATAATCAGAGATATTATAATACAGAAATAATGTTCATAAAGCATTCTGAGAACTCTTAGTGAGTAGAAGTTGCAGAATCTTTCATTTATTTTTTATTATACGGAGTTCGTTCTTGCTGTACTTACCTAAAGTGTATATATGAAGACATTGACTTCCACAGTTGCAGTAGAGCCACGTTAGTGTATTAACACAGTTTCTCTGTTTTCCTTTATGTTTTTTTTTTTATTAAGAATATGTTTCTTGTTCTTAGGTATCATGAAAATATGAAGAAAATATAACCTACAAGGTGACACCTGCCTAAAATTGCAGAGAACCTTAAGCAATGGTTCTGAGAGGAATTTTAACCATTTGATGGAAATTATTTCACATGTTTATCAAAATATATTAATGAGTAGTGTTGTATTATTTAGCACTCTGAGATCTTGATACTTTTTTAGGCAGAGCGCATCATATCTATACAAGCACTTTATACATGTAGCTTTTTCATGTATGCTGAACTCAATATAGAAGATATTTCATGTTTCTCGAGTCCATGAATTGCCCAGATACTTTACAATGGGAATCTGTGGATGGACTGTTATTTCAAACTATTTGATGTAACATCTCTAGGCTGTTTTTATGTATTTTGGTAGAATTCTGCCTAGAGACACCAAGAATCTGCAGGAAAATTATTGGCTGTGAGGTTACAAAGTCCTCTCGCTGCAAACTGCCAGATGCCTTCCAATTGAATACAGGGTCTCACTGAGCTTAATCAGTGAGGATTTTTACAATATTCCTTGAAGAGAATATAAAGGAAGATTCTATGGAATTAGAAACAATACAGTGGATGCATATACTCAGCATGGGGATGCCAGCAGTCATGGAAAACAAAGTAAATATTTGGAGTCGGCAAAAAGACACGTGGTTCAATTTTTTTTATGAAAGATGTTATCAGTTTCAAATAACAGGCAAGCTCTACTTTTGGGGAAACTTGAGAGAGGAGCAGGGGAAGCAATGTCCAGGAGCATTTAAACACACTGTATATCTTCATTAAGTGCACTATATAAATCTAACTGCCAGCTACCACAATGCCTTTTGCAGGTTGAATTAATCTCAGTGACAGTTAACACAGTGCCCTCAGTATGAATCTAAATGCCAGTTGCATTTCTCCTGCTTAACTTTTGCGTAGAGCTGTGCAAATGACAAGAGTTCTGTCTGGGGAAGGATTGAGTGATCAGCATATGTCTTCATGCCAGATAGGACAAAGTCACTAATTCAGAAATTCTCCGACTGAAAAAAAGAAAAGAGGGAAAGAAGTTTCAGGTTAGTAAGTGGAAATCTTTGATTAAAAGATGAAACTAATAGCAAGCTAGATAATGCTTTTATGTTTTATTTTGTTGTACTATATAATCTAAGTAAATCAACTAAAACAAGCTTATAATCAAATAAAAAAGGAATTTTTCATTCCAAAACAATCTAAAGGAGTTTCTTCACCTTTTCTACTACCAGTACTTTTCCCTTAATTTTTCTCCTAATTAAAATTGATAACCATATCATTAAATGTTTCAACCTTAGCAGTTACTAAGTCCTTCTCTAAAGGTGATTCACAGGCTTTATTGAGGCACGAAGCTTCAGAGCTTTGTAAGTTTTCTAAGTCTCTTTAAGGGAAATGGGAATCAAAATTAGTCCTTATTGAACAGTAGAAATTACAGGCAACTAAAACTAACTTCCCTACCTAAACAAGATCACTCTTTACCTTTTAACCCATTATCTTTTGCTCTGTGTGCATGGGTACTACATTAGTAAATAGATGGCAGTCTGATGCTTCTAAAAAGATTATGGGACAAATTCAGTGACACACACCCCACACCCCCCATCTGGCTAAACTCTACACGGTGTCAAAACATACAACTTTTTTTCAGGGATCAGCCAGTTTTGCCCAAGTTTGAGAGCAGGCCAAGCAAAGTATGTATGAATTTTGGTATATTAAATTGGTTTTAATCAATGATTGCTAAAGCTTTTCAAATACATGTATGTGTGAGTAGCTCAGAAGGAATGGTTAAATGACTTAGTGCTTCCACTTTTATAATAGTCATTTAAGAAGAAACACTGTTCCTCTGAAGAGTTTTTAAGCATGTCTCAGAAAAAAGGAATTTGTGCATGGCTTTTGGAAAAGGCATGGCTATATGTTCCCTGTGCTGATGTTAAAAAGGTTTATACTAGCTGCTCAATGTCTTAAATCACTTTGAGTAGTTTGGAAAGATAAAAGTAGTGACAAGAAGTGTTTTAATTAATCACTAAGAAGCCTTGTAACATAACACTTCCAACTGTTCTTGAGCCAAATAGGAAGCCCTTTAATATGAAGTGCACAAAACAATTTGTCCTATTTTTTTTAGACTACATTGTTCTATTCATTTTCATAAAAGACTAAACAAATGTAATTAAACATATCGACGTAGTTTAAGTAAACAGGCATTCTTTTTGGCTTTAGTTTGATCAAGATTTCTACTGAGAAAAGATGTACTTTCGTATAGATAAGATCCACAGTGTGAATGCAGAATGCTGTATTCTAAAGGTCAGCTTTGAATCACACAAATTTCAGCATAAAAATGCAATCCTAGTTCTAACATAGTAATTAATATTAAATTCTCCATTTTAAAATGTATGAATCCCATGTTAGAAGCAGAAGATCAAACAGGGAAATGCTTTTGTTTTCCATGGCTGTTTCTTCCAATTTTTATGGTGTCTAGACCAATAGGTCAATCTCCTTGGAACCATGTGTGAGAGGGAAAGCACAAAGTGTCGTCTCGTGGAGTGTTTACTTGATTCTCTCATTTTATTTCAGTTTCACAGCATGGGATGTTCTTCTTGTCTGAAAGTGTATATACAGCTATCTCTATATGTAGGGGTGTGTGTGTATATATATAGGTTTATATTTATGTAGGTATACATATAACAGGTGGGAGTATATTTAAACATTAGGAAGAAATTTTTTACTTCGACGGTTGCAAGTCACGGGAACAGGTTGCCCAGAGAGGTTGTTGAGGCTCCATCCCTGGAGGTGTTTGAGGCCAGGCTGGACGTGGCCTTGGGCAGCCTGGTCTGGAGGTGTCCCTGCCCATGGCAGGGGGTTGGAACTCGATGATCTTCAAGGTCCTTTCCAACCTAAACCATTCTGTGATTCTACGATTCTATGATTTTGTTGAAGGTGTTGCAGTGCATTGTGCTTTCGTCAGTGGATTGGAGTTTTATGCCTGGTTATTCTCACTGTGTTTTGAATATTACTGGCCTCATTGTGTTCTCACTGTATAGCATGGGGAAAAAATGCTGCCATGAGTGAATGTGCTTTTTTTACTTCTCTACAGTTTTCATTATAACTCACTCAACATGAAAGCATTTAATTTGGAGAGAACCCCCTGTGCAACGGTTGTATTGTAAAGGTATGCTTATAAAATAGGAGTGCTGTTTGGTTACTGATTGATGTAATGTTTGAAGAATAGAAGAATGGTGGGTGCTGTGTTGACTCTTTGATCCTCAGAAGCACTCTGGACTATGGCCAGAGCTGCTCTGAACTATAAACCATGAAAGCATTTTCACAAATACTTAAGAACTGCTATTTCACTTTTATATCTCTTGGATTTTACATCACGCTCCATGCCTGTGTTATCTGAGCATCTTCCAGCATTCAATGTAGGACCTTCATTCTGACTTGGCTTCAAAAATTAGCCCTTTGAAATGTTTTTTGGTGGTGGAAGAATATTTCCTTAAAATATGTGTTTATTTCAATTATCTTTCCTCATATAAATGCCTGTGACTCCTGGCATGTCTCTTTTGTAGCATGCTAAGAGATAGTGAATCTTGTTTTACATTAGGTCCTGAAAGCAATGAGCTTTGTCAGCCCAAAGATGTGGTGGTACACCAGTTTGTAGTTGCTGGCTAGCTGTCAAGGAAGGCCTGGCTCTCCTGGGAGAAACTAGGCAGCTCTCTTCTACCTAGGGAGCAGAACAGTCCAGGACAGATAAGACACTGTACCAGCTGCAGCTTCTTTTAAGGATAGTGTATGAAAATCCAGACATGTTGTTTTGGACTGAAGAAATCTAAGGATAATTAAATTCTAAACAATGAAGAAGTTATGTATAATAAAATTGTCAGGACTTGGGAAAATCTGTATTGTGTAACAAGACAGAGATAGTTAAAACATACTTGAACACACACACCCCACACATAGAAGATGTCTGTGTGTTCATATAGGTATATATACACATAGTAGTCCAAGCTACATGGCTGCTATCAGCATCAACAAGAAATCCTTAATTTTTTCATGGTAGTTTGGTGGTTTGCAAACAGATGTTCTCCACTGAAGGAAGCATGCAGTGCTGTCAAGTGTTTCATCCTGACTACTAACATTACCCATGTCTTGCTTAGATTTACCAGCAAGATACTGGACTAGCTGGTGGTACTTCATATGGTGTGAAAGATAAATAGAACTGACTGCTACCTCCATATGGTTGGGATTTGACTGCAAGAAATCTCTCAAGTGCAAACAGAATTTCTGTAGGACAAAGAAGCAGCATAAACTTAAGTGAAAACATAAATTTATAAAATTGAATAATCTGTCCTCTCTGTTGTTTTCTGTGAATAAATGACTTATTTTTTAGACAGGTGGCAGTATTCAAAAGACTTTTGCAAAAACCTGGTAGTGTATGTAAAGTTGTATGACCTCTAGCTGAAGTTGATTCATTAGTACCATTATCTGTTCCTATCCAGGCCTAATCTGTGACTGGAAGAGATGCAGGAGCTTGGCAGAAAAGTACGTTCTTCTATGTGATTCTTACTTTGGTCATGGAAAGGAGATTTAAGTCTGTTTAATAATTGACAAGTCCGGTTGCATCAGAAAACAGTTTCTTAAATCCATGTTCTATTGTAGAACTGTTTTTATTAATTGTACAAGATTGATGTATTTCCCATAACATTTGCTGTTCCATCGTGTTTTGTATACTACTAACATTGCATAAAATACCACATACATGAATGCCCAGTTGCTGCAGGAGAACTGGAGTTGACTAAGCACCGTAAAAGTGAAATATGAAAAAAAAAATCATATTGACATTTCCATGTGTACTTTAATTGTACTCAATCATTTACTAAATCAAAGACCACTGAGTAAATTGATCATTTCATTAGAAGTTCACTAGTAAAGGAAAATGTCACTTAAAAATGGAAAAGTTCAAACATAAAGATACCTTTGGCATCATTAAACCAGGACTGATATATGTTCACCAACAAAGGGAATTTAAAATCCTCTTGTTACAATTTGTGAATATACTACTTTGTCTTGCTAACGATTCAAACGCTATAGAGTATATGTTGCAAGAAGTCTTTTCGAAACAGAATTCTTCAGCTATCATGATTTCTATGGACTTATTTATTTTTTTATTATAAAGTAGCTTTGGAATTGTTTGTCATCTGTAGAACTGAAAAATTTTGCTTCAGACTTTTTCACCAACTTTCATATATGTTAATTTTATTCTCTGATCTTTTACTGTGTTATATAAGGCAAATGCTTTTCTCACCTTTATTCTTTTTATTTTCATCTAGAGGGGAATGATTGTAGATTATTAATGAAGCTAAAGGGAAACAGACCCTTTAAACATTTGTTTAGTATTTGATCTTCTAACGTATATGGCAACACTTTTCAATCACCCGCTGATTGTAATTCTTTTGAAAGTTTCAATGTAACCCAAAAATCAATATTAACAGATGTTGTTTGCTTAAGTCTGAAAGTGTTCCAGAAAAATGCTCGTCAAATGCATCCCATCTATGGTTTCATAAAGTTTCAGATTCACAGAATCAATATCAGCAGATGTTCACTACTTTTATTTTATTTTTTCCCAAGGCATTGCAGAAGTGCTTCTTCCAGCATAATTTTGAAAGAAAATTGAAACCACTGAGTGTATGACAGCTTTCACTGTTGCCAAAGAATACGCACTTGTCAAATCTTTGATAAATACATTGTCTTCATCTAATATCATTAAAGACCAATAACTGAACAGAAAAAAAATGGTATAAATTGGTGCATGATGAATGATTGTCTAAATCAATCCATAATGTAGCCCATACGTGTTAAATTCTACATTAGGGCTAGATAGCATTGCTTTATCTAGTGAGAATGTTAATACAGAAAGGAAGGATTACAGACATAGTTAGGGGTAAGATAAGAAAAGACTCACTTCAGCGTGCATTGGTTTGCACCTGGGTTTCTGAGGTAAACTTGGCTCAAGATCACTACATTTTACAGTTCAGGGTTTGTTTTAAAGGGCTGACACGAAATCTGTAATTTCTACATAGAACATTATAAGGCTTCGGTTTTAGAGAACGTGCCAGAAGATTCTTGCCAGCAGAAAACAAAATAATAAAGAAAAAAAGGAGGAGGCAACCCCCGAAACCTATTTATTGGTCGGTTTGGAGGAAAGAGTTCTTAGCTGTTTTATCCGTCTTTTTAGTACATCAAAAAATGTAGTAGTTTAAACTTTGAAACTTTGGTGGGTGGGCTTGTTTTTCTTGTTAAATTAAGTACGTATAACTCAAATCAGTTATAGAAATGTGTTTGTGCTTCTCTCTGTATGTGTATAATAATTTCTGGTAATTTTAAATTGTAATTAGATGACTTCCTAGAAACAGAAGCATGCATCTACTGCAAGTTCTGGAAAAGTGATTGGCACTCATAAAATATATTTTATATTAACAAATATTTTTTTACCTATCGTAATCTTTATGTGTGTATCAAATATGCCTCATTGTCAGTACTATATTAAAATGAAAATGACTTTTCATAATAAGTAGGAATATAATAATACACTGATAAATTGCAGCAAGATAAAGCCTGCGGACAGATCTGCTTTAATATGATTATGTATCTCATGTCAGTAAGTTTTCTACAATTGGCATCATTTAGTAGGAAAAGCAGTCGGTTGGTGGAATTATATATGCCACATCTCCAAGCTGATTACAGGTTCTAGTGTGTCACGGTTATAAAAATGTGGAGGTTTTTGTTGGTGGGGGTGAATTGAAACCATTGGTATGTTTATACCATACATCTGGGATTATTCTGTGTGAGCTCTGAGCTAAAAGAAAACTGTGTGCAACTGTGTTAGCACAGCAGCAAGTGTACACAAATAAAGCTGCCTCTCAGCGGGCTTTATTAACGTAGGCATCACATCATGCTACTGCAGTTATATAGCCTCTTTTTTTTCAGGCTCAGAGGGTAGGCAGAGCGTGCTTACATCTGCCTGCAATACATAGCATAAACATATGCCAGGAGACTTGGCCCGGAGTTGAATTGATTTTAACAAAATTGTGGCAGTTATGATGCCTGTTTATTATATTCAGATTTAACACTCATCAAGAAGAAGCCAATGTTCATAAATTAACTGGCTTTTTGTTGGATGGAGTGTAATAACAAACAGTACAGTTTTACAGTAGCAACTTTTTCTTTGGACCTTTTTATATATCTGTGTCTGTGGCAGCTCCAGTGTGATTACAGGTTCTAGTATATGATGATATATTTATTTTTATTGGTTCTTGTAGGATAGAGTAAAAAGAGAAAAAAGTATAAAACCCTTTTACATTTCCTTGGTGTATCTCAACTTGAATAGTGGATTATTGATTATAAAGTTTTGGTATTTCTGGGACGCTATTTTTTTTTTTCCTCAGATATAGTTCATTTCCATAATGAACAGTATAATTTTTAGCATGTACATACTTGTATACAGTGAGAACAGATGAGTAGGATGCAGAGAAGCATAAGGTATTGCTGCTCTTTGGACACATTTTGTTCTTCTATTTAAAAAAAAAAAAAAAAAGATAATTTCCCTTCGTTTCATTTCTTACCATAAGAGGTAGAACTAAGGATTTTTCTGCAAAAAAAAAGAAAAATCTGCAAAGAAAAAGAAATACTTGATCTAGGCTGTAATCACAAATCAATGCCCTTCATCAGATGGCTTAGCATCTCCATACGGTGACTTTTCTGACTGTGCTTAGCCCCATGCCAGCATAGCCTTGATAAAACCATATGGGCACTTCCTTTTGGTAAAATAGGCTTTTCTGAAACAAAGGGGAGCCACAAAGCCTTGTGCTGTTGTTCTTTGCCTAATCGCCACTGGTTTGGAGTTATACATAGTAATGTATAACTCCAGAACTTGTCTCCAGCCTTTCACCTAATATGAGGAAAGCTCTCTCCATCCATATATGGAAAGCTTCATACCCTTTTTTCATCATAACTGACTATCATGTTAGTAAAAGAAATGAATTTGGAATCTTTAATACTTCAGTGGGCTTTTGCAGGTGCATCTGTGGCCAGGTGGAGGAATTTTCATTATAACCTTACTCAAAAATTAAAATAGGGGTTTTTTTGAACATTGAAATATGTAAAAGCAAATGATTTCACAAGATAGCACCTTTGAGCAGTCAGTCCATATTAAACATTTAGGAAACAAGAAATGTTCCATATCTATTATTAAAATAAGTGTCAGCACACGAGAGAAATTTTAACAGACTGCTATTTTGTGATAGAGACAATGTGATCCTGTTTTCTGCCATGAACCTAAAAACTAATGTTCATTAGTTTCAGCTGATGGGTGACTGCACTGCATGTGATTATAAGCAAGAGGGTAGAAGGTTATTGAGTATATAAAGTACAGATCTAGCTGTTAAAAAGTAGGAACATTAGGATTAGCTATGCATGTAGAAAATTTTTGAACTGAATTTTATTTTTTTAAGCTTAGAAAAATATGGTTATTAAGGTACTACTGACTAACAGTAACATAAATTGATTCATTGCCTAGAAATTCAAGTTCTCACAGTCACCTCTGGCATCTCTGTCCGTTTTTCAACCAGTCTTAAATTTTGCAGTGCTGGCCCATTTTTAGGATAAAAAGGTATAATTCTTATTGCCAGCTGCCGGGGACTACTGTATTTGCCAATAAATGGGTATCAGGAATAGCTGAATGAAGAGATGTTTGAATTGAGAAGAAAAAGTTTAAAATTAGCAAACAACATGAATGCTATCAGATCTAAACTAATTTCTCTCCAGATTCATCAAGGACGCAGCTGCTGGAGTGTGTGACATGGGAGAGAAAGTCAAGGAATGTTCACTTGATAAAATGAAATATAGCAGGAATTTGCAGATTGCATTAACTGAAATAATGTTGCATGAATACTTTTTTAGAGATTGTGAAATAATAAGGAGGAAATGAAATAAATATTTCACAAAGAAGCCCTCTCTGTGACGAGTAGCATAAAGATAGCATTCTGCACTTTAAAAAGGTGCTGTAGAGGAGATGGCTAATTAAGGCCAGTTTTGTTTAGAGAACAGATCTCTTAGGACTTTAAATCCAGATAGGTTCTAGCACATAAAAAGCAAATTTAATCTTTCAAATAATTTCCATAAAGATTATTTTTTCCTATTTTCACAATCAGCTGAACTAATCAGCTAGAATTGCAAATATCAGAAAATTTTAAGTGCATGACACTTGAGATTTGCTTTCAAAATATTGAACCTAACTGTTGGATTTTGAACTTCACAGATTCTGAATAGTTTCCTCTAGACTAAGAAATCACTTGAAAGTAGGGGAGGGAAAGGGAAAAGGAAAAATGTTTTATAATGACAAGTCCGTCTTTAGTTTTAAAAAAATAGTAAATTTTAGAACACAATGAAGAAAGTCCATGAGAATTCATAACAAAATATAGTTACAGAACCTTTCTAATCAGTGGGCATCTGCGTGGTAGCATTATTGGCAACATATTGTTTGGCTTAGGAAATAGTTTTCAACCACAGAAGAGAGATCATACCGAGTTCTGCGGCTAACAGGCTTGGCCTCCACTCAGTGGTGAGCTACAAAGTCACAGAGTCTAATAGAAGAACTTTACTGTTCATGTGGATCTGACAATACATTGAAATTAATAAACATTGAAACTGAGTAGGAGTGATGAGTTGATCTTTCTAAGGACCCTTCCCTTTCAATGGAAGAGATTGAAAGAAAAATATGCTTAGGATTAAACAGTCTAAAATGGATTATGGAAAAAACATTGTAACTTCTTAAATGAAGTTATTCTAGAACTTGAATAGTGTGGAAATGAACTACTCGATGGTAATGTGGGAGCCTAGGCCTGTGTTGACTTTAGAACATGTATAACTTTTGCAGAATTCTCTATTATGTCCAATTTCTATCGACTGTCATTTGGAGGATTATGAAAGTCATTTATTTTGGATATTGGACCTTTTGGCAGTGGTGCATCTGGAAGTCCTGTAATATTCCTGCTAAGCAGGGTTTAATCAGAAGAACAGGCAATGAGAAGTGACGTAGGCCATGAAATGATGTATGTATAGCCTATATATGATATAGCCTTGCTGTATCGCCCAAGGGGCAGATCCTGCACTATGAAGCAGAACGATCTTGTCAAGATGGGCTGATAGACCTCACATTTAAAGAGCTGAGGAAGAAAAAAAAATGTTCTTTTGGGTTTTGGAAGTGCGAACAGGCATATTTCGAAAGGGCAGGAGAGAATAATGAAATTAGTAAGTCTGAGGAATTTGGGCTGCTGCTTTTATTTGAGAAAAGCTGTGAAACAAGTAAAAGCTGCTATCTCATTTTCTTTTTATTTTATTACTGCTCAGTAGCTCAAATCACAGGCCAGCTACTGGCAAAAACAAAAAGTCCTTTATTCAAAGACCTTATCCAATAGGCCAATGATAAAAAACTGTTGATCTTTAATGTCCTATTGCTCTTCCAGATACTCATTTGAAACCATAAGACTCTTCCTCATGTACTTTTAGTATTTGATTCTTTGATTTATTCAGGCAGAAGTGTTGTGTTTATTCAAATTGTGCCCTGAGAAAGGGGAAATGGAAGTTCAGAACAGCTTCATGAAACCAGCAACAACTCTGTTTGACTCTCCCCATTATATTTTTGCTTTTTTAGAGAAGAATGCTTGATCTTCAATACTGAAGAGACTTTTCAGATACCCTTTTACGTTTTTAACTGAATTTAGTGTTCTTTTCATGTCTTTTCCCCTCCAGGACACAATTCATTCATTCTTGAGGTTTGTACATATGTTCAGATAGGGTGATATTTGCAGCATGATGCCACAGCTGTGTTGCTCACAGTCACTGAACCACAGTTTGCAGAGGTTGTCAGCTTCAAATCATTCATTTAAACTATCTATTCATCTCTGCCACAGGTCTCAAAAGGAGATGTATAGAGATATCTTTACATTTTTTGGATGTCTAATAAGAATGTTAAAAATATGCATATGGAGAATGACCACATATTTTAAGTGTGATTCATTACAGACTCTTGTCCAAAAAGACTTCTCACTTGAACTAGCATCTTCTTTACTTTCAGCTGCTGCAGCTGAAACTGTATGGATGGGGTATGTAAATTCGAGGCAGGCTTCTTATTTAGCATTTCTGCCTTGCCAAATGAATCATAGATAGGAAATCACTCAGCTTGCCAAAATTTATCATACTGTGTCTCCAAAAGTGAAAACAGGTTTTTCATATAGCAAAGCAAATGCTGTGTTTTGCCACAGATAATATTTTGAAAGTTGGTACAAGGTATCTTTGTAGAACAGATATATTTTTTTCCAAACTGATTGCATACTTCAAAGTACCAAGCTTTTTGAGATCCCCTTAAAACTAATTAATCAACTTTGCAAACTGCATATCTTCCTTTCAAGTAGAACCCACAATCCCTCTACCTTGGGGAATAATTTTCTTGTTTTCCTAGCATTCTCCCAATCTAATTATTGTACCTCTAAATAAGAGTTTTGTTATTACACAACATGATTAATTAGATATGTTATTTCTTTATCAGGTGAGAAATCACCAAAGGATTGATGTTAAGCTTATGAAATCAACAAAGACTGTATGAGGCAAAATGCAATTACTTCTCAATTAAAAATCCATTTGACATATTTGAGAGATTATTAAACAAATTGGATTTGTTTCTAACAAAATGGATCGGATTTTTAAAAAAGATGAGTAATATTTGATACACCTCGTCTGTATCTAAGGCATACACCAAAGCAAAAGTATTAACTTGGTCAATTAGAGGGAGCAGAGACTTAATTTTTCAAATATGAACTCTAAAATGACTGAGTCATAAGTCAGTATGTAACCTGGACTGTGCTACATTCATTAACTTGCCATTTAATCATATTTAAATTCATTATTTGAATTAGGGCATTGCATTCTTCCCCCTTTAACCTCATAAAATCCCTGAAATGCAGGTAGTCTTTACTACTTTTTCTGCTTCTGGGACATCTATATACACTGGATAGAGGTCTGTGAAGTAAAAGACAGTATATTCAGTGTAAAAATTAGTATTAGATATTAGATTAGTATTAGATAATAGATAAAGTATTACGTTCATTCTGGAAATTAGGAGTTCTTAAGGTACAGGAAGTCAGCTGTTTGCCCTCCTAAGCAGCTGCAAAGCAATCTTAGCAATGCCCAGTGTTACAAACAAGTACATAAGCAGTTGACAGCGTGAACCTTTTGTGTGTTATCTCTTAAAAAATACATTCAGTAACAAATTTGATCTTATCAGCAACATAAACGGTAATGTCAAAGGTCCTCTCGGCTTCGTCAAACATCCGCCTTCTTTCACCCTAAGTTCCTACATATAGCCCGATTGCCAGCGATTCTGTGTGCTTGCAACTTCTGTGCTATTGTGTCACCATAGTGTTGAAGTAGGGTCAGACTAGGCCTGGTTTCACTTATAAAATCAAGCAATCCATTTGATATGTCATTTTGGAATCTTGAGGGACTTTTAAAATAAATGGATATTTGCCCATTTTGCAAAAAACTGTAGGAAACAGAAACCCCTTCCTATAGATCTGGTGCTTAAATCTGATGGAACATGTTTCCATCATATTTAGCAGAGTTGAACCTTTCTTGATTCCCTGCTGTGACTATTCCAGTGAGAGTTGATTCTTACAGCAGGACTAATTTCTTGACTTGTGAAGAGCCTGGAAAACACGGATGACTGTTATGATAATAATTTACCATCTTCTGGCCAAATGAGAATGCATTTTGCACAGAAAACTTGTTCTGAATTGAGTCTTATTAAGGCAAGTTTCAGGGTATGAGGAAAGCGTCTGAAACTGCAGGCTTTTCAATCAAAGAAAACTTTCATCATATTCAAACATTATCTGGAGAGCCATATGGATGACTCTCTGGCAATCTGCCATTTATCAAGCATCTGATCTATCAGTTTCTATGCCTTCTCTTGAAAGCCTTACAGTAAAGGCCCACTGATTTTTCTTTTCAAACCTTAGTGATCAAGTAGGCTTTAAAACAAGAAAAGACATGATTTTCATTATTTTGGATTCATAAACTTGGAGTTAGTGAATAGCTTCTCCCAGACTTTAGCTTTATAGAATGGCTAAAGACTTTAATCATAATGTAGAAATCATAGCGTTTGAGGACAAAAAAATGATCTGGTAGGATTTCACGCTAAATTTTAATTAATCTTACAAATACTGTACAACAGAAATGCAGTAATACTTGTTTCCAGCATTTACTCTAGGGTGTATAGTATGTGGAATCCTTGATACTCATTAAATATTTTACTACAGTAAAAAGGAAGATATGAGCAGATCAAACCTATTTTAAAGTTTCTGTTAACTTTTTAAAACTATTCTAGATGAAAAGGATTTTTGGTGTTGTGAGAACTCAAATATTCTGAAGCTTTTAAGTAAATGTAGTAATTTTTAAAGGGTTAAAAGAATAAGAAAAGGCAAGGAAAATCTTTGTCTTAGGTATATACTATTCTGTTGCGTACTTCCTAATAATAGTAAGTGGAACTTCAATGATTTGACTTGGATGCAGACTGATTGATGTGGGTATTTGTATAGCTTTTTATGTGCCAGTTAGCAGGCTGTAATAATCGCCTTTTTAATTTCTGTCTTTGTGCTGTATGAAATATTTTATCTAATGAGTTTCAAATACAGTTGAGCAGTGGAACCATTCCCAATTAAAAACTGAAATGGGGTGCTTTTCAACCTTTTAACTACCTGGAGCTCCAGAAATAATAAATTATTTCTAAATTGTGAATACCTTAGTTAAAAGACAAGAAAAGAACTCTAGTAGCACGCTGTCTTATCAAAATATGGAAGTCCCAGTAGAAAAACCTTCAACATTCCACATTTAAAACATTTTACATAGCATTCACACTTCTGCCATTAATAGAATGCTTTAGAGAGACAGCCACGCAGTCAGCAGAACAGGTAACCTTGGAGAAGAAAACTTGTGTGAAATTACTGTCCCTCCACACCAATTACACTTTCTGAAGATACATATTCTGCTACAAATACCCACATATTCTCTGGATTTAATGTCTCCAATATGCAATAGCAGTAATCCAAAGCAGCGCAGGACAATAGTCTGGGACAGTCCTTATGTAACCAAAAAGGCCTTAATGGAGAAAACAACGTTAGTGCAGGACAGTAGTTTTTTCATATGTTGTTTTGTAAAGGAACCCCTGGATACTTAGCAAAAGGCGTCTTGTGCTCTTTAGGCTAAATAGAGACACCTGTCAGGAGGAATGGAGGTGGAAACCCAGGCATGATTTTTTGAACCTAGCAGCTCCTAATGCAAGTAGAGAATTCTATCTAAGTGGCATGTGTTCTTCATTCCTAATTCCTAAATTCTTGTTCAAGTGGAGAAAATTTGCGTGTCTCTGCATATTTCTTTCTTCAAGAGTTCAGGCTTTTGCACTGGGAGCTGAGTGTGGTTTGGATATGTTCTTACATTACTTAAATTTCTTCCATTGAAGGTGAGTAACAGGTAGCCTATAGAAGTGAAGCAGAAATTATCTGTGCACTCAGCATGGAAGAGGAATATCTCCAACTAGTGGAACAAGGAGATTTCACTTTTTTTGGCAAAGGAGAATTTTGTCTAAATTTCTTTAAAAGATTCTGACTAATCTTGAGATTAAAAAAATCACAGTTCCGTCTTACAGCTGCCAGCATCTGACATCAGAAAGCATTTTGGTTCATTCAGGGGTTTTGATATAGGATAAGGCCTACATATTTTCCCTGTGTAACTGTAGTTAATATTCCTGTTGCTCATATTATGCCTAGTGGTATGGGATATATCTTTCCTCTGTTGTACAGTGAGTGTCTGAATTTGATCCTGCATTCCACTTGGACCAAATTTCACTGGAGATGATAGAAAGCCTGTGACTCTGAACGCTGTTGCAGTTTTAGTTGGCTGTTTGATAAATGGCAACATGCCTAAGTGTTCTGGGATTTTGTTTCATTTCAGTTTACTAAAGGCCTAATACAAAAGCTATGAAGGCAATGGAAAAGCTTTTGTCTTAGGATTGGGCCCTAAAGAATTGCCAATATCTATTAAAAAACAATGTTGTACTTTCCAAATGAAAAGATCAGTGCCAATTTCTAACTGACTGCGGTAACACCTCGATTGAAATAAGATAACGTGGTATTTTCTATTATTAAAAAATGAGATTTTTCCCTTTGAAGTTTTGAAAGGAAATACAGACTAAGCTTAAATTTTCTGCATATGAGCTAATCACATTTTCTTTGTAGTCTTAATGGTCTAAAGCTCTGGATCTTTGCTCCTCCAGTTTCAGCAAATGAGTAATACCTGGAGGGATAGAAATTTCATATACTTTTTCCCCCTAAGGTTATCTATTCTGCTGACTGCATGGCTGTCTCTCTAAACCATTCTATCAATTGCTCGAGTGTGAATGCTATGTAATATGTTTTATATCTGGAAGGTTGAAGCTTTCTTCTCCTACTGGGAGTTTCATATTTTGATTAGACGGTCTTAGTTTCTTTCTTTTTCTACCTCCTAGGAATTCCTAAAAAATGATCTTGTTGTACAAATAGTTTGGCAACTACAACTTTATCGTTACTTATGTAGAATTTACTTTCCTTAGTAAAACAGTAGAACTACTCACCAATTTGAATAATCTTCCATATCAGTAATGGCAGGCTACAAGTTATTTGTCATTGTAATAAATATTATTCTCAAATATATATTTTTTAAAGACTATCTCCTCTAAAGGTTTTGGTCTTATAAATATCTTAACTTGTTTTTTTATATTACATGGGCACCGTTATAATGTTTAAACCTCGTCTTGGTCAGCAGCAATATAAGACTGAATAAAAATTGTCTGTAATTTAGAGGTCCTGCATTGCAATCGCACAAAGGCAGATCTGAGAAATCTGGTTATTCTGATTTGTGCATACCAGAATAGAGGAGTCTTGGCCTACATGAGGATGCAGTTATTTAGGTGCAATGCAAACAGTAATGAGTACGTGGATAAATTGTATCATTGGACTTAGCACTTGTCCAACCAGCAGGAACTATGTTATTAACTCAGGTCACTTATGTAGCGATTAGATTTTAGTGATAATTTAATCATACTTAAATGCTTTCTACCTGTGTAATCTCAAAAGCTACAAAAACTGTAATTTCTGTTTTGTGGCTATGTTCATAGTGGCTGAGAAGAAACCAGACAAGTTCGTGGCAGGGAAGTCCTGAGAGGGTTATTAAGAGATGGTGTGGAGCCGAGCAGGTTGCTGAGCTGAAAATGTTTGGAGGCTGAGAGTGCATGAAGGGAAAGGACTGCGTATGCTTGGCCTGGCCTTACACTCATCACAAGACATTCCTTTGTGGCTGTTTATGGAGAAAGGAGAATGAGGTCAGTGAACCTTTGCTCTAACTCAGTAATTCTGTCCTTTTGTTTATCTGTGTGATAACGGGAAGTAGAAGGAAGATAGGAATGGTTATAATATTTAATTGAATTAATTTGTTGGGACTTGTTGGGTCTTGGATTTTTAGTGGCTTCAGAGGCTTATCTGTGGGTGTTAGTTAAGGAAGAACTGTCCAGAAGTGTCTGTTTCCCCAGAGGGCTCACTACCTGCTCAGACAGACTAGCGTAAGAGCAAGGAGGTCCCTGTTCCTGGAGTCAAGCCAGCCTTGCCCAGGGTCCTTCTGTGTTGCTGACTGAGAGATATCCTAGTAGAGGAGAGGCTATTCGCAGCACAGAAGGTGGGTTTTTTGCTACCAGCAATGTACATGGTCACAATTGCAAAGGGAAAGCTTTGTGTATAGACTGCTGGCTTTGGAGTAAGTAGTCTGAGCCGATAGAGGGTTAGTTAATGAAACTGGACAAACCCCTCTCTTAAACTCCATCTTTTGATTGTAACTGTCAAAAATATATCACACTGAAATGTTATTGTTTGAGACTGAAAAGACTGTGTTTCACGTATTGACCAAAGCAAAATAATTCAGTGGCTGAAAAACAAGGGTATTTTGGCTTTCAATGTCTCTCCTCCTCTCCCCCCCCCCCCCCCCCCCCCCCAAATGTAAGTAGTCTAAGTTACATTAATTATCTACTAACAGTGCATCTATTTCAGTGTTTTCTATGGCAGTGGCCAGTACTATGTGTTTAAGAATAAATGTACTGTATAGCATGAAAATAGCACTTACGGAAATCTTTTGTAGTCAGTGAATGGATGACTTACATCTTTCAGCAGAAGTTTATATTAATACACACATTTGTAATTCATTCCATTATGATTTTTTTTTCTACCCAATTTGAATACTTTTTTCTCACTGGTCTTACACAGGCTCATATGGCAATTAGTTCCACAGGTAAATTGTTGTAAGATGGAATGAAAAAAATTCTTTTGTTTGATATTTAAATCAGTTCTATTTACTGTCTCCCTTGGCCTTGCAATCAGAGAAAACAAACAGAAGTACCTGAATTGCCTTTTTGATATCTTTTTTTTTTCCCCCATGACACTGGGATTTGTTCCATGCCACGTGTATTCTTCGGTGTATAACATCCTTTCTGCTTCCCATGGGTTTGGGTGGGTTTTTTGGTATTACTTGTAATTTTTAAATGCTGTGTAATTTACAGAGAGTTAAATAAGACATAAGAAAGATGCTTTCCATGAAACAACAGACAACCGTCGTCTTTGACTGATGTGATTGAGAGCAGAAAGACATAATTCCTGAGACACAAAGAAGCTTTTTAGTTTGCTTTTCTGATGAAAACAGATGTCAGTTTTAGCAATGAGAACTATTACTTTCGTATTTATTGCTGGAAATAATAATGTTTTCTTTTAAGGACTGTACTATTTGTGAAGAATGAAAATTTGAACTCTGAAGAGATTAAATCCACTCATTTATAACTTCTGCCACATTAAAGGAACTGAATGTAAATTGATTGGATTAAGCAAATATAATGTTGCATTCTTTTCAAATATCTATTATGTAAATACTCTATTTATCATTTAAAAGCAGATATTTTTTTACCTCTACAGTGTTTGCAAAAGATAAATTTTGTTTAAATACTTTTTCTATTCAAAATGGCACACATGTTATAAAGAAAATCTTGTGGGGAAAAAATCTGGCTGCCTAGGCTGGATCAATTATATTTTGACATAAAGTGAGCAGTATATTAGGTCCTAGGTGTGACTTGAGCTTGCAGACAAGGAGAGCTATTCATCCCAGAAATATTAATCCCAAACATACCATACGCCCTCAAGATTATCTGACCTCATCAGTTCTTGAAACTAGTTCTTGAAATTACTCCTTTACCTCTTCCAAATGTCAATAAATCCAGCAAAGATATTATCTGGGCTCCAGCTGCCACAATCATGATGCTCTCTAGTCACAGTTTACCACAAGAGCTTTTGCTGATATGCCTACACAAATGAAATGCATATTTTGAATGGTATCAAAAAGCTCTCAAGAGTGTACAGGGAGAATATTTGGCCATGAAATAAGTGGGATGGAAATGCTTAGCTATAGCTTTCTAGCAAGCTAGCAGGTTAGATTCAGTTGTTTTTTTGGGTAGTGATGGAGAACTTAGTACCTGATGCAAACCTGTACTTTTCTGTGGTACACGAGGGGGATACTGGCATTCAGCAACAACGCATTGGTATGAAGATGCTTATTTTTCTGATGCACAGAGAATGTAGGATTTTTAATGAGTGCTTAGTGGTCAAGAATAGAAAGCCAAGGAAATGCATTAGAAAGCCCTCAAATAAACAAAACTATGTTGTTATTTATGCAGTGTCTGACAGAGTGGTGATGCATTTTGGTTTTATTTTTTTTTCCCAGGACCATGCTGTTTTACCATGCTGCTTGTGTAGTTACCATGGACTTGTGTAGTAGTAAACCATCTGCAAGGTTGCTTCCAGATCAACCCCTTGTAAAGTCCAGGTAGTGCATAGGAAAATTATCATGTTGCTCTAGGGTTTTCAGAAGTCTCAATCCCTCAGCTTCTTTAGGGCAAAGCTTCTTAATGAAATCACAATATTTGGATGGCACAGTCCCCAGGATATGTAAACATGCTGCCTAAACAGCTGTTAAATAATTGTCAATGTTTATTCAGGCTCTCAATCAGGGAGAGGTAGATTTTAACACACTATATTGTGGGATCTCTGTAGAGAACAAAGTTAATCCTTCCTGCTATGGATGTATTTCAGAGCTGATGTCACTGATTTACTGTGTGCTGTGACAGTGGTTTCTATCCATTTGCACCTACTTTGTTCAGAACTTTTGTATTAATGTTGGATTTAGATGATCATTAGGTATATTCAGAGAACTCCATGAAACTGTGGGCTTTTAACAGACGGTGCAATCAAACCTGAAGTCTCAGCACAGTGTTCTCTAAACAAGGCATGTTTGAACCAGTTTGTGTCCAAAATTGCATGCAAGAGTTTGTACTTGTTCAAATGCCATGACACAGCGTGTAATATGGATATTTGCTGTAATACATCTGTACAGTTCTATGCTACTAGATGCCTAAGGTTAGACTTGATGCTCCATACAGAGCATAATTTATTTTCAGAGAGAAATATGTTCCAAGTGTTAGAGCATGAAGTTAGGAACAATGTGTGGATCCACTAAAAGAAAAACAGTTTTTCGATATGTATTGTGTGTTTATATCTTTGCAGCTTTGAACTTTATATTCAGGTTTTGTAAAGTGAAAATAAGGAGGAAAAAACCCCAAAACATTCCCTGGATCTTGTGGGGAATTCCTTTATAAATGTAAGATCTAGTTTCCACATTAATATCAAGTATTTGATCACTACTTGTGGCAGGGTTTTGCTTTGGTATAAAAATGAAAGGTTTAGTTTATGCTTCGATGCACTTGTGAAGTTTTCATTAAGAGTTAAATGAATACAGTAAGATAAGACATTCTTTCATGTCTTAAAAGTCAAGATCCAAAAGGGTAAATATAATATAAAAACTGTTACTGTATATATGATCTAAATATATGCAGTGTGATTGCTCTTTTCTAAATATTAGCTGTCTGACTTAGTACTTTGCACTATGGCATCATGACAGCATGAGGCCTGATGTGATATAAATGATGCCAATCTATGCACTGTTGGCTTGAGCATCTGTCTCCTTGGCAGACTCCAAAGGCAGCTCCTGGCAGCTTTGGAGTTGCCTCTAGGTCTGTCATATGGTTAAGCTTCTGACTTTTCCTCTTTAGCTAAAGTCCACTCCATCTGGAACCTATTTAATTCTCTTTCACCTTTGATTCTGGAGAAACACGTATGGTAACACTGTACATTCTGAACTGAGGACTCTGGAATTATTTAAATGCTTATGGATGTTACAGTTCTGCTGAGGTCTGAAAAAGGATGAAAACAAAAGCACTGTTTGATATCAAACTAACAAGGAAATGAAAGTACAGTGTTTATTTTGTTTAGCTGTTTGATTTCTTTGTTTGGGTTTTTTTACAGTTAGTTCAGTACTACTGTAGTGGTGTTTTACCTCTCAGTGCTGGCTAGGCTGCCAGACAACATCTGAAATGCATAGTCAGCATCAAGGAGCGGGAGGAGGGTAAAAACAGGCAAAGTAGGTCTGATAGAGTTCTGGATTGACCTAGGAGGTTGTTACAGATCAAGGCATACTGCAGTCCTGAGATTTATCCAAGTTATGCAATGGATTCAACTACGGGCATTCAACATTTAAAGTTCTAGCATAGATCAGGTTCGTATTACACGAGACCCCACAAAATTAAATTATTCTCCTCCTCCTTGTTTCTTGGACCAGTTTCTTTGGTCTAAAGACCAAGTATGAATAGTTTCCAGTCACAGCTGTAGTGGGATCTGGCCTTCTTAGAGAGAGATAAACCAAAGAAAGTTTTCCAAAGAGATTAAGAAGCTGTCAATATAAAATGATTGTTTATTTTTTATTAAGTCCTTTTCTTTCTTTCCTGCTCCTATATTGCTATTTAAACAATCTTGTTACCTCACAGTCTCCTGGTAACATCAATGTCTAGCGTATGAAAAAGGGAAGGCTCATCAGAAGTGGAATGTTTCATACTAATAGTTACTGAAATACAGTACCTTTGGTCAGAGGTACAAAACCACCAACAATGAAGTCATATGCATTGGGAAAAAAACAAAGAAAATGGAGGATGGGAAGAAACAGCTTGTTCACTCATCCTCTGGATCCCAGCACACTTCTTAGGGTCTCTGTGACATCTGGCTCACTTGCTTTGGTTTCTCTTCACTCTTTCTCTCACACCAGGAGAGGGCTGTACATGCTGCTCCATCCTGCCATGCCAATTACAGCAAGGGGATAATGACACTGACTCCATTCCAGTGCTGTCTAGGCTTATAGCCGATTAAACAGATGGGCAAAAACATGGGAAAGACTTGACTGTAACTTTGAGGACTGTGATCTGAAAAGCCAGAAACTTATTTTTCCTTCTTGCTTAGGTATAGCATAGACTTTCACATGCTTTTCTAAGGTGGAGTCAGATCTTAAGCAAAATCCCATTTACAGGCCTTCCTCTGTCTGTGAAGGGGACTTATGTCGACAAAGGAAAAACACTCTTGGGAGCTACCATGTTGATAAGCTTTACTTAAAGTTCTTCATGGTGTCCTCCCAGGCAGAAACAGTGCATCTGAGTGCTTGGACATCAGTTTTCTCAGTGCAATTTGAACCTCATTTGATTCTGTTAGCCTCTGAGGATCATTCAAATCAGTCTAAGCAATCCATGAACCCTGACATCAATTTGTCTGCCAAAGTCACCAGTTTAATAAAAAATGGTATTAGCCAGGTAAAGGTTATGTCCCTTTAATATTCATATAATACTTCACTATGCATTTTTATATCTTTTTTGAGCAGTCACCTGGAAAGACAGCAAGCTTGAAAAGTGTCTTTTGAAGAGAGCAATGCTAAATGCCAGGTTGTCACACAATATGTTGTTTCCCTTCCTCTGCTGCATATCTAGGAGGTGTGCTTCTGCTATGGCGATCACTGAAGAAAGACACTAATTTGGGGTATGACATTTGACAGACAAAAATAGATGAAAAATGAAGAATGTTGTTACAGGTATAAAAATAAACAAGAAATCAAAATTATCAGAAACAGAGAGAAGCAGGTGAGTCATTGTGAAAGAAAGGAAACCATTAAGGAAAGCTCACTTTTGAGTCTTCTCTTGATTTACTTTGGGGCTTTCAAACCACTGCTGATTCCTTCTCTAAATCAGTGCCGATGATCTTTATACTTGGTAGTGAAAGCTTTTTTCGTATTCCACACTGGGTTTAGCATCTTATTTACTTGTAAATGTAGCTGCCAGATTATATAACTGCCAGATCATGCAACTCCTACACAAATTCCCAACAGAAACAGGATTAACTGAGGAGGTAAATACTTCACCAGTCAGTGTCTTTGCAGATGACAGTTGGCAAGGTGCAACAGAAAACTTAGTCCATAGTCTTTAGCCTCTGTATTGCTGTCTTGTTGCTTCATTGGAAGAAAGGGATAGAAAATCAGAATATTTGTAAATTTATCATGTAAATTAACCACCACTTGTAGATAATTGGAAGATCTGAAGACACATGGTTACAAAGCAATGTACACATACCCTTTGAAATATGAAGTTGGCCTGTTCTATGAAAAACAGATATTTGAGAAGGGAGAGTATTTCAAGAAACCTAACAAATATTGTTAGAATACTGATGACTCTCTTGCACACTCAACCTGGGAATCCTTTGGTATAGATCTGTCACTTTTTTTCGTGACAGATGTATTTTGTTTAAGGCATGTTCTAGTAATAGATGCTGTAAGTGCAGCTTGCTGCATAACACCAAGGGCCATCTCAGAATAATAGAAAGTTTAGAGCTTGAATCCATCCATCAAAAGGAAGGACTACCTAAGATGTATGAATCAAATAAATATCTGTATATGACTCAAAAACTGATAACAAATTCATTTCTTTTGTGCTTTAAAGAAGATTAGGATAACTTTCACCCAGACTTCACCAAAATAGCCTTAGCCTTTAAACTTCATTTCACCAAAGTCAGAAATGAAAGAAAAGGGGACATTTTTTGCACTTCATAGACTGATTTATGAATCATTTGCGATGAAACACTCCCTTTTAAAAAACAAAACAAAACAAAACAAAAAAAACAGCAGCATGAAATATGCAAGCAGGTTTTTTGTTCTATGAACAATAGTCCTTTTTTAAGTACCAAGGGGATAAGTCAATTTGTGCTAAATAGGAAAGAGGGGGAAAGGTGCCTAAAGATATAAAGGTTTATTATACTACAATATGTGCCTCTGGTCATTTCTGTCAAACAACTAAGAAATGTTAATGGAGCATGCTTTCCAGTTTGTATTTATTTGTCAATATTAATCTTTTGCCATTTTGCTGGTGTTTTAAGCTAGCTAATTTAGAATGTTCAAACCCCTGCAGTTATTACGGCCCAGGTCGGGAGGACAAGTCTTATGAGGAACGACTGAGGGAACTGGGGGTGTTTAGCCTGGAGAAGAGGAGGCTGAGGGGAGACCTTATCACTCTCTACAACTACCTGAAAGGAGGTTGTAAAGAGGTAGGGGCTGACCTCTTCTCCCTGGTGACAAGTGATAGGACAAGAGGAAATGGGCTCAGGTTACCTCAGACGAGGTTTAGATTGGATATTAGGAAACATTTTTTCACTCAAAAGGCTTATCAAACATTGGACTAGGCTGCCCAGGGAGGCGGTGGATTCGCAATCCCTGGAGGTGTTTAAAAAAGGGGTAGACAAGGTACCTGGGGACATGGTTTAGAAGTGGTTTTGTCAGGGTAGGTTAATGGTTGGACTTGATGATCTCAAAGGTCCCTTCCAACCTCAGCGATTCTATGATGTTGTGGTGTAGTCTGTCTTAACATGTAGACTTAACATGTAGCCTCTTAACTCCGTGAAACTGCTGTCCCACTGGAAGGAATGGTACGTTCTAATTCTGAATTCTGAATTATGATTATTTTCCTGAAACAGATGAGGAAAGTGCTGCATTTCTTCTTTGTGGAGATATTTTCAGTTCTTAAGGTGGCCTGATAGAAGTAGGAGGTTCAAACACTTATCATTTATTATCATTACATATATAATAGCACACATCTAATTAACACAGACTATATACTTTTTCATACGTCATTCTCTGTCCTGTTCCTTAGAGTGAAAACCTCATCATGAATGACTTTGAGGCTTTATGAATTGCCAATTTAAAATCTAATTATTATTCAAAACTAATATTTCTATTTTAAAGGCCTGCGAGGTCCAAAACCAAGGTCCTTAGTCCTTGCCCCACAGGTCTCAAACTGTAGATTAAACCCAAATGAAATAAGCAAAAGGGGCTCAGTCAGAGTAGGGATACAAGGAAGACAGCACAAGAACAGCTTCTTTGATGCATATGTTCTGGCTTCTTGATTTGCTTGTGTTTTGAAAACAGGAGAATCTTAGAATAATTATTCTCGGCAATCTCTCTTTTTTGTCGGGGAAACCCAGTTTCAGTCTAAAAAGGAAAAATGCCACAACACATAGTGTTACAATTCCTTAAATATTCCTGATAATAGGAATTTCCTTAACTGTTTCTGATAGTTCCAAGTACTCCACATTTATAGTTTAAAAGCATATGAAAAGAAGGTGAAAAAAATAGTAAAAAACCCCAAAATAAAAGTATTATGTCCTACCTACTATGTGTTGTTTCAATTGCTAATTTAATGGAATTAACTTAAACAACTAGGTTAATAGCTCTGTTGTCATCACTGAACATGTCTATAAATAAACAAAGGGAGAGAGAGAATTATGACCTTTACATGAAAAGCCTTATTAGATGTGTTTGGGATTGAGGATTATTAAAAAAATCATGACTCTGCCAGGTGTACAGCATTAAGACGGATGGTAAAATGTTGTTGAGTCTGTGGCTCTGGTCTTCTACACAAGAGGAATGCTCTATTCTGCCAACCTTTAAAAGAAAAAAATAATAATGTTTCATTATGCTAGAAGTCAATGGAGAATGTCTCTAGTCTGAGTTCAGGATATGAACAAGTTTGTTGTGTGATCTTGCCTGTGCTAGCCTTTTTGAAAAAAAAGAAAAAAGTCTCTTATGCTGGTTGAGAATAAGAAAGGAAAATGTGTTTTCTTGGGGAATAAAATCTTAAAGCTTAACACAGATTTTCCTTTGGCAAACTTGCTAATGATGTCTTTTGAACACATTTAGAAAAAGTAGCTTCCCAGTAGGAGACATTTGTAGTAGAAGACAGAGTTCCAATTTTGTGAAGTGTTTGATGAGGGAGAACAGCATATACGAGGAAAGGAATGAAATCTGAATTTGCCTCTCTCTCTTAAATACTTACATAAACAGCAAAGATCCTACTAAGCCAATGTTTCTTTTTGGGTGTAGATAATGTAAAGTTTTGCTTTCATGCTTCAAAGAGGTTATGCTCCTTGCACAGGACCACGCAGACAGTTGATGCTAGCGACAGAAGCAGAATTACTGATTTTCTATCCCACACTATGCTTAAATCAACAGGGCCAATAATGAGCTCTACACTCAAAATACAATAAATCACTTGGGGTATGTCTTTCTTTTGAAATTATTTTTTATTTTCTTGAATTAACAATCCTTTCTCATAGTAATTTCTCTAGTTATTGCTCTAAGGTTTTTTTTTTTTTAGAAGCTATATCAAAGATGGAAGAACCATAGGAATAAAATTTGTATGTGTCTTTGGAACTTTTATTTTTTAAGTTTAAGGTAAGTGAGCATCCATGTGCCTAATCAGGTCTGTGCTCTAAAAATTGGAGTAGAAATTAGAGTGATAAATAATTGAAAGAAAGTGTGGAGTTTGAAATGAGACGAAGAGTGTATACTAGCATATGGGAAGAATTGTATGCAGAATGTATGGCTATGAACTTTGTGCTACGAATGAGAGGTAAGCATGACAATTTCTGCAAGGGGGATGTTACTGAATATATTTTCTTCATGAAAAACCTACCTAACATCTCAAAAAACAAATCCTTTATCAGCTAGATAGCCTGCCCAGCGCGCAGTGACTAAATGTCCTGCAGATTCCCTGTCCACCAAGGACAATGGCTTATAGAAGGCTTTGACTGAGACCCCAGTCACTGTTCTCTCTCTAGCATACATATCATTTTGTGACACTTTAAGCAATGAGTCCAGCACTAAGCTTGCATGGAGGAAAAAGGAGGGCAGATTAGGAAGGGTCCATGGGAGATGCTGAGCTCTCTCTGGCCTTTTTATCTCCACTAAAATAAGACATTAAAGATACTTTTCAAAGTAGGACGGTGCTCCAAAATTGTCAGCCTTGCCTTAAGAATAACATCCTACAGCATCAGCTAGTATTAATATAAAACTGATTTCCTCTATTATAAAAAGAATACTGATTGGTGGTTAGTTTTGCTGTCACTTATTTGTGAACCATGAATTCTTTATTAATCTGTGAAAGAGTAGTAGTTAGAATACAGGAAACAAAATACTAAGGTGCCTTATGATGGAACATGAAGAAACCCTGCATGGGTTCACATCATCTATATGGGAAAAATTTAGCTTATCTTTGTAGAGAAGAGAAGTCTGGTCAGGCAAGTATGTCTTGCCTAAAATACTGATGTCGATATAATGGATTAGGAGAGCAGTATCAAATTCAATTACTCATTTAGGTTAGACTTAGTTTCCTTGATGGCTGTAGGATCACTAGGGAACAGAAATTTGGTATGATAATGAAAGTAAGTTTTTATATAGTGAGTAAACTGATAAATCTCCAGAAGATAATTCTGTGGCTAGTTGACACAGTGGCTATTAGTAGCTTAGTGACCAACTTGATACCTTTTTTAGTAACTCAACATATTCAGAAATTAGAAAAAAACCTTGTAAAGACAGGTAGTATTCCTGCAACTCTAGAATTACTTACACAACAGACATTTGGGCTTATAAACAAAGAAATAGTGGTGTTATCACAGGAAATAAGAAAGCACTGTGAAAAATCATCCTCTTATTTCCAGTGTACCAGGAACATTAAATGGCAATGGCCAAGTAAGATACGGTCTGGCCATGTTGTGCTGTGGAGGGAACCAGCTAGGCTGTTAAAGTAGAAAGAAAGGCTCCCAAACTTCACATCTTAGTCTGTGATCTCTTATCAGATTTTGACTGAGTAGAAGTTTTTGTTGCTGCATGTTTATTACTTCATTTCTTTGATTCTAAGAATTAGTTCAAGTGCTTGTTGTTTGCATGGCAGTCTTTCAGCCAGTTAGAAATTAGGAATTCAGAAATTAGGCTTATTGGAAAAACAAGCAAATCTCTAGCTTTTTTTTTTTTTCAACTATTTTTATGTTACTGAAATATTGCTTGTTCACACTAGCTGAAGTATGTAGGCTGGAGCTAGCAACCAAGAAGCTATGTGTAATGTGACTTATGTCTTCTTGACTCTGGGAAGGCAAATTGTCTTCATGGCTGTTTGTGAAATATATACATGTCAGGGTATTCATTTATGCTGTTTGGCCTTACTTTGGCTGATCCCAGGAACTCTGGTGTCCTGAATGCTTTGAGCCCATCCCTGACACACTTGTTACATTTTTTTAGTCATTTTTTTAGTCATTAAAGGACAACCATCTAACCATCTTAAATAATTCTGGTGCCGAACTAGATCATAATGAGGGATCAAAAATATTCTTGTTTCACAAAAAGGATGGTAAGGCACTCCCTTTTTTGATTCATATTAGCATTCGTGTGCTAATATGAATCCTATTAGCATTTGTGTATCCTGGCGTTGCATGGCATTGAAGGTAGAGATGAGATGACCCAAGAAAGGATATTGAGAAAACAAGACAGGAGATGACAAGATAATGTATAGAGTCAAGGTCAAGGAGACATTACTGTGTGAATCAGAGATGTTTTAAAGCATGAAAAGAATACATGGGGGAAGAGTGGAAGGAGGAGGAGGTGGAAATAACTGATAGATGATGTAATTTTGTCTTTCAGGAATTATTGGGCTCTTGAGATAAGTAGTTAAAAAGAAGGTGGCTATACAGAAATAGCTGAAAGCCATTATGCTTTCCTGAACAAAGAGTTAATTGCTTTGTGAGAAATGCAGCCTGTATGTGTATATAGTTTGTAGTTGGGGCATGTATTTTGCTTGAGTAGTCATTTGCAAACAAAAGGAAGTTTCAAGGGAATCAAAAGAATCTGCGAGTTCAAACTGAATTTGAAACATGGTTTCAGTCAAAAATGAAGGAAGAAGGAAATTGAAAACATACTGTGAAATAATGATGGTTTTAGTTTGGTATTGCTAAACTGTTTCATTTCAAAGTATTTTGCAATTACCTTTTTAACCTGCAAAATAGTATTTCTGTTTTAAAGGTTAACGGAAAAGAACAAAACCATGGACTGTGTTTTTTGGTTTAGATCAAAAAAAATTGGGTTAGCCATAAAATTCCATTGTATGACATTTTATTTTGTTTCTCTTAAATAAAGGGGGGGGCAGAAATGCTTCACTTCAATGCCTGAATTGTTTTTCTTGATCACAGCTCTCATATTGAACTTCAGCATGTAGTTATTTATACATACCATATATATCTGTGGCTGTCAAAGTAGGAAATTCAGGAAAAATGCCTTTTTCTGGGAAATACTCTGAAAAGAAAAGGAGGATCAGAGTGCTGAATTGTACGAAGAATGCTAAATGCTCATATATAACATTCTGAGTACAGTAATAGTTATCTAGTATTGTTCTCAATCTTCTGCAGTACAGTAACACTTTAAATTGTGAAAATGAGAAGATAGGTCATGTTTCTGAGTTAGGAAGTACTAGGAAATACTTTAGTCCTGTCTTTGTTCTGAACTTTTAAACTTCATTTAAAAAAATGAATCTTCTTTAAGGGAGTGCAGACTGTTTATACATCACTGCAATTTCTTCCTGGTTTCTGTTTTCTCAATTATTCTATCCTGAGATGTCAATTGCATATGTGTTGGGAATAAAGATAATATTTTCTATTATGATTTGCAATTTATTCTCCATAAGCTCAGATAATTGTTGAAGTCATGTATGATGCATCATTGTCATTGAATTGAATTGAGGGAAATTTTTTTTCGCTGAAAATACACATAATTGTGAGGAAACCAGAGACTCAAAGAAATAATTTAATTTTTTAAGTATTTTACAAATATTTATAGTGAGTTTCTCCCCAGGGTCTGAACACCTGACATAGAACTAAGAGCAGGATAAGTATCATTTGCTACAATTCTTAAAGCTATTTTGGTTATATCTTCTGGCGGTGAAGGGTCCGTTTCACCTAGTCAACTGTTAAAGCAGTCGTCTTCTCAGAATTGGTGCTTTTGGGGACTGACTTCTGGAAGAGGACGGGCAGAGTTTATCTGAGAACTGCTCCAGCATGGGTTCCCTCCCACAGGAGACCGTCCTTTCTGAACTTCTCCAATGTGAGTCCTTCCCATGGACTGCAGTTCTTCATGAACTGCTCCAGTGTGGGCCCTTCAGTCCTTCAGGAACAGATGGCTCCAGCATGGGCCCCCTGCAGGGTCACAAGTCACAGAATCACAGAATTGTCAGAGTTGGAAGGGACCTCTAGAGATCATCTAGTCCAACTCCCCTGCTAAAGCAGGACTGCCTACAGCACATCACTCAGGACTGCATCCAGGTGGGTTTTGAAAATCTCCAGAGAAGGGGACTCCACCCCCTCCCTGGGCAGCCCGTGCCACTGCTCTGTCACCCCAACTGTAAAGAAGTTTTTCTGTGTATTTGAACGGAACTTCCTATGTTCCAACTTGCACCCATTGCCCCTCGTCCTGTCACTGGGAACCACCGAGAAGAGTCTGGCTCCATCCTCCTTCAACCCACCCTTTAGATATTTGTATGCCATAATAAGGTCTCCCCTCAGCCTTCTCTTCTCCAGGCTAAAGAGTCCCAGCTCTCTCAGCCTTTCCTCATAAGGGAGATGCTCCAATCTCTCAATCATCTTGGTTGCCCTTCGCTGGACTCTCTCCAGCAGTTCCCTGTCCCTTTTTAACTGGGGAGCCCAAAACCGGACACGGTATTCCAGTTGTGGCCTCACCAGTGAAGACCTGCCAGCAAACCTGCTCCAGCGTGCACCTCTCTCTCCACGGGGTCACAGGTCCTGCCAGGAGCCTGCTCCAGTGTGGGTTCTCCCACAGGTCACAGCCTTCTTCAGGCAGCCACCTGCTCCAGCGTGGGGTCTTCCGTGGGCTGCAGGTGGATATCTGCTCCACCGTTGCTGCAGGGTGACAGCCTGCCTCACCTTGGTCTTCGCCATGGGCTGCAGGGGAATCTCTGCTCCGGTGCCTGGAGCACCTCCTCCCCTTCCTTCTTCACTGACCTTGGTGTCTGCAGACACATTCTCTCACATATTCTCCTCTCTCCACTGCTGTTTTTGCAGTAAATTTTTCCCCCTTCTGAACTGTGTTATCCCAGAGGTGCTACCACCGTCGCTGATGGGCTTGGCCTTGGCTAGCAGCGTGTCCATCTTGCAGCCAGCTGGCATTGGCTCTATTAGAAATAGGGGAAGCTTCTAGCAGCTTCTCACAGAAGCCACCCCTGCAGCCCCCCGCTACAAAAAAACTTGCCATGCAAACCCAATGCAATACATAAAAACAAAACTGCTAAAAATTTGCACTTTAATAACTCTTAATAACTCTTTCTTCAACTAAGGCCAGCTTTTGTATGGAATAGTTACAGAACACTCCTTATTCTCTTTGTCCCATTTTGACAGTAGTGATGGTGGTAGAATTTGCTCTTCCAATGGAAAAATAGGAGAAAGACTGGAGTTTCTTTGTTTAATTTGAAGCCTTTTACTGCCAAGCTAAACGTACACAAAGCAAGAGGAAAAAGAACAAAGCAGATGAAAGTAGTTTCTGTTTCAGGTATTGAATCCACTTCCAACATCCTCTGCTGCGGTTAGTGGGTAGGTGGAACACACTGACTTTTCAGGCTTACAGACATCTGGACAATTTGTGGCAGAATAAACTTGTTTAATGTAATAATCTGTATTGTCTTTCTGGTAAGGAATTCACAGAGGCCTTGTGAGATCTGGCTTACTAAGCCGTTAAAATTACACTGAGAAGAGGGAGGAGTAGAAAACCATAGAAGAGAAACACGGCGTAAAGAGAAGAGACTTGAGGAACAACGTGTAAAAAGTAGCATAAGGCTTAGTTCAACTGTGTTTAGAAAGACTAAGACAGAGTAGTTAGCAAATGTTGCTTGTAAGATATCTCTTTACTTCAGTGAAAATATCTCTAAAAAATCATGTGATAAATGCAGTAATAAATTCCATAGTCGCAATATGATCGTATATTTTGCTCAGTGTGCCCATTTATTCTTTTCCCCCTAAACACAAAGAACACTGATGAGGGCAGAGGAACATCCATATGTAGTACGTGTGTGTGACTCACACGTTTTGGGTCACTGAAATCCAGCTCCTCGTTCCTTACTTTTACAAGTTGCAATTTTAAGTCTTCTGATGCCCATAGCAGATGGATTTGGATATGTTATCTAGGACAAAATATCTAGGACAATTTAAAATACAGGCTTGCACTAAAAAAAGCAGACTATTTAACTGGAAACAGATGTCATTAGTCTTTTTCCCAGTCAATTCAAATTTCTCCTAAAATGATCATAGTACGTCAATACATCTGATCTATGGAAATCTCTTAGATTTCTGATCGTATTTCTGTATTCCAAATCTTATTATACAGGTGTGAGTGTCCATTAAACTTAAATTTCTAACATTAAAAATATATTAAGTAAAGGTAAGCAAAATTTCATCTATGTGTGTATATGTACATCTTTGCCGCAAAGTTGAAGTGTGTTATAGAGATGTATTGGCTGGATGAAATGGCTGGTTTTTTTCAAAATGCATTATGCAAATATGGTAGAAAAATTCCAAAGCAGAAGGAAAACAGAAAGAAATGTCCAAGTATTAAACGCTGTCATGAAAGAAAATTGTAAGAGCCATCAGGGAGGATGGCATTAATCTCCCTATCGTTTTTCTGTAAACAGCTTAGAAATTTTCACTTGGAAATTTATTGTGAAGTAAAGTAAGGATGGTTCCCAAAATGCAAATTCAAACTGCTATTGTTATCAGTGGAGAATGTGCTGTGAGTAAGAACTTTAGCTTGATCACATATTGGAACATGCAGCTCTGCTTGTTTGCAAAACCATTTTGATGCAATCCTGCAGAATCTCTGCAGTGCTATGGAAACAGTGGTGGAGCGTGGGTCAGAATGTATATGATAAAAACTACTTTGTTTAAAATTCTGTGATCATGAAGAATGAATGGATGTTGGACTGGAAAAGCAAACAGACAAATAACTCGTATCATCTTTGCAATATGTATGGTACAGCTTCTAATGTTTCTAATGTGTCACAGATGGTCTGGTTGGGCAGAAGGACTGCCAAAAGTGAAAGTATGAAATTAATCTCTTTTTCACCGTATCACACCATCTGTTGCCAGTTCATTGCGTCTGTTACAAATAACAAATAATTAATAATAATTGCAATAATTTAATTAATAAGTTCCTGTTTCAGTTGAAACTATTTCTATCGGGGTTTACTGTTTGAATCTCCTTTTTTTTTGTATGTGTAAGTCAAGTAAAAAAGATCTAAGCCTTTTTATGAGTGACCAAACGTATAGGTTAATTGTGTGTCTACTCTTAATGCTTATATATAAGCTTTAACAAAGTATCTTTGTCTAGAAAGTCACTGTTGTCTCTGAGGCTGAAGAACAGATTCTAGTGTTTTGCTGGATTCTAATTATAACGAGCGTACTCTTCATGTTCGTAGTAGGTAAAGCCTAGCTGCATGAAGGTGATGATCTCTAACTACCAATGTCATTGTTCTAATATTGTTCTTTCAGAGAAAGAATTATATTCAGCTTGGAAAAGAGAAAATTCTCTTTCAGTTTATTGTCTTTCCACAATATAGTTCTCCAATATTCCTTTCAGTTTTCGCGTTTTTTTGTTTCTTCCCACAAATATAGGTTTCTCGTTAATTTTTGTTGCATACATTATGCCCTTTTCAGTGTTTTTTGATTATTACCGTATTAACTCTTCACCTTCTCTTAGCAAATCATTGCTCAAAATTTTCTGGTACCCTAATTTTGTATTGGTGCTACAGGTTTTCAGGCATCTAAAATAATTTATTATGTGTAATAACTACAGTTTTTACATCTTTTTCTTGTAAGCGTGTTTTCAAACTTAATAAGGCATATCCATATTTATAAGATGAAAGGTTCCAATAATAACCGCAAACACTGTTCTTCATGATTTGACTTCTTCATATATGTATGTTAATTCAATAATTTGCCCTAGGCATATTTAGTTACTTATTTTATTTCCTTTTGCATTAGATTTTTATTTTTCCAACATAATGCTTTATGTCTGTTTGCTCCTTCTAATACCAAAGCATTCACAATTGTGTCAAACTGTCACGCAGGCTGACCCGCTGGCTGGGGTAGAGAGACAAGGGAACAGGACTTGACCTAGCTGCCGTTCTTCCCCTTACTCTACTCTACATCCCACCCCTGGCAGAAGTTGAGAAAGCAGAGTAGTCCCTCTACTTCCTCCCTGGGTGTGCGCCACCCACCACTATACCCCTATGATGGAGGATAGCTATTACTTCTGCTTTTTTATTCTTTTGTGAGGGCTTATAGTGAAGGCCAGGATTCAACCTCTCCCTCATACTTTACTATCTTTTACATGTCCACAATATATTACTTTGGTATCAGTTTTTAATGTATAAGCATCGTTTACTTTTGGCATATATTAAAAATTGGTGTGATTGATGTCATTTGAAACTAGCAAATGATTCTTCTTTGATAGCAGCATCTGCTCCTTTTTTTGATAAATATTTACATCCAGGAATCATAATCCCATAAACCCCCTCTATTTCAGAAAGCAGAAGTTATTTATTCTGTAGCACATTCAGTGCAGTTTACTTTATCATAATCAAACTCATCTGTTTCAGGTTAAAACGAAGGAAATGCTGAAGTTATGTGTCACGTAGTATGTCTGAAGAGAACGTTTCCCTTTCTCTCTTCTCCCCCACACCTGAATTTAGCTCATAACTTGGGAAATGACATGCAGATTTATATGCTGCCTGATAAATCTTTGTGGAAATTCTTGTGTTAGAATGATCAGTAGGAATTCTGGGTTTGAACTGAGAAAGTCCTTAAAGAAAGTTCTCCTGGGATAGTTCTGTTTAACCTTCAGCATTACTTTTGTCCCTCAGTGTAAATGCTCACTTTTAAAACTCCACTTAACGTGTGGCCTATATACACTGCAGCAATGGATCCCACGGTGTTAATTATGCATAAACCACCACAGACAGAAGTTTGTAAGCATTCTGGGTGTTTTTTGCATTGGTTTTGCCTCATTTTTAAAGCAGTGTATAAAGTTTTGAAGCGATTTCCTAAGAATGATGCTGCAGAACAATAAGATGGGAAGAAGGCGCTGGCCAGCAGGCTCAGCAATTCTCGTTTTTTCTTTTGTAGCAATGTACTTTTATGGAATTTTATGACTATGTTTACAAGGATAGTCAACCTTACCCACTTTCTTCTCCTTTTTCTTCTTTCTCTTCACTTTTTTCTACCAATGTAAGATCATATTTTGCAATATATTGGCAGTAAGCATCCTCAAACTGTAGTCAGCTTTGCTAGGTTCAATATGCTATGTTATTGTGACGAGTCAAATTATTAATCTCTTTCTCTTTGAAAGAAATTGTCTTTGAGAAAATGTTTTGTGAGTTTACACAGTACAAGTCTCAGTTTAACTAATATCATATGTTTGTGTACGTATGCATTTCTGTATAGAGCAGCTTCTAAACCCTGAGCCTTTCCAATTTATAAGATACATTGTGGCAACGAATGATTCACTGATTGCATAGTATATGAACTAAATGCATGTATCAAAAATACTCTTCAGATAATTACTAGAAAATAAAATATTGTAGAGCTGTCATGAAACTTGCTATACCTAAATGAAATCTTGTTTTTACATGACACTGCAAGAGACTTTTTAAAAATCCATTATTTATCTCTCTCTCTTATTCTATAGTGTCAAGGTTGACCATGATTGCCTAACATGTATTATTTCTGAAAAATGAAGTATGAATTTTATTTTGCCATCAAAACAACATCAAATAACATAGCAGGTGTTTGTAGTAGTAGTATTACATAAAGGTTGTAAAGATTCATCAATATGATTTTTTTGGAAAAAAACGTGGTGGAAGAACGGGATCCACAGGGATCTTCCTACTGATTTCAATCAGCTCTGGATTGTTCCCATCTGTGTACTGTGCTGAGGACTCTAGAACATTCTGGATGTCTCACTACAAGGGAATACAAAGAAAAAAAATTTTTTTTTTTTTTCACCGAGCGAGTGCTTCTACATCCCAAAGAGCAGGGCACACAGGAAAAATGGCTTTTCTAGTTTTTTGCTTTTGGAAGGCTTAAATTTAGATACACTGCAGTAATCTGATTCAGAATACAATAAATGTTATTTTTAAGATGAGATATCATATTAAAGAAACATATTGAAGTCTTGTAAAATAGGCTTCTTGTCTCACCAGTTGCTTAGGTTTTATTAATACTGGTCACATGTAATCCTTGTTTTTGTCTTCTAAGCCAACTGAATTTTTATCTGTACATGCTCACAAGAACTGTGTGGAGGGGCATATCAGACTTGAGGAGCAACGTGAATTAGGTGTCATTTTCTGTGCCACTTGTGTAATCTGTAATAACAGAGGTGTCTAATAACCTGCATTTCTTACTGACAGCTCACTGAGCTGGGAATGCGGGTTCTTGCTGCTAGGCAGGAGCTGGTTTGTTGACAGAACTCTGGAGAAGTTGTCTTAGGTTTAAGGGTATGCTGAATTATAGCCGGTTGTGCTGGTGGACAGAAGCAAAGTCAAAGTCCTCAAAATCTGTCTTAATTATGGATTTTGCCAATACATGAATGCAGTGAGAAAATCCCGCTCTTTCCATTTGTTCACATGAAGGAAATATGAACAAGTTTAGAGCGCAGCTGATTCTTACAATTCTGGGTTCTTTTTCACAAGGCATTGGTTCACAGCCTGTGTATCGCATTTCTTTTCTTAAATAGTGAGTCTCTGGGCCAGCACAGGGAAATGTACTTTATGTACTCTGTCATACTGTTTCAGTATTGTCAATACTAAACTTACTTCTCCCTTAGACCTTAACAGAGGGAAGTTGAAATTTTATTCCAAATCTTGATGGCAAGAACAGACAGTCCAATTATGGACAGAAGTCCTGTCTTCTTACACAGGACTGTGTATGTGTTTGGTAGACTGGTAGAGCATCCAGTCCAGGGAAGTGAATGGGAGTATTATTTAATAAGATTTTTTTTTTAAACTTTGAGACTGGTACAGAATGTAATTCATAGGAATATTTACTTGACATAACATTTTCGAGCCAGGAAAAAATATCAAGCAATGGACCGTGACCTGTAAATGTAAATATGACTTAATGGAGCCACCAAAAAACCTACAACATAGCAGTCTTCTGGAAATTCGAGCTTTTGTGGAGACATCTGAAAACCTGATTATTTTCTCTGTAATTTTGTGTGGTTTGTTGCACTTGTGATTTGATTCAGGCCAGAGGTGCCTTAGAAGGTCGTCATTTTTGTTTGTTCCATTGACATGGATGAATAGTTTTCTGCATTCTGAGAGCTGTGCTTGTTTTGTAAGTCAAAGCGCTGCCTGTCCTCTCCTTCCTTCCGTGTGGGCCAGATCTTCAAAAGCTCTGTGCCTGGCTGACTGAACTCTCCATATCTGACATCCTCAGGGTTCCAGTGATGAGGGAGTCAGAATTATGACTTTACCGTAATCACTTTGCCCGCACTCAATTTTTTATTTTTTTCACACTGTCTTATTTTCTTATTATAATAGCTGAGCTGTTATCTTTCTATTTGTTTTTTGTCTCCAGAAAAATGAATAGTGGTTATCAGTGCACTTCTTATTTTTAAATGTACTATGTTTTAATCTATTTCATACTTGCTACAAATATGAATACAACCTTTGGTTTCATAAAGCATGATGTTTCATTTGTCATTCTCAGCTCCTACTCTGACCATGCCCTGCATAGAAACTATCCCACTAATGTTACAACTAGTGGGATTGCAGCAGAGTTTTACCAATACTAATAACACATGTTCTAAAATTTCTTACTTGATGTGAAGTAGGCTTGGCAGCAAACACTAAAATAACTCATTTTTCATTGCATAATAATAAAGTTGCTCAGTATTAAACTGAAGCTTAATCCAAAAATAAATGTTAATCTTGGAATGCTGTTTGGGGTAGCAGCTTTGGCTTTCATTTCAGCTGAATGTTCTAACTCATCTCAAGGTTAGGTGTCTACCTCAGTTCGTCACGTGTACCTCCTCATGATACAGTGTGTGATATATCGACCTCCTATAGGGCATCCATTTTACCTTAGACATTTCTTTTCAGAAGATGCTTTTCTCTCTCCATGGATACCAATATCATGACTAACTCCGAACAGATACCTAACTTCTAGATAGCTACAGTTAGATGATAGGATTCATAGCCACTGTTCCCAGTCTTGATTTATTTTTATATATGCACTTTGTACTTATATATGTATGTATACACAGCTTTGTAAAATGTGGACTCCATATCATCTGCCCACCAGGATACTCAAGTTATTCAGGTAATGTTCAGACAGTCTGATTCTGCTAGAGGCACTGCCCTTTAGTTTCAAAGTATGGCAACTCAGTGTGTAAGTTTGGTCAGTTGTCAATGGAGAAGAGCTCCATTTTTGGTATATGAAAAAGCAAACAAAACGTAATAATCAATATTTCAAAAGTTTTCAATAGGAATGTATTTGCTGATGAATTTGAACTGGTATTGCTGTTCAGTTTTTCCTAGGAGTTTTAGCATTGCTCTTGGCTATTTTTTGTGTTCAGTCCTGTATGTGCGCATATGTTCATTACCATTGAAATGCTTTGTAAATGTTTGAAGAAAGGGAATATTGACTCAGGCAGGGTGTTTGTTAGGTTTACTGCTATTTCAGCTTCCTATACTTGTTTTGTCTGGAAGTAATCATTGAGTTACTAATTCATAACTTGGTTCTTTATACACCCAACCAAAATAATAGATAAATATTATTCATAAATCAAATAGCTTTGTGTCATGTACAGTTTTTTCCTACAGTTTAATTGTTCTTATGTTAAATGTTGTTGCCTTTGTATCATTTCATCCTATTAAAATTTGCTCTCCTAGAGTACATTTTTAAAAGGATTTGGCAACAAAACAAATACTAGACCCACTCAGTTTAAATCTATGATGAGGACATGTATTGCTCTCATGTTAATGCAGGATTTAATTTGACATGCTTCAATGTATGCCAAGTCAGAGCAAATCACTATCTTGTTCCATGCTAATCTATCCTGGGCTTTTTATTGCTAATGTAGCAAAATCCCTCATTCTAAGGAAAAAAAAAAAAAGGAGGGAGGGGGAGAGCACTGCCAGTAAAAAAATATTCGATCCAAACAACATGAGCAATTTCTAAAAGAATGACAGAGATATAAGAAAGAAAGAACAAAAGTAAAATCAACATTTGAGAGAGAGAAAAAATGTCTGTAAATAAGTAACGCTTGCTGGACTTTGCATATCAGAAAATGGACTGGGAAATTGCAAGGATAGATACAGCACAGATCTTGCACTTCCATATTTTGCAGTTGCCGACAAAGGATCTGTTTCCTCATTTTCCTTACTTTGATCCTAGTTTAGATGCTGTTTTAAATAGCTATTTACTAAATACAACTGTTAATTCTTAATTATTTAACTATTATTCATAAATAACTACTTAAATAGAAGGACAACATAAAATGCTTTGAATTAGGACTGTTATGAAAAATGTAAGGCAGCGTACATAATTTACCTAGAAATTAAGTTGCAGAGTGATCGCTGCTTGTTTGATAGGGCTAATAGAATTGTGGATCTGGAAACCCAAATCCTATGACTTATTTTCAGTTAAAATGGCTATTCTTGGCATATTGACAGTATGAAGCTAAAACCATAACGTTCAAAATAAATGCTTAAATGGGTGTTTTCTACAATTATTTCAGGTTAAAAGGATTCTCTTTATTTTCTTAGAAAATACTGAAGTGTCACAAAACAGGCAGTTCACGTTTGCACAGATCCCATTTCCATATAATCCTTCATTACTCACAAGTTGCAAAATTAATGAAAAACTAGTTTTTTTCAAGTTTGAATTAAAGTTACAGAAAAATAGCACGTCATGAAGATATAAGGGAATATTTTTTCCCTTTCAAGTGACTTTCAGAATTAAATTAGTAGCCAGTTCTGCATAATCCTGTTCTGCAGGATTATGTCTTACAAAAACCACTCTAGCATGTCTTCCTAGATAATATTATTCAAATAATTATTTAAATATTATAACTATTGTTAACCGTTAGTAATTATTTTAGCGTTATATTAAGTTTTGCTGAAATACTAACCTGAATGGCCCTGTGCCATCTCTTCAGGTACTTCAAGGTGTTAGTATTTACTAGAAGAGTTTTTTCCCTTGATACATTATTTTACCCTTTGACACAAATACATGTGTAAGAGAAATCTTGTACCAATGTGTGGTGGGTTGATCCCAGCCAGCAACTAAGCACCCATCAGCTGCTCACTCACTCTTCTCCCCAGCTGGACAGGGAGAGAAAAGCAAAAGCAAGAAAAACTCATGGGTTGAGGTAAAGACAGTTTAATAAATGAAGGAAAGAGAAAAAAACCCCACCAAACGATACAAAGGCAATTACTCGCCACCTCCCACAAGCAGACCGATGCCCAGCCGATCTCTGAGCAACAGCTACTTTGGAAAGACCTCCAGTTTTACTGCTGAGCATGACGCTATACGGCATGGAATATCCCTTTGGTCGGCCTGGGCCAGCTGTCCTGGCTGTGCCCCCCTGCCTCTCGCCCACCCTGGACTATTTGCTGTGGGGGCAGAGTGGGGACCACAGAAGGCTTCCAGCTGTGCATGCGCTGCTCAGCAATAGCCAAAACACTGGCATGTTATTAACGCTGTTCTAATCAGAAATCCAAAATACGGCGCCATAGGGATGGCGATGAAGAAGATTAACTCCATCCCAGCCAGACCCGGTACACAATACCATAACTCACTCACACTAGGACAGTATTTGTTTTGAAGTCTTTACTTTTGTATGCAGTATACAAAACTGACAAGTTTCATAGGTGCATTTTCACTATTAGGGGGAAAAAAAACCAAACAAGAAATAAAATAAGGTTGAATGTGCAAAGTTAGTTTGTTTTGACATATAATATTGAAATTCTTCATTATTACTCTGAATGAGAATGGTAATTTGATCCTTTACTGAGGAAATTATATTTTTTGGATTTTGCAGCAAATATCTTGTATATTGTACAAAACCCCCGTAAGATTGTTTTTGAGCATTTGTTGTGGCTCCTTAAAATTACACTTTTGAAATGAGTTATTGTCTTGTTTTGCTGGAAATAGAACATCTGATTTCCCTGTTCTCGAGGCATTCTTTGAATGCTCTGCCAATTTTGCATCGTTACATTGAAATATTGTTCATATTTTTAATGTTTGTTTCTGACATTTCAAAAAACACTCTGAATATCCTCATTGTGAAAGATTTTGCATGCTTATTTGAGCATTTGCACCAACACTGAATTAAAATATCGATGAGTTTTTACAGATCATCTTATTCCTTCTTACCTCTACATAAGGAAGCATCGTCTTCTAGAATGTCTCTACTTCCTGGAGACATCTGGGTGGATAATTTACATATACAACTTCAAAATGGTGCATATTTAGACAGAGAGTATTGTGTGTGTGTTGGGGGGGGTGTGTGTTTGTTTGCTTTTTTTTGAAAGAAAACCCTCTTTTTTGCAAGACTGTTTAGTACTTCTTGCTATAATAAAATTAGAATTCCCTGTCTGTCACATATAAAGAGACCAAGGCTGACTTTTGTGTGTGTGATGATGTGAGTGTAACTTTATCCCTTCACTTGAGGTTTCTTGGGTCCAAGTGATCTACATGACTGAGGCAAATGTTTGCAGATGCAAAATTTCAACAATAGTAATTTCCATCACACAAAACTGAGGCATGAGTAAATCATGGCTAAAAATTTGACCCTAAAAATGCATTTTGAATAACCACCAGGAAATGAAAGCTTTTATTTCTCTGATATTGTAACAGTCATTTCTATATTTTATTTTAAGACACACTTGAATGGCATTAGCAATGTGGTGGATGGAATGTGATAGAAGAGGTATGTTCTTTTTTCCATGCAGCGTTACGAATAATACCATGATTTTCACTTACTCTTACAGCAGCTGAGTTTTCAGTTGTATGTCCATACTGAATTGATAAAAATAACGATGATAATTTTGCACTCTTCTGCCCTTTAGCTTCTGCACGCCTCTAGCTCTTTCCTTTTCCATGTATCCTCTATTTGCTATAGACATAAGAACTGTTCCTGTAATGAGACGCAACTGAATAATCTTCAAACTGACACTCATGCATTTGCAGACTCTTCTTCCTCTTTCATTTTCCTAGCTTATGTAGGTTTTGATTTTAATTCTTTTCAACTTCATGAAACCTGTGTCTTGTAAAGGCAGAATGGATAAGAAAAACCTGTGGTATGTTATAGCATCTTATAAAACAGGTGTTTTAATTATCTAAGTCTGCAATCTGTAGAAATATGAAATTTAACTTCCCCTTTGAGAAAAGAATCAGAAATTGTTTAGGAGTTATGTTTTATTGATTGCTCCCAGCCTTTATCTGTTTTCTACGTGACTGTTGCTGTATCTGGATTTAACTATGATGTTTATTAGAAATACAAATAAGTAAAGTATTTTCAACCTAAATAGGCCAGCAATTGAAAACTGGCAGCAACTGGCTTTAAACATACCAACAGTGCTGCTTTCTTGGGTTACCTCCTCACCTGTGTGGAAATCGGTGAGTAAATTTACTGTCTGAGACAAACAAATAAAATTATATTCCATATCTTGTGCTTGCATAAATACATTTTTCAAAAAGCATTCTTTCATGCCTAGCAGGAGTCCTGAGTCTGGAATCATCTATGTAAAGTGGTAGTTTTGAAAGGTATTTTAGTAAGTTGAGCCAAATTCAAGGATGATTGGAAAGGTAAATTGGTGGAATTTGATCAGAAAAAAAGTATATATATCAATGCATGTAAATAAAAGTCATCTCCCCCATGCTGGTGTGCAACAGTACAATTGCACAATTTCCATGATGAAGACAGAATTGAGGCTGTTGCTGAGGGTTGCTATTGAGATACTGTAATGAAGGTACAGAAATAGAAAAACTGAAAAAGTTTGAATAGCAATAAAACTGCTTATTGTGTTTTATCAAGGAAAAAAGTACCATTAAAAAGGGAGTAATTTTTAAAAATTATATACCGTCAGGAAGACACTGAAAAAGAAGTCTTATTAGACAGGAGATGCTACTGTGTTTTGTAGATATGTTTGGATTTCTTTCTTTAGGTTATCATCTACTTATCTGCCATAAAAAAAAAAAAAATGTTGTGGATGCGCTGATTGCTAATCAACATCTTAACATGGTCTTAACTTTCAAACATAGGAGTTGCATACAGTGTAGGCTGGACCTTTGGTCTGTTTAGCCATTTTGTGGTAAAGGTGTGAGATACAACAAAAGAATTGTCAGTGAAAGTAGCTTTATATCCCTTCAGTTTTCTGTTCCTTCTAAGACTTAACTACTTCTGGTTAAATTGTTGCTTTGTTTTACATATCCTTGCTCTGTCTATTTCGCCTCTGCTAAGAAAAATTTAAATTCTGTTACTATACATGAATTTGTTCAAACCTAAAATGGATCCAAGCTTATTTTCTCAATACAACTGCTCTTCAACAATGTATTGATTAAAAAATAAATGAAAGTGAAAATAAACAAAGTTATGCATCCATTGATATTCTTAATTCGTAGCAAAAATATACCATGATCATTTAGTTGAGGAGCTCTACTGTAGTGATTTTAATAATACTCATTGTAATGCAGCCTAGGCTTATTGCATTGTTTCTTTTGGGTGGTAAATGATGGGGAGCTTATCCTGAATGGTCAGGAGTTGTTCCTCTTTTACACTTACTTATGTGCATTACAGGAATCTCCACTAGCTTTTCAGTGCTCCCTTAGTTCAAAGGAGAAGGTATTCTGCCTTATGACTGTGTCTTCTTCTGGCCTTACTGTGTATGTCCTTACTTTACCGGTCTTCCCTTTCCACATCTTCATTGTGACAAACTCCAAAGGACAATCTGGCATCTTTCTATTCTTGCAAACACAGTGGATCTTGCATGTTATCAGTATCGCCTTGGATTTTTTTAATGATTTTTTTATTCTTGGACTTTGGAAGTTGAAGTGTAAATCATTGTAATCGTTGATTTTTGGGGTGACTTAGCAGCTCAAGCCAGTGAGATCATTATGTCCAGAGTCCTCACTTAAATTATAGGCTTATATTTAATGTTTAAGCATTTCAGCATTTGCCTGCTGAGAGTTGTGGTAGTCATTCATTCAGTACACGTTTTAGAAGTTCCAAGACTGTTCCTATCCAAGCAAATGGTAGAAGGAATGAGCCCCTGGTAGGTCCAGCATTACAAGATCAATGAAATCCACATTGGCTCTCATTTCTGCTTTTTGTGGTGATGGGACTTCCTCGTTTTAGTTATGTGCCAATTTTATTTGGAGATACTGTAAATATTCTTTACTGAATTTCCATTTTAGTCCTGAAGAGGCTTACAGTGTCTTTTTAGTGGAAATATTTCTGTTAGCTAATGCTAATACTGAGTCAGCTAACAAGTACTCACAAAAGATGAAACTACGGATTCTATACAGAAGGGAATTACTAATATTAGGATTAATAGAACCTGATGCAAGCACATACATATAAGAAAGCCTGTTCTTTTGTTAATTTGAACAAAGCAGTCTCTTGGTGAAAAGAGTATGAAGATTTAGAGCTAAGAGTTCAATCTTGCCTTACTTCAAGCACTTATAAATGTGCAGTATGTTACAAAGACTGGAAGTCTAGAGAGAAGGTGATAAAATGTATTTCGTACTGGTTTGTCCTCACATTATTGCACGTTGCTCAGCAGATTATTTATTGTGTGAGTTCTTAATAAATAATAGATGGAGACTGATAATATAAAATTTACTGAATATGTAGAGTGTTTTATTATAACATTAATATGCTACAGGTGTGTTTTATCGGTCAATTAACCTATGCCTCAAGGTGTGGTATAATATATGAGGTTGCTGGTGGTGTGCTGTGTGAGGGTTGGAGTAGCAGGCTGGTAAAACACATCCTGGAGGGTCTTAATGGTGTCGTATAGTGAGGAAAGATGCCTTATATAGAAATTGCACTGTGGTTTATATGTGCAAGCTAACTTTAAATGAGGAAGCAAGAGTTCTGGAAGTAGGCTAACAATAGCAATGTGGATCTTTTATGTAAGTTAATTTACTCTGCTATTCGGGAGAAGCTATCTTAGGGCTAAGGTGGTTTCCATTAATTTCCCAGCCTTCCTGGAAAAGTTGTTAAAGTTAGTTTATCTCCCTCATACTTTATTTACAAAGCCATGTACAACATAAGCCTGCGTGTTATCTCTGAGTGCTACTCTTAATCAAGTAATGATGTGAATTTAGCCCAGAAAAATTAAATTGTATTTAAGCTTCTTTTAAAATTCTTCATCCAGTAATAGTTTTCATTATACGAAATAGATAAGTGGGTTTGGGTTTTTTTTGGGGGGGTGGGTTTGAGGGTTTGGTGTCTTTATTTTTGTATTTATGTGATACTTGTTGCTTCTTATATACTTTTTGGAAAGGCTGACTTAGACAGTATCCCTTGACTATCGTTAGTCTCTTCCTTCCTTCTCTATTGTCTTATTTTCATTCCATGCACAACAGAAGATGAGTAGCTTTAGGCTCACTTTTTGAGTAGAGTGGTTGTGAGGGAAAATGGAAAACTGCAGCATTCAATGTCTGTGTATTCCTAGGTGAAACTGTCTTAACTGTGTGCAGAGGGCAGAGAGCTCCAAGAGCAAAAGGGTATCTGCAATAGATCAAACCAAGAGTCCAGCTGATGCTGGAGAAATCAACAAAGACAACAGGCAATACCAAATGCTTGAAAAAAAGTGTAAAAGCAGAGCAAGCATGTTGATATTTCTGTAAGTATGGCTTTTCCTATTTTCATCTGCAGTATAAGGACTTCTTAACCAGAATATGATATTCAGACCATTTTGCTTAATAGCTCTTGAGGGAGTTCTCTTCCATTTGTCTAAGAGGGTTTTAATCTTTTTACATATTAACATCGAGCCTGTCCTTTTGGAATGTATTCTATCATTTTAGTTCTGAATTGTGGGGGAAAAATTGATTTACATCTGTGCTCTTTATTTTAAAACTGCTGCCACATGCTTTCATCGCACACCTTATGGGTCTTGTGCTACAAGGTGTGGTGAATTATCAATCTAAATTCAGTCATCCTGTGCTCCCTCAACTGTGTTCTTTCCCATGTTGAAGAAGCCTCAGCTATTTTCTGCTTTAAGCAGATTTCGTCACCTTATTCTTCATTCTTTTCATGTAGCTTATGAATATATTAAATACCAGGGGCTCCAGCATGAAGTCCTATGGAATGTTACTGAGTTTCTCCCTCAATTTTAAATTGTTGTTCATTCCTAGCTTGTTTGTCCCGTGTTTTAACAGTTTATTAGCATACAAGGGAAACTTCCCTTTTACATCACACTAAACCTGTCTTTATTCTCTAGTAGAAAGTAGGTTTTTTTAGGAATCCAGGTGTTATCGTGTGCATGAACTTTATTTAAGGTGTAACTGGCTGCTTTGAAGAATGCTGTTGGGTTTTAAAAGTATGATTTCTAGCTGCAAAAAAAATCAGGCTGAATTTTCACCTGATGTTCAGCTACATCAGTAATTTTTTTTACATATTCAGCCACTTTGGCCAGTATGCAGTCGTGTTTACTCATTAGTATTTCTGCATATTCTGACTAGAAACTTTTCAAACCACTGATACCATCTTTGCCTTGTTTAAGTGATACCATGTTGCCGTATTCAACTGAAGGTGCGAATGTGCTGGGCACAGTCACCAGGTGTTCTGACAGTCTGCACTGGACATTGCTGCGTGCTGGACCAAAAGAACGGAAACATCATGAAACAGTTCTTATTTTTTTCTGGAGGTAGTCCCCAAAATTTCCTGTCTGCTCTGTAACAGAATAGTCAGCACCATTGGAGGGGGGGCAAAAAAAAAAAAGTTTTATTTTCAAGTAAATCTGTTCACTCGACTCCTATTCAAACAAGCTGATCATCAAAGTAGAAGCACTGCATTTGCACTTGAGCCTACCTGCTCAAAGCTGTTTCTTTCTGTGCCGCAAAGGCAAATTGACTGCTTAGAAGCATCATTTTTACTTCAGCAGGTGATTACCTGATTAAATGCTATACTTGATTAAATGCTGTAAAAGTATCTAAGATCATTAGTGGTAACAAGACTAGCAGAAGAGTGGTAGCATGTAGAATAAAGAGAACCTCATCCTCACCCCAGTGACTCTTCTGTGAAGAGGCAGGTTGAAAATGAAGACTGTGAAACAAGAAACTGGACCAGTATCAAAAGCAGTATGACTTGCAGAATTTCAAACCAGTAGCATAAGCCAATAAGGGAAATACTGCATGGAAGTTAAGGGAGGCTGATTTTCCTTTTGTGTGAGATGTCCAGAACATAAACATAATTGCTATGACTGAAGTGCCCACTTGCTGTATAGAACCGGACTCTCTACACAGTGATTTTTTGGGTTTGTTTATTCTTACTTTGCCCTGGGCTTGCTGAAATCAATGGAATTATTTAGCAAAACGATGTTCTGAGTAGAAACCAGGGGATCTGGACCTTGGATGGGAATACTACCTAGCAGTTTCAGTGCATGTAAGGCTAAGTTCTTGAAATTAAAGTAGTTGGAGAGAGAACAAGTGTCTCAAGGTTCAATTGAATGTAGTTGGTTGTGGACTGCAAGCTGGTGCTCACCTACTGAGCACGGAATTCTTGCTGCCGTGTGGATGGCAGCTGCCACGCTTCTCCAGCCAGCTCCTACCGGTCTCAGATCTGACTTCAGGCATGAAGACAGTTTCTTTTATTTATTCATTCACGTATTTATTTAATTTTGTCTATTGTTTGGTCTTTTCTGGAAGAATGTTTTGTTTGCACCGCTTTGAGTAATGATCCAAGTTGTGTATATGGGACCACCAATGGAGGGGAGCTGACCTCTCAAAACTACAAAGGTTTTGTTATTGTGTGGCTGAAATTAGCAGGCTATCTGGAATGCAGAAGTCTCTTATGAGTCATCTGAGTTACTCAGTTCTTCAAGATCAAAGCTCTACTCAAATAAAAAAAGTAGTGTTCAGATGATTATTTGAGACTTTTGATATTTTAATGGGGGGTGAAGGTGTCTGTGCCAAAACAATGTGCTATATAAGGAAGTACTAGCCGAAAAAGAACTTGCTGCTGAACGTTCATACAAATCATGTTGTGACTGACTAACTCTTAATTGGAAAGTATTGTTGATAACTTACTGGGCTGGCAAGAGGCTTTTCTAGCCCAAGACTGTCTGAAGGATGAAAGGGCATGATGGGAAGGTGGCTTAGCAAGGGAATGTGAAATCTAGACAAGATATACCAGTACTGCTCTTGACTACAGATAAGCCAAAGTTGTTTATAGCAGATACCTCTGAGGAAAAAGTTTTTTGAGGAAGACTGGTATTTTGCCTGTCAGATCTGCTTCAGGTCTAGTGATTATCAACGTCTTAGCTGCTTCAATTCCCTGATGAACTGTCTTGAAAACACGAGTTTTATAAATCACCTCATGACACTGTACTACAAAGCCGTGATGATCAGCAATGCAGTGACCACATTTATGGGAAGAAAAGGCATCGTTTCTGGGAATAATATGAGAACGTATCAACTCCACACATCTTGATTGCAGACTCTGCAGGTAGCCAAGGTTTCTGTGGCTTACTCCTTGACCTTCACCTTTGCTTTCACAGACTGCAAACTTCTCAGACACATCCATAGTGTGCACTGCATCTTAATAGCTAGACTGCCTGATGGAGAGATTTCCTCCCATTCTTAATTGGGCGATACCTGTAGCTCTGTCATCCAGGATCATAAAGATTTGCTGCTTCCTATTTGCAGTTGCGTAGTATCTCTAGGTAAGTATGACAATGTATAACAAGGGAACAGGTCTTTAGGCTGCATATTTACATTATAATATTCTATAAATAGTCTGCCATTTTTGACAAATAATAAGTTGCGCTACTTTTGCTTTGCTTTCCTTTTTACCTCATATCTCTGTACTCTCTGAAACCTCCAATAATTTTTGCTGCCCACTAATAATAATAAATAGTAAGTTCAGTCCAGGTTGTTCTCATAGTGTGCTTGCCTAAGGAGAGTGCGTAGTCTAGGTGGCAGATCGGATGCCTTCATTAGACACATATCTTCACCATTACAGGAAGGACCAAGTAAGAGATTCCAAATTGGTCTGTTCACCACTCCCTCCCCTCCAGCACCCTTCACACACCATACACATTTCTGTAGTGGCAATCAGAGTTTGGTACTGTGTACATTACTGGTTATTGGGCATATTGCCACTGTTGCCTGGTCTGCTATCTGTGCTCTATTTATATTTGTATATTCTTGCTACTTTTTAGTATTAAAATAGTTACTGTAGTTAGATACTTAATTGAATGTACAGTTAATTCCCTTTTTTATCTTCACATGGCTGTGCTGTTCTGCATGTGTTTTGACCGGTTGTGACTCTACAGCTGTAAATTCTGGTAATTTGAGAAATAAGGTGTTGCTGTAATTCATATCGGTCAAAGCCAATCTCAGAACCTCATAAGGGGAGCAGAAAAATTGTGGAATTTGGAGAAGATGAACTAGGCCTTCTAAGTCATGTTCATGCTGAAGAAAAATTAGGCTACTTTGTTTTGCTGGTTTGGTAACTTGAAATAACCCTGGAAAGAGCTGTTTCCATTATTTTCATTTTCATACATCTTCCAGTGAAATTACTGGAGAAGATAGGCAAGTTGCTTTGCCTTTTTTACTGGTTTTGGCTGGGATAGAGTTAAATTTCTTCATAGTGGCTTAGGTAGGGCTATGCTTTGGATTTGTGATTAAAACAGTGTTGATAACACACTGATGTTTCAGTTATTGCTGAGCAGTGCTTCCATAGCATCAAGGCCTTTTCTGCTCCTCAGACTGCCCTGCCAGCAAGTAGGCTGGGGGCGCACAAGCAGTTAGGAGGGGACACAGTTGGGACAGCTGACCCCAACTGACCAAAGGGATATCCCATACCATACAACATCATGTTCAGCAATAAAAGCTGGTGGAAAAAAGGAGTAAGAGGGGGAGATGCTTGGAGTTATGGTGTTTGTCTTCCCGAGTAACAGTTACATGTGATGGAGCCCTGCTTTCCTGGAGATGGCTGAACACCCGCCTGCCAGTGGGAAATGGTGAATGAATTCTCTGTTTTGCTTTGCTTACGTGCACAGCTTTTGCTTTACCTATTAAACTGTCTTTATCTCAGCCCATGAATTTTCTTTTACTCTCTGATTCTCTTCCCCATCCCACTGAGTATTAACACTTGTCGTTATTTTTAACTGACACTGTTGCTGCTGGATCAATTTTACTTTGAAGGCAATGATCAAATTGTGTAGATCAATATAGATCTGTCAAATCTAGACTATTGGCAGGAAACTATATTTAGAAGTAACCTGCCATCTCGTAAGCTATCATCTTGCAGGTGGTTTGTCACATTTGTTTGCTATGATTTTCCGTGTAAGAGATCTTGGGAAACAAATGTAGGCTATCAGTCTCCCATTGCTATAAAAGTTCTTTGGCATCAGCACTGAGCTTTAAATTCTCTCCTCTTCAAAGTATACTGGATCCCATTTCATTTTTATAGACCAAGACTTTGAAATTCTTCGGGTGGGGGCAGAATACCTTTCTATTTTTATCAGTTCCGGCTGTTCTAATGTTTGTCTCTGCAGCTTTTCTTCAAAATGCAACAATGTTTTATTAATGAAAACTTTTAATGAAAATTGTTCTTGCAAAATTCTTTTAGTAGGATTATGTGGTGCATCCATATTCCTCATGAAAATTATGTTTTATAAAAATGTATATACACACACACTACAATGTATTTTTACGAATCATTCTGATACATGTGAGTCTACCTGTAAGTATCTGTCTTATATCAGCTGTGTATAACTGTAAAGGCTGATGGGTTTTTGTCCTCTTGAGTTACTCTTGTTACTCCCATTCCCCTCTTTGTGGTTAGAAAGAGAAAAGGCCTAATTATAGTAAGTAGTGTAATCTGCAAATGAAACAGGTAAAGTGACAAGAGATAACGAGGCTATGTTATCTCAGTCTAAAAATAGGAACCTGCAAAAGGAAGGGAGACAGGAAAAGGACAGGGTTGATGCAAATATGGTTTGAGGATGTAAGAGCTGTTTGACTTTTGACTGGTAAAGCTATTGAGCAGATGGGAGTTGAGTTATACTATCTTTTTATCCTAAAACTTGTGGGATACAGTAAAATTCAGAAAAATGTTTTAGTCAACAAATGTTAAGAAACCTTAATTAGGTATCTGGACAGCTGTACATTAATTTTTTTCACCAGCTTTTGCTCTGTTCTAAATTGATTGTTTACAACAGAGCTAAATATCATCTCAGCACTAAAGTATAAATAAAAACGATTTTTTTTTAAGGCTGAAAAAAAAGGTAGGCTAAGGATATCTGTAAAGAAAGGTGCCATACACTATTAGAAATGAGTGGTAAAGGTAGTAATAACACGATGAAGTGACTTTAGTTGTGTTGTGCTGCAGTATAAGGCTGATGCATATTATACTAGAAGGTACGTTAGTCATTGTGGTTCTGCACTGCTGCTTTTCCTCCTGAAAGCTAAGTGAACAAGACTGAGTAATCAGGCTTCCAACACTGCAGGAGGGCAGTGAATGTATTAAACAAAGATTTATTTTCAAACGGAACTGTAATGTTTCACATCTTGCAGATTTTTTTTTTTGTTGTTATTATCAGAATCCATAACTTTCTTAATAGTTCAGGTCAGGTTACAGTGTTTTGGATGGTTTATTTGTACACAATGAGCAGTTAATCAGATGTTTTGGCTTAATGCTTCTAGCTTCTTTTACAGTTCATCCTACCTCAAAGGTACAGTTCCATATGTTAACTAGATATTAACGGACTCTGGCAATCTGCAAATTACATCTCTACATCCACTTTAAACTTAACTAAAATACATGATATCTACTTTCTTTTTAAAATCTCTGTTAAAAGCCAAGTCACATACTAAAATGACACTAGTGTATTTCAAGTGTTTATGTTTTTGGTATTTTCTGCATGGTTTTCTAATTAGATGAACTACAAGCAACTCACTCATACCAAAAAGAGAGTCAATCATCATTAGATGTCAGAACAGTGATTTCTCCCATAAAACTCATTCCTATGATGAAAACTAAAGACAAAATTAAACAAACTCCTGAACTAATCCTGAGAACTTAATGTATCTTCATTTTTTTCAGCCTGAAATACATTTTTCTCTTTTGTAGCTTTATGTCTCAGTAGTAATAATGCATATTGATGCTTTGTTATAGTATACCATTGGAATTGCTTCACAGGCTATTTCAAAAGTTAAATGAGCAGACCTGCCATGTAACAAATGACCTCATCTGAGATGATATTTTTCATGTTTTTCTAGCCAGTGTTTCTAGCTTTACCAGTAAAACGATATTTGTACCTAATCCTCGGAACACTGGCATCGCTGAGGGGAATCTCTGAGCTCAAGTTCTGTTTCCTCCATGGCACATGGAAATGTGATAATCAGCAGTATGCTGTCAGGCCAGGTAGCCTTGCCTTACCTGCTTGTCTGCAGGTTGCTGGTTGGAAATTGCTGATATATGATCAGAAATGAATGATATGGTATTCTTGGCCCTTTGTGAGGGGCATGGTATAGGACAAAAAGAGTCATTGGCAGCAAACTGTGGTGCAGCTATGGTAAATCATTTAAGATATGAGTCAACTTCTGTAAAGGTATTTGTAGCTCGACCAAAACCACTTGTGGTTTTTGGAACTGACCTTTGAATCTCAGAAGTGTGCTGCTCCAAACCAGGGGGCACTACGAAGAGCAGTGCCCTGACATCAAACAGAGCACTTCCCATTCCACTCAGACCTTCGTGAGGTATTATCAGAGTATATCTTCTAAAGCCACATTTTTCTGTGTAAAATGTTGTGTACCTCTACTGGCACCTGCGGTGGTCAGAGAAAATGGGATTACATATAATCCGAACTCCTGTGGTATAGACAATGAGATTACACATCTCCTGGAGCTATACTTTCTTGCACTACCACAAGTTATAAAAGAGCCCAGGGGCTAATCAGTCATCAAACTCATGTGAAAACTAGGGAGAGGGGAAAAAGAAAATAACAAAAAGATTTGTGCTGCTGTCTTAGTGATAAGCATTAGTAGAATAACAGCTAAATTCTTCCCGTAATAAAAGAGATAGAGAGTGGAATAGCTTTCTCTGATTTTTTCCTGCTAACAGTAATTGCAGTATTCCCATTAAAGAAACAACCCAGAGCTTTTTCAGAGGAAAATTTTCAACTGCATTTCTTTTCCTGAGGAAATTCTGTTTCCTGGTTGTTTACTGGTGTTTAATTAGGAGTTCTAGAAAATATCTATCAACCTGTATATCAGATAATCAGCTAAGTTTAATTATATGAATCATTAACATATCGTTGTGTGATGTGTAGCAGCACAGTAGAAGAACACATACACATCAAACTAAAATGAAATTTAGAAACTTAATAGGTAGATTGGAAGAAACTTGATGCTGAAGACTGCAGTAAAGATGAGGCTGATGAGAAGTCTATCCTTTGAGATGCTGAGTGCTCTTACAATGTGTTTAATAAGAGCTGAATAGACAGAATTGGGCACTGAATGATTTATTCACTGGGTTGTTTTCTAATGAGACAGAAGAAAAGATCACAGATGAGAAAAGTAAAATATTCAATAGTTTTGTGATTGCTCTCCAGAAGATAATCCTCACAGTTAATAAAACATGGTGATTGCTCCTAATTTTGGTTAGGGATTTTTTTCTGGACTCTTTCAGCCATTTAGTATGAAAAAGCAAAAATTAAACATTAAATAATTTTTTTTTTTTTTTTTTTTACAAAAAAGTAGCATTAAAGTTCAAGTTCATAAGGTTTTCTTATAGAGCAGAGAGACTGTGAAACTTCTTTTAGTAATCAGTTTCGTATCTCTATTCCACTAAATTCCGGTGTTGAGAAGAAAAAAAAAAAAATCTCTTGGGAGAAAAATCTTAAAGTAATCTTAATTTTTATTTTTCCTCCCTAATAATGTCACAATTTACAGTTTTGAGAGAGAGAGATGAAGAGATATAGATATATTCTGCTGGGACGATCCACAGAAGGGAATTGATAACCTATCTTGCTAGATCCCTTTGTAAAGTTCTCAATTCAAGGTAGCTGACACTTCTTAAGGGTTCCTTAATTTGAACATACTACCGTAGCCCAACTGCCAGCCATCATCACCCCCACCCAAGGTAGTCAGCAAAGAAGACTGACAGTACCTCTCTTCTGTTTCTTTTTTTTTTTTTTACTTCCGAGAGGTTTTAATTTTAAAGACCTTCCTAGTGGAAAATCTGGCACTAGAAAAAAACAGATGGAAAAAATATAGAGGGTTTTGTGATAATCAGATTAGTATACACAGTGCTGTATAGTTTTGCCCTGGGCATTTATTGAAAGATGGGTGTAGATACTGAAATTTTTATCAGACATTACATGGCCAAGTCTTTTTATATAAGCCCAATGTAATACTAATAATGCCATGTTGCATTATATAAGCAAAACAGGCTGCTTCTGATTCTTGCAATAGGCAGTGGAGATTTTATCAAAACTCAACTTAGCAAAATGATAAAAATGAAATCGGCTTTTTCCGAAAGGTTCTTTTTTCCCTAAATTCTGTGGGTAATTTGCAGCTGTTAGTGTTGATGAAATCCATATACAAATGAAGAATTGAGGAGGAGCAGCTGCACTGTTGCCCCAGATAATTCATTGAACGTGTACTTCCAGACAAGTTTTCTGTGATAGGAGTGAAGGCAGCAGCACCTCAGGAACTCATGCAAAACTATAGAAGGGTGCTTTCTCAGGCAGTCACACATCAGCACCAGAAATTCAAATTAATTAACTGCACATGTTGAATAACAAGTTCTATGATAATAAATAAGATACCATCATAGACATTGTTCTGTCTACCTTACTGCTGAAAAATTAAGCTCCACCAGAGAAGTGCAATATTAAACATGCGACAGCTGAAGTATGAGAAATTCAGCAAATGTTGGGCCAAAATACCTGCCTAGCATGTCTCCATTTTGTTCATCAGCCTGTTCTGTCATTCTGAATGCCTTTTTTATATGAAGAAGGTAAAGAACAAACTTATCAGTATTTTTGTGAGGATTTACAAGCTTTCTCAGAATCCCCTCAATTTTTTGAAATGCCAACTTGGTATTTGCACTGTGCACAGCTAATCATCCGCCTGCATTCTGTCATAGAGGCCACTTTCCACCAAAGGCGTGTGATTGCTGGGGGAGATGAAAAGGAGGAAAACGTCTTTTATGTCAATCTTGTAGCTGCAAGTATGATAGCTTGTTCAGTCTTGCACAGTTCAGTCAGGTCATGCTCACTAATCTTAGCTGGAAACTCAGACAAACCAGAAACCAATCCACTAGGATGCATTTCCTGAGGGCTTTTAATGTCTTATTCTCTTCTGGAGCCTTCCCTTCAGAAGAGCATTTAATAAATACTTCACCAATACAAGGCGATTATGTTCTGTGTTAGATGCACTTGTGAACATGCTAGAGACACTAGGTTTATCCAAAATTTGGTGATAGATGGATATAGCTAGGGGTAAAATCTTTCTGTCTGCTAGCTTTGATTTCAACAGTTTCTTTATAGCTAAAGATCTGACAGATAACAAAGAAACTGTAGAAAACCTGAACAAGGGAATGTTGGCATTGCGCATCCATCATTTCCATTGCTGCTATTCTCCCAAATCTCCGTAAGATATATTTAAATTGAAGACCTCAAGACTAGGATGATGATGATCTGGCTGACCAGTATCTGACACGTCAGACCACTTATTCCTGTACTGCTCCTCTCTCTCCCAGCGTGGCCTGGCAACTCTTACCATCATAGCTGCTTTACAGAATGTGCACATCAGGAATAAATTTTGCCCTTAGATCATATTCATATGTCCATGATCTGACAATTGTGCATCAAAATGTTTAAACTTGTTGCCAAAAGAAGAAAATAAAGTATGTGTGGCTGGTGAGCCAGCTGAACTGGTAAAACAATATAAATGGGAAGCTTTGAGGATATTATGTAATGCGGACCTGTCTTAAAGCCAGTTTCTGTTATTGACGGAATAGCATCTAGTAATGGCAGCACCTTATCAAGTTACTGTCAATTTTTGTGAAATTATTAACATCACAATCAAATTTCCAACTTTTGTATGTCATTAGGGAAGCCTCACAAGTTCAGTGGAGTCTGTTTGCAAGGAAGCAAAGATGACGAATTTTTCTGGCAGATGAATCAGTTGGTACATTGTTTCATACAGATAAGACTAGATTATTTTGGTTTTGTTAGCAAGCAGCAACAAAAGATTGTATGGGTATATATGGCTGAAATTAAGATGTAGATTTCCACAGAGAGGAGGACTAGTGTGAAAGAAAGACTGACAGATGACTGATGTCATGCTTTCCTAGGGAACAAATTATTCGTGCTTTCAAGCTTTCAGATTTTCTTTATATGCTCTTCTGATAATTATTTCAGTATTGCATACCTGGTTTTGCTTTCTTAATAGTTCTCTGAGAAGTTTTGAGCCCTCAGGTTGGAGTTTGTGAACATAATGAAGTTGTGAATCTCAGCAATCAGCAGGGTGTTTAGGCTTTGTTAGCTGTGGCAGTCGTCTTGCTGCACCCACCTGCTCTTATCTCCCTTGTTAGCTGCTTGGGAAAAGAACCGTTTCCCTTAAAATTGTGTATTTTAGTATATTGCAGTACAGTGAAATACTGGTGATTGGTGTCTATACGGACAGAAAATTCGCAAGCAGCTAAGTTCATAAACACTACTGAAAATTTTAAAAAAAAGATAAGAGGACACTTTTAAAATAAATTTTATTGCCTCAGAAAACATCTTGTGCATAATGTACCTTTAAAACTGTTGTGTCTGATACCCAGCTTTTCTTTAGATGTGCATTGTTTGTATGTACATCTATCACTAAAGTAAGCATAAAGATCTTTAGTAATAATCAAATAGCATTCCAATTGAAACACTTTGGCAAGTCTTCACAATGTCATTGAAAACCAGGAGAAACTTCTTAACAAAGAGATCCCCTTGGAATAAGGCTGCCAGAAGATCTCACAGATTCTACAGTTCTTTATCTTTTTTGCACATCATACAGTTTGGATTTTTCTTGTTTTCAAGCATGCGTGTTGCAGGTACATAATCAGAATGTTTGAATAACTCCTTGATACCATTTCACATAGCAAATAGTTTAAAAACATAGAGGTTTTAATTGTTACACTTTTTAAGGCTTATGGCCTATTCTAGGGTAACTTCTGAGTATTCTGACCATCAAATGATAGGAAGTACTTCACTCCCTGCCTTCATCTCTGCTCCTTCACATAGCTAGATTTGCAGCAGATGCATTTAGCTAATAGAACAAGCAATTGTAAGTGTATAAATAATTGTTTTAAAATGCTATTTAAAGTACTATATATAGGATGAGTTTCCTGGAAATCTTTCCATATACTGTTTGTTAGGAAATAGTTTCCAAGCAAGTTACAATGTTATTTTGGTAGCTAAACACTTCCCAATATTCACGTACTTGATTTGCTTATAAAAGAAATCCCATTTTAGGCGGAGTGATTATAATCAATTTGCTGTTACCGAGTTATCAAAGAAAGGAGCCATACCACATAATAATATGAAAAACCCCAAACAACTAATGTTAGCAAAAGCACTCCTAAAATTCAATTTTGAAATGCACAATTTAGGTTGGTTTGTATCACATCTACTCAGTAAAAATCCCAAGAGAGATTAATATGATAAAATATGGGACTACTTAAGCTGTTAATTTTCTAGCCAAGTTTAGATGAATATCATGGGCTAGGATGCTAAAAGCCGTCTAACATAAATGTTTAATGAACAAATAAAGCTGTCAAAGGCAAATGTGCATTGCACATTATGTATGTATTTGATTTGGGTAGATTGTGCAACTGGAATCCTTCTCTGATCTAGGCTTAAAGGAAGTCTGTTTTCCACAACTTAGAGCTTTACTACTTTTTAATAGTCTATTCACAGTCTGATTTTGTAGGCATCTGGAGTTTTGTGTGGCCTGTTTTTCAGTCCAGAATTACAGAACCAATGATCTAATTCTTTGGGCTTTCCAGGCTTGCAAATATTTTTATTGACTAGACCAAACTTCAGGTGTAAGCCTTCTACTGAACTTCTACAAAAACACAGACAAAAGTCTCCTTTTGCATCTAAATGGGGAATCTCTGTGATGAAACTTCCCTGGAATATTTTAAGGGATTTAACAGAAAGTAGCAAATTCATGTGCAGAAGAAAATTTTGTTTCTGCTTCAACTGCTTCCAACAAGATCCACAAAACATCAACACCACTAACAAATACATAGAAGATTTGTATTCTCGATTTAATAAGAAACCTTGAAGTGATTTCTACAATATGTTTTTATAACTCCCTAGAACCCCATGTTTTCACTTCTATTTGGATCTATGTCATATAAGGCATTATTGATTTTCCAGCCAGCATGGATCTTTGGGAAAAAAAAACAACAAAACAACAACATGATAAAGTCTTGCACTATGGATTCTTCTCATCTTTTTTAGAGGCCTACAGAATACTTCTGGAATGATGACTTATGCTTTTTTTTCCCAGGGAGGTCTAATCCCTAGCAAAAGCCTTATGTAACGAGGAAAAAAAAAAATTGTGTGCTGAGTGAAAAAAATCTGTGATAAGCCCTGGTGAAGGTGATTATATCTATATTCTTCAACACATTAGTACAAGTCTTAGAAATCACAATAATTTCAGCAATTCCTTTTGTATAAAAGGGCATAATTTTTATTGCAGCCCTCCTACAAATGTTTTAATCAAGAGAGTTAACTTTGAATCCAAGGACTTCATTTAACTAAGACCTTCTAAAAAGAAAATGAACATTTCTTTGGATAAAAAGATAATGTGACATTAAGTCCAAGAAGTTGATGTTCAACGGCATAGAAATAAATGGCCATAACCTGGCAAACAGCATGTTCTATGAGAAAATAAATTAGACTGGCATAACTATAGTGACTACTGAATTTGTACTAATCATTTGTAAATGAAATCCTCTTTTCATTAGCATTTCCATGCTCACATGCATAATTTACAACAAAGGTTTGGAGGCACTAACACAGTTTTCATAAATTAGTGGTAATTTTGTTGTTGCTGAAACCTAGGAAACTTTTTAATGCAGTAGGATTTTTACATATGAAGTAAACCATAACCTTGATTGCCTTAAAGTCAGATTTAGTGTTTAAAATGTACGTAATGGGCCTGATTTCCATTCTGTATTCCTTTTTGTAGCAGTCTGTTTGAATGCAAAGTAAGTATAAAAAAATGACCAGAGCTGCCTGAGCAAAGTGGTAGGGTTAGGCCCTATTCTCTGTAAAATGCTGGAATAATTTGCTAGGTGGGCATAGGCTGAGAGTTTTATTTATTTATTTGATGGCAGCTACAAAATCAATTAGAAGTCGTATGTGACAGATGTCTACCTAGCAAGCACCATATATCGCTGTCACTCACCTTGACCATGTCTTTTCTCTATTTTTTTTTTCCAACCTATCCCTCACTCCCATCCCATTCACCCCTCAGGAATGTTTCCTTTTCATTGGATTGGGGCACACTGACACAATGATGTGGGGAGACTTTAAAGCTTCTGATAGCTGATAAATTTAAGAATAGAATTTCCAAGGGAGATCTGACAACGTGTCGTCTCACTGAAACACTACAAGCCAAATAAAAATCAACTCTGTGAGTGAAGCAACCAGGACTTCAGCTGTCTGGAGGCAGAAGAGAAGTAGGGTGAAAGGAAAAAAAAAAAACCAAAAAAAAACCCCAAACCATTTATTCTTGGAATAGTTACATAGTTAATGAAAAAAGTTTGGAGTAGGTAAGCAGCTCCAGGGATTCAATACAGCTTTACCCAATAGGAAATTATAGAAGCCCCTGAGATTTTTTTTTAAAGTTCAGAAATATTGAAATTCATGCTTTTTAAACTATCTGATGTTGAGAATGCTGATCACTTACTATTATTCCTGACCTGTAGCAATTTTAAAAGGAGAAGTTCTTTTAGGGAATCTGGCCAACTCTGTATTTTGAAAAAAATGCATTGCAGTTCTAGTTCAGAAATGCTGCATTATGCTTCTAGAAATAGATTGAAAACTATAAATATGAATATTCATTTGACTGCTTTTTGCAAATTAACTACATATTTTGTTGTCATTTTTTGTGGTCCTTTGTGCTTGCTTTCACTTGTACAAGTGTCCTTGAAATAAGGGGGAAACTTCCCAGAGCTGGGGTACTGCACTGTTGGCATGGTCAAATATGGGCAGGGTGGCTGGATTCTTCTTTACCTCATATCTCCTCAGCTATCTCTTTCTGCTCCCAGTATTTATGCAAGAGAGGGGAACAGAAAATCTTTTTCTGTGTTCCCATCTTCCAGCAAAACCTACAGCAGACCAAAAATGGCTGGGACTAAACGGTAAACTTGGTCAGAACACAATGAGATAGAATTGCTTATATTCGAGAGCGTGTCTAAACGCTCTGTAGTGTTAGAAAGAAATGGATACTCCTGTGCTTCATGTGATTAGAGCACTGCTCTGTGAACTGCTTGTGAAAGATTTCCTTATGTATTATTTTTATGATGTAAAGTCTGTTTAGTATTTATAGGATGCCTGCACCGTTGGTTTCAATGGATCTTTGCTTAGTGAGGAAAACAAAATGATACAGTATTGTAATAGCACCATGGCTGCTTCTGCATCTTATGAGATAAGAGCAGTATTCAGGCCCTCATGAAGTTATGTGACCATTAAAACACAAAGGAAATTAAAGACTGGAGAGCCTTTAAAATAGCATTATGATTTGATTCGCCAAAGTGAAGACACTTTGGATTATGGAAACAGCAACTTTCTGACAAGAAGTGCTTAGAATGATGTACATCGGATTTTGTAGATTGGGAAAGTGCAGGACATGAGATATGCTACCCTGCATAATGTGATTTTTTTTCTGCGAACAGATTGAGATCCTTCTCACCTGCTTCTTTGGCTATTTCTTGGGGGGTTTTGTTGGTGCAGGTAGAACAAGAATATTACTCAACAAGGAGAGCAGATGTATTCATTCCAAGAACATTAGAATTTTAATTTCATAAGGAAAGCTGGAACAAATCCATCTCTCCAGTTCTGATTGGGAGTGGGGTGAGGGACAATTTTAGTGCCCCCTTGTTATCAGCATCAGCTTCAGTCCCCCTGCATGCTTATCCACTTACTAGGAACCAAATCTTCCTGCCAAGCGATGCCCTGCATTAGTGGTATACAAGTCAGATTGGGGTTTCCCCTGCTAGCTGTTTAGTATGTTGTGTATGTATGTACCTGTATGTATGTTATTTAGATGCTGTGCTGATACTAACAAGTGGTGGATGTAAATTGAACTGTGAAAAATACATAGCAAAGTGTATTGCCTGAAGAATGAAATCAATGCTTGTATGTTCTCAACCAAAATTATTTTTCACTTGCCCTATTTTTAAGTGAAGTCATTTTAAAGAGACTGCATATTTTATGTTTTATATGCATTGGTTTCTTTTTCTGCAGGTGAATATCAGAATAATAAATCATCTCTACAGAAAGTTTTGCCATGCTTAGTGATTTCATTAGAAACATTTTTCTACCTATATAATATGCAAATATTTCTCAGGAATATAGGAAACAAGTAAATTGGCTCATTTTACACTGAAGATGTGAGTGTAAAAAGTTTGGGGGTTTTTTTGTTTTTTTTCCTGGACTGACTTTACGTACTGAATTGATTAACAGAAATGTGTAAATGAAATTTTTTGTAAGGTTCAGATTTATACAACCTAGTACTTCCAGTGAAAGATCTGTCTGTTTTTTGAACACCAAATTTCAAATTATTATTTGGGCAGCCTTAGTATAGGGTAATAAGGAAGGATTTTCGTATAGTGGTAAAATCTTACATCTAAGATAACTGCTTTATAACAAAGACTGAATGTAGGTTTCTTAAGCAGCATAGTATCATGTAGAATGCCTATAAGATTTCTTAGAAAATCAGACTTAAAAGACTTGTCATTTTCTTTTGAGAGACACTTCAGATCTTACATTATAAGGAAAAAAAATCATATACCTAGTTAAAGTTAGTAGAGAGAACTCCTTCTGAAGTGTTCAAGCAGTTTAAACCTATTATTTTTAAAATTTATTGCTTAAGTGGAGATGAAACAAATCTAAAAGCCCTACATTCACATATTAAAAAATTGAGAAATTAAAATAAGTACCGAATCCTTCCTCTTGCTTCCCTTGAAAAGAATACCAAAGCCCAACTTCCAAACAATTTAGGAACAGTTTAATTGGCCTCTTAGTATTTTAAAGCTCAAAATACCTGTATGAGTGTTACACAAGATTAGTTTCATGCGCCACTTGGCAGACATTGAACTACAGTTTGTATTCAGAATGACACTACTATATTTGGTGAAGCTGTTATGCATTAATGGAGGTAGACCAGTTTGGCAGACTGACATTTCCTATGGGGTAGTCCTGGAGAATTTATCATAAGATGAGAGTAACATTTTGAAAGCATCTAAGTAATTCAGAAGGAGAATGAAATGGAAGACAAAAATCCTGTACACCTGCTTTTGAAAAGTATTTTTGTTCTCTGCTTGGAATGGACAGAGAATCTTCTGTTTTCATGAAATCGGAATTGGCTTAAAGTATGTCTTAGCGTGTCTGAACTTATTGACTTAAGTTTTTGAAAAATTTGCCCAAATAATCACTGAAATGGTAGAATGGCTGGATAACAACAGCTGAGGTCAGCCTTAGCGCTCTGTATCAATCTACCCCCTGGCTAAAGGCATAAGGAAAGGAAGCGGGTCCAGCAGAGAAGCTGTAACTACATCTCTTGGCCACAGATAAGAACAGTGGCATAGAGAAGTACGAGTGAGTCAGCGTAGCTAGTGCTTTGCCCTGCACTGAGCAGCATAAATGTACCGAGATACTGGACAAGAGATGTTGTACTAGACATGAACTCATACATTTAATAAGTTTGGTCACTGCAATGGACATGGTTGCACTACATCTTGATTAGCAAGGTTCAGGCAGCCATAATGTAGGCTTAGCAAGATGGCAGTCTAAAAGTGACTCTCGTCATAAAAGGTATACTTTATGAGAAAGTTCAACCTAATTTAAACACAGTGCAGCAAGTGAGATTTTATGTTTGAATCTGGACGGTACTGCCGGGGTAGGTACTGTGGGTGTTTGCAGTATGAATGACTGCAGAAATATTAATTTTTATATCATGTAGATATATAATTTATATCATATATTTTATATATATGGGAAATAACATCCTTAACTTGGAAGGCTTTTCCCACCCCATATTAAATTAATTTGATAAGCCAGAGGCTTTTTTCAACATACTGTTTTAAGATTAAATGCTCTAAGGAGAGGAATTGCCATGATTTTTTTTAATATTCAGCCTGTGATTCCTTACATTCTCCTTTTCTGGTTTCCCAATATGAAGAGTTTAGTGGTGAGCTAAAAAGAAAAGGACAATCCCACAGTAATAATAATAATAAAATATGGATATTGAAATGCCACTAAATTTGGGTGCCCAAATTTAGACTCCTCTAGAAGACCTGCATTTCAGTAAAAAGCAGACTCGCTTCAAACACCAAGCTTTTTGGGGAGGTCTCAAGGTGCCCACATTAATCCGAAGTTTGTTTTTATGATTTAGAGCTACACCCGCTAAATTAAAAACTGGCATACTGAGCTTCAAAGGCACTCTCTCTCATTGTTGACCTTGTTCTTAAGTAAGAAGAGTTGAATGAAATGTATTGGCAGCTTTTAGAATTGTTTTGAAACCGCTCTGCCTTCTCACTTTGTAATTGAATGAGTTGGCAAAGCTTTTCAAAAGAGCCTAAAAGGTCATTGGAAACTAGCTGGCCTCAGCCTTGTTTAAAACATTTGTTAGCTTATGTTACATTTTCTCTTAAAAACAAATTAACAATTTAAAACAATGGTACATTGATTGGCCAATTATAATGGAATTTCTGTGAAGTATATACAGCATTACCACCTCATTAATAACACGTTAGTCCTCCATTATTGCATCATTACAATGAACATCAGAAGAATTAATTAAGTCTGGCCACAGCAAGTGTTACCAAAAATCATTCCCAGTCTATGCAATTATTTGGGCCATGGTCATTCCACACACGCATTTTGTTTCAAGGATCCAGAGTGCTCTTAATAACATAAAAAATAAATAAATTTAAATGCCACAGTCACATACCTTTTGAGGCATTAGCTATTTTGTATCCAAGGAAAACAAACCGTGAATACCTGCTGGGTAACTGTGAAATCTCTTAGCCCCTTTCTTTAACTGAGGTCCAACAGAGCTATGTGACTAGAGTTTAAAGAGCACTAGAAAGCATTTGGCCTGTCTTCTAGCAGAGGGTTTTCATTGGTCTATAAAAAAATTGAAGCGCTTGGACAGCTGTTGAAATCAGTGTAGTGCATTTTTTTTTTTTAAAATCAGCAATTGCTGTTAGTTCCTGTTTTGTAAACAAAGTTCACATAAGTGTTTGGAGATAATAAAAACTATAACATGTTTTGAATTAAAAAAAAATCAAAATACCTTTTTATGTGAAGATGAAATGTTTTAACTTTTTCAGAATTGTGTTGCCTGTTTTTCTTACAGGAATTTTTTAGCAAACTATTTTAATCTCTGCATCTGCATTTTTCGCTGCAAGTTTCTGATCAAAAACCACCACTCCACTTCTCATAAATCTATATTCCCCTTCATCCAGCTGATGGATTTGTAGGCTATGCGGTGCTCTTAGAAATGCAGTCTCTGGCGCTACCGATGTGAAACTTTCAAGATACAACCTAATCCGACAGTAGGTGGCAGAGTTAATAGAGATGGTAAAAGTGACAGTGCCAAATGGGCTCCTAGGAATCTATAAAGATGTCTAGGATGTCCCAAACAGTGAAATTTGCTATCTAGGACAAGAGAAAGCTCAGTTCAATTCCTTGCTACCCACTCATTCGGTAACCTTGGGTGCATCACCCAGGGAGCTGACGCATAGGGAGACTGTCTGAAAAGCGAGGGAAATTGTGTGTTGCTGCCTCGTGCATTAGCATAATCACTTTACAGTCTGCCAGTTCACTTACTAAACCACTGAGGACTGAAAACATGCAGACAGAAAGGAGAACAAAACCCACAGATGAGAGGAAAGGAGACCCGGTAAGTGGGGCACAGGACTTGTAACTGAAAGACAGAAATGATCTGCCAGCTCTGTGACAGGCAGAGCGAGCTTGGCATGAGGAGATGAGAGGACCTGGCAGCCAAAAGAGAAAAAGGGCAGAAGACCTGCAGATGTAGCAAGCTGCAGGGAAGACAACTGCCCAGCTGCCTGCCAAATAACACTGCAGAGGGAAACCACCCCAGGTGATCTGTCTGTTTGAGTGTCTGAGATCGTTTGTATTTTTATTCGTTACAGGGGCTCAAATTTAAGGAGTTCATATGGAAATGATAGTTATCATGACTCCATTCTCCAGGATGCCTCCTAGAGAAGCTTCTTTATGAAAAAGAATCAAAATGTTTCCTAAAAGTGCTTCTGAAAAACTCTAAAATAACTGTTTTGCCCCCAGCTTCCCTCTTCCCTCCCCTTTGGGATCTTTCGTATCTACCTTCTATAGCATGGAAATGCTATGAAAAGCTGAAACCTTAACAAATGTGTGGAATAGGAAGTAAGGTGTACAAACATGTTCTCTTACCTGAGTAGGCAGCGCACAGATGGAGGATTTCTGCTTAAAAAAAACCAAGCCCAAGTGAATGAATTGCTAATCCAAAGCAAACTACTCTTGGTTGTCAGATGAGTGTTCTAAAATGTTCCAGACAGACCCTGAATGAGATATAATTCATAAAGGAATACCTGACAGAAATACTTGATCTTTGGGGTTGTTTGGTTTTTTCAATAACTAAGCACGCTCTGCTTTTTTTCAGATCTTGATCTAATTTGTCTCAGTTTTGATATAAATGATTTGAACTTGTTTTAAATAACAAAAGTGTCAGAACTGATACATTAGTTGGAAAAAACTCTATGTTTTGCAGTGGTAATGGGGTTTTATTGTTATTATTTTTCATTTTTCCAGAATGTGTAGCAAGAACTGACAATATTTGGTATTAATAGTATAGTGAGGCAATCATAACAGAAATTATGTCTTTCTTGCATAGATTCCCAGGAGAAGTATTAGGAGAAAAATAGGCGCCCTAGGTATGGAACAAATCAGACTAACTCCAGGCTAGGAAAAACAACTTTGAGTAGTGCATGATGCATAAATGTAGTTAGGTTTTGGAAAAGACAAACTGCAACCCCACCCCAAAATAATAATTAAAATATAATTTATTGTCAGTTTGTGCCTAGGAAATATAGTGACAGAAATACTAGGTGTCTGATATAATACTGTTATTTGTATATGCTGTGATTATAAGCTTTCAAGTTTCATGCTGCTGTAACTTTTTTGTTTGTTACCTGAATTACACAGAGGAATTATGGTATTATTCAACTATCTGAAAGACCAATACAGAGTTTTTAGGCTGAGTTTCCTAACTGAAAGATCATTTGTTAAGTCTTGTTAGATTTGAGCACAGCCGTGAACATACTGAAATGCCATCAGTTTGCAATATTTCTGTTTTGAAGCCTCTCCAGAGGTAAAAATAGTTGCAACTTTGAACGCCTTACTGAATCCTTGTTTCCATATGCCTAATTCCTCTAGAGCTGGGGTCGCATGCAATGAGATAATTAGGATTATTTCAGTCTAGGTCGGCATTGCCAATGGAAATGAGTAGAATTTACTCAGATGAAAAGGCAGTACTGATAAGGTCATAAAAAGTGGAAAACATAGGGAAAGTCTTGAAAAATAATGGTCTAAAAAGGGTGGTTTAGGACCAGGTTTATGTCTGACCTTTGTTTTGGTGCACAGTAAGAAATGTCAAATGATGGCTAACTTAGTCTCATGCTTAGACCTAGTTCCAGACCCCAAAATCCTAGGAGAACAAGGATTGCTCATTTAGTTCTTTCCTTCAGCCTAGGGGAGAAGTGGAGAATAAATAGATAAATCCCTTAAAGGCAATGTAGGATTTCCTGTATGCATGGAAAAGATTTGGGAAACAATTCTGTAGCTTCGTATGAGACAATGTAGGACACCCTTTGTATTGGCTGGTGCCTATAAAGCACCATTCAGTTATTGTTAGTAACAAATGAGCCAAATAATTAAAAAGTCCTAAGCAAGTTTGTGCAGCTTGAATTATTTATTTATTTATTTATTTTGTTAAACAAGATGTTATGATCTCCAGAGATGTCCTGCATCATAGCATTAGTAAACTTAGTGTCAGGTCATTTCTAGGCTTCTTATAAATCTGTGGGGGTGAAAAATGCGTGAAGACACACTTCTATGTAGCTGTATATGTGTATATTTTCTTGGGGAAGGGGAGATATGAGAATGGTTATAGCAAAATTGCAGTGTAAAACTTCCAGAATTTACTTGTTACAAGCCTGGTCAGACTAATCATATAGTTACACTGGCAAGTTGGACACCAAACTGCCGTCTTTTTGGCTGAGGGTACTGTCAGCATAGTAAGAACAGATGGAGCAGATGTAGCTGTAAAACCACTCGAAGCGCTTTTGCCAAGATGCTACTTGCATATGAGGCCTCGGTTCTGGGATGGCCAGGACGGAGAACTTCTTCCCTTCGTTTTACTGAAGTAGTTTAAGTAATTTGTAAACTGGTGGAGTACAAATTTTTCAGACAGTAACAGGTGCAGTAGACTTCAGGGAGAGGCCAGAGTCAGCAGCAAATGGGAATGAGGATAAAGAAGCTGGCAGACAAATCTTAGCGTATTGATTTTAGTCTGCCAGAATGTATATTGGATGAGGCTGGAGACCTGCTGACTCTGTCCTCTCCTAAAGATTGCTGAAACATTCAGATTATGAGGGCTGTGAAGTAGCAAAGTCAGAAAGGCAGATCCATATCAGTAAAGTAATTCTGATTTTAACTTATAATCGCATACACAGAGATTTAAATTTTTTAGAACATAATATGGGTAAAGAGTTACTTTTCCTTTTCTTTTTGGATACAGATTATTCTTGATGCTACAGTTTTAAAGAATGATGTTGTTTTTCTGATTAGCTGCTCAGGATTGCAATTTTTGCCCGTATGTGACCGTATAATTTCCAGTAATACAAATGGGAAAAGGATACATGTATTGCAGAGAGAGTAGAGTTCTGGTCCAGGTCTTTTACTTGGTGTTTAGTCAAACACAACACAATGTCTTACTGGGTCTTTTTCAGAATGAATATTTTCAGTGACTGAAGAGAAACTGAGTCATGAAGCTTAGAATTCTTTCTCAGTTTCAGATTTATCGACAAATCTGGTCCATGTATTTGAGAACACAAGAGAAACTGTACACAAACCAGAGATAATCATGAATGGGAACTTACAATTTTTATTAGTTTTTTTTTTTTCATGAGATATCCTGGTTTAAGTTATCCTGCTTTATTTTAGAAATTAATGTATTAAACTGTGGGACTGTAAACCAATATGTGCTTATTTAGCATGTCTTAGGGTTCTTTCAATATACTAGGGCTGTAGTCAGAATGTGAAAGCCACTTTGGTTTCATTAGGTGTCATTACCTTCTTAACAAGTTAAGTAAACTGTCAGATTCCTGTTTATTCATCCATATAGTATATAAGGAATAATCAAGTGAGTGATTCAGAACCATTCTTTAATTCACATAGTAAGGGAAATTTTTGCAGTAAGGCCCTGAAGTGCAAAATTGTAAGGGTAACCTCGTGACATGGTTTAACCCCAGCTGGCAGCTAGGACCACGCAGCCGCTCGCCCAATTCTCCCTCTTCCCCCCAAGAAGCATAGGGAGAAGAGGGAGAAAAGGAGGGGAAAGGAAATGAAAAAACACCCACATGGGTTGCGATAAAGACAGTTTAATAGAACAATAACAGAAAAAGGAAAATAACAGCAATAATAATAATATTAATGGTAAAAGAATATACAAGATAAAGTGATACAACGCAAGTCACTCTTACCACCCAGTGAAGCAGTTGCCCAGCCCGTCCTAAGCAATAATTGGGGATTCCTGCCCTGCCCTGGCCACCCCCCATTTGTCTACTGGGCATGACGTCTATGGTACGGAATATTCCCTTGCCCATTCCATTGTTCTGTCTACGCTCCCTCTCAGCTTCTATGGGAAGCTGAAAAAAGTCCTTGAATGGATCAGCGAACAACAACTCAACCAGTATGCATTATTGACATTCCTTTCACACCAAAACTGAAAAACAGCAACTCCTAGAAAGACAATTAGCTCCATCCCAGCTGAAACCAGGACACCTGGTCCCATGGATTGCTATAGAAATTGATGCAAAGCTAGCATTAGCCTCCATAGGAGCAGCCTACCTGTGATTAATGGGTTTGATTAGGCTTAACCATCTTTCCTGTCTGCTCTAGGTGTCCTCTTTTTTCCTTACTTTTAAGTGTTTAAACTCCTGAATAATATGCACATTTCATCTTCGACACTGTCTTTTGAACAGCCTTCGTTACATAATCTTAAATTGTCAGTCATGTATGTTCTCCTTCTGTTTAGTAATTTCCCTCAGGTCAGGTGGTAAAACATGTGTTTCCTTTTAAGAATAAAAGCTCATTCACCATTTGTGATTAGGTAGTGTAGGTGAGAACTCTTCAAACTACTTCCGCGTTTGTGGTTTAAGGCAGTAGAGGAAGAGGAGATCCACGCTTAGTGTCTGCGTCTGCCTTAAACCTTCAGTAACTGTATTTATTGATGAGAGGAACCAGTATTATAATCTGTAGTTACAGAGGTATGGTTACATATGTGATTCTTAATAGCTGTGAGTGTTTTCAATTTAAAAACTGAGTTCTTTCTTACTTTATGACTATAGACTTATGATTAAATACCAACGGTGTTTTGTTTTTAAAGGGTCATCTAAGTAAAATAACTAAACTTGCCTGCTGATGTAGCTGAGGTTATATGCCTCTTGTCAGAACAAATGCTATGTTGCTAAGTGAAGCTACTTGTCCTTTGTAACTCATCTCCTTGTAGCAGACCCTGAATAGTCTACCTGGTCAGAAAATTCAGGATTCTCCATATGTCCAGAGCTGCTGCCCTACCTAAAAGGAATACAAGCTTGCCCCACAATTAATAGATGCAATATCTTGTTCTAAGGAAGCTCTCTCCTTCATAGAAGTACAATTATGCTTGTATGTTATATCTAAGACCAGAAGCTGGAACAATGGGCTTTAGTTTTAGTAGTATCTCTTCATCAAACCTCTGTCACTGAAATACAGGTCATTTCTAAATTGCATAGTAAAAGTTTTGCTATCTTGTAATGAATAAGAAAATCATATACATATGGGAGTCTCAATACATATTGTGCTTTTCAGTTTAGGTCTAAATCATATGCAAATTTTATTTCTGTTGCTGGACCTTTGTGATAGCAGAGGTATTTTTCATAAATATCGGGGAAGTGCTGTAATGAAATGAGTATTTCACATTAGTTTCTAGTATGGGCAGCTGTCTGTTCTCCTCTAACTGTACTAAAGAATTCAAAATCATCTGACTACAGTTAAACCCTCTTTCGAGCTTGCGTTTCTCCTTGGAGATGTCTGTCTAATGTTTAGCGTCCTACACAGTAAATGTTCTGTTAAGAGAAGCATCTCAACAGGAATATCAAAATGGCATTGTCACAGGTTCATTTGTTTATTTATTTCTGAGAAGGGTATTGCGGCAGCGTTTCATGAAAGGGGCCTTGCAGTATCCATTGACTCATAGAGATTCTCCCGTGTATGTGAGAGAAACATGTAAGACACCAGGAGGGAACCACAATGGCAAATTTGGGTGATGCTGTTGGGAAATGCTAGCTGGGACAAGTGGCTACCAGTGCACAAGGGCTCCTTGGAGCACTGGTAATCATGCAGTGCGCAGGATACTGAATGAAACTCAGCACTGCCGCTCTGCTTGACTTTGCTTGATCATAAAGCAACTCATAAAAGACGCTCTGTGAAAGCACAGAGAACTACAAAACCTCAAAGTATTGTGGTGCTAGTGTCCATCTGAAAAAATCGGGGATTTATTCTTTTCTCTATAAAAGTGTTTCCTTATAGAACATTACTCAGAAAATTATAGTAGAAAATATATCTGTGGTGTATAGAAAACTGTACCTGAGAAAGTTAAGTAATTCAATTTTGAATAGAGGATAACAGAAAAAAATAGACAAGCGAAATCTGAGTGTTTAATAACGTTAGAACATAATTGTTGATGACCAGCATTCTAAACCAAGTTGTCAAAGTCAGAATGATTGCACTCTGTGATGATATGTGACAGCATCTGGAAATCACCTTAGAGCAAGATTTGATGCGAATTGATTGTAGCCTTATTATTGCAAGTTTGTTATCAGGTAGGTGCTAACTCATGGCAGGTGTTTGGTTATCTTGATTAGATAATGCTGCAAAGAGTTTGTCATGTGGCTGGGAAAATGAGAAGATTGCTTCATGGCAAGAAGTGTATGTATGACAGGGGATGCGTCAGAGCTAGTTAAAAGAGAAGGAAAGTTGCTTTTTGATGCTTTTTGAGGAGAAAAAAGAACACGTTTGGAACACACATTGGGCTTTTTCGTCCATGCTTTCAACTTAAGTAGGTTTACTACTTGTTTGCTTATTGCGTGCATCAGATATACTAATACTATCATACACCTATATTTCTGTGAAAGTCTAGCAAATATACTTGGGGGAATTAATTTGCATATGTTATTGTTATGCTGACAGTGGTAAAAGAACTTGCTTGCAGAGTCAGAAAGATGGAAAGAGGTGAGAAAGAGTGGATAAGTAAAATGCCAATTTTCTTGTATATTTTTAGCTTCCATCTTAAAGGTTTTTATTCTCATGTCCTATTGGTTAGCACGACTCTAATGTGGTAATTGATAGGAAATGATGAAAGATACTCTGCACAGTAATGGAAGTCTACTTTCAAATCAAGTTTCTGGCATGGTAGGTAGTTGTATTACAACTGGAATTTGGTGCCCAAGTTACATTGCAGTAGCTATTCTAATATGGTTATATAAATGGTGTTTATATACCGTAGTTTAAACAACTGTCTTTTGACAGGTAGGACCTAATTAGGTAAGAGGTATTCCTTGTCTCCTTATAGATTTCCACTTTGTCTCAGGAAATCAAAACACAAGCTGTTTTATGCCAAAGAAAGATGTTATTTTTCCCTTAAATAGAAATACATTAAAAATGAACCCATAAAAATCAAGAGATCTATTTAGATTATAAAGCTCCCATTACTTTGTTTTTTTAAGAACATAAATGAAGCCAAAGAGAGCTGTACTTTATTCTGCATAAATTGTAATGATCACAGTTATTCATTTAATAACACCAGCCGCTAGCCAGAGATGTCTTTTCAAAAATCTGGGTATTTTAAAATATCCTATGTGCTCTGTAAATGTAATTAAAGATAAAGTCTTGTAAATTAGTTCTCTAAGTTTTTTCTATGTTTATAAAGCATAGAGGACTAGAATTTGGTAAAATTTTATTCATAAATATATAAAAATATATTTATGTAATATCTTTAAATGGTTATATCTTTATAAAACAGTTATTAAAGCAGTAGACTGTTTTATGAATATTTGAGGCTAGAAGAATGACTCCCATTAGCCTACTCTGGATTTTTCTGAGAAAATATATTTTAGAAAATGTAATGGTACTTGAACCTACATTATTTGCAAAGTGTTGTCTACTTCTGCCTGCCTGCTCGCTCCCTCAATTGCTTTCTCGCACATATACAGGAAAAATACTTTTCTTTATTAATCAAACTACCACAATGCATTTGTCTTAACATTTCAGTCTTGTTTTCCAATCTCATTATATTCAGGCGCTGAATGATACAAGTTAGGAATTCTCAGCATTTCATTCTGGATACTGCTACCACCTGTAGAAAGGATAAATGGCTTCTCTTGAAGAACATCTTTGAAAATAAAGCAGAAAAACTTCAGAAATGGATTTGGTTAACCATAGTTTTTTCTCAGGCAGGCTGTTTGTAAAAATAAGGTGTAAAGGAATGAGGTTTTTTTCCTCTGATAGCAATCGTGTGCAAATCTAATGCTTACCACATCCATGGAATGAAGTGCTGAGATTCCTACCAGGTATATCTCTTTGTGCTCTTTAGGAATATGTTTAAAGAATGTATTGAAATGGGGTAACTTAGCAGACTTCATGAGAAATAAAAAGCCATGGAGATACTTTGCTACAGGTCATGTTAGTTGCAACATGAGGAAGACGTACTAATGGTGATCTTTGGAACCTCAAGTTGATATAGGAGCCAAAAGAATTGAACTGTAGAAACCAGATTCTGCTGTGTTGTAAACTGGCATAATCTGAATGGTGAAAAGCATAAAAGTGGACGATGAGATTTAAAAGGGAATGGTGGGATATCCCAAAGACCTGTCAAAATGGCCTAGAGCTAAGAACAGAGGGACAGAATAGCCCTGCTTTGTTCACTGGCATATTTGCTGGCTTTGTCAGCCAAGGTCTTTATGAACAATCTAGGCACTTGGCAGAATGCTTTGGATGTCAGTGATGCTGCCTAGTCAAGCTGGTTAATCTTTTACAAGTCCTTCCAGCTTTACTGTGGTGCTTTGATCCTTTAAAATAAAAACAAAACTAAAAAACCCCAGCTGTTTCTTCTGTGTTTGATAGCACCTCTCCAGCCACTGAGTACCTCCCTCCCTTGCCCTCTGAGCGCAGAGGGCAGTCTTGTACTTTCTTACTTTTCCTTGATGCTTTGTGTTTCCAGGAGGAGTTGATTGGGTTGGCCATCATTGTTTGTTTGATTGATTTTTGTGGTTTTGGGGGCTTTTTTGTTGTTGTTGAGCAGCAATGAATGGTATGGATCCTTTGTTTAGGAAATTGAATTACTGATTCATCATACATAGAGCTATATTCCAAACAAAACATGGATCTGAAAGCCCTCTGGTTTTGAGGAGGTTTGTAAACAGGTTCTGCTTTTCAGATTATCTGCCTTGTTGTTATTAGAGGTAATCAAATACTTCAACTTCAGAGGGTGTTTTTTTTCTCCTTTCTAATCCAAAAATAAGGGCATTATAACCTTTCTGACTAATATATTTTCTTCTGTCTGTATCCCCATGTGTTTTGCCCATTCTCTTCCCACTGAATTTGCTTGTAAAGTCTGTCCCCGGTAAAGTCTAGATTACCAGCAGATGCAACTTGTGGCCTCAGAGCCACCTTCAATACCTCAAGCATCAAAAATAAAAATCTTGATCCACATCCTCCAGAGAGTGAAACAAAATAGTGTTCAAAAAGACTACACTTAGGAAATCTGCCTCTTTCTGCAGTCAGTAGGGACTGACAATTTCATGGAGATAAAAGCTAGCTCCTGAGTCTTCCTGAAGGAGACGATCTCTGTGGTAATTTCAGGATGTCCCCAGAATCTATTTTCTCCCCCCCCCCCATTCCTTCTATAAACAATGAATGTATTTGCTATTCATTAAAAGACACTTCCTCTGAGCACAGTAATGGAACTGTACTGGGCAAAACCAAAGATTTTTCTTGTCCCCAATATCCTGTTTCCATCCATGGCAATAACTGGTGACCAAGGAAGTGTGAAGACTTGCAGTGACTGTCTCATACCTTCTGTATTTGTGTTTTCACGGTGAGTCAGGAAACTCTAATCTGTATCCTGTAGGGTGGTATTTTCCATGTTTATCCATCATGGGAATCCGTGCTGCCATAGTTCATATGACAATTAATATAGGTTATGGCTTTAAAAAATGCAAAAACTACATGAAATGTCACCATACCAAGGTATGTTGTCTTCTGTGTTTAGTTACTGATTCAATGTTTTGCATATTTTTAAAATAATTAAGTTTGAACAAGGCTTAAATATACCCAATGGCAAGCTAAATTTATTATTGGGTATTTATGTCAATAAAGAATTAAATTATATTACAGAACAACATGAGTAGAGTAAGAGAGTTCAAATTGTCAATATGATGAAAATTACTCAAAGAAAGCAATTAAAACTCCAATCCATGACTAAATTACTATTGGTTCCAACTACAGTGAATCCAATTACTCATTATATTATAGTATACTGTATGATCATGAATACTGTAGCAGTGTCTTGTCAATACACTGTCAATAGCGAATTAGAAAAACAAATCTATCATCACACTGAAGTAACATGCAAATCCCAATCAGCGTTCTTGCAAGCTATTAAATGGCCAGAAAAGATGGAAAGGAGCTGAAATCTGCATATGAACTAATTTCACAGCCTGCATTTTTATGTACATTTCTGTGATGAAGACCAAATATAAACTTATACATGGCGGTGTTTGATTGCCAAATAAAAGTGTGAAAGAAATGACAGAGAATATTTGTGAGAAAATCTGTAAAGATAATTAACTTAATATTGCCTTCGTATATGAACCCTTAATTCAGGGTCTTGCAGAAGGATGCTTATATTGTTTAACGTAACTGCAATACTGATATGCCTATATTCATAGAATGGTTTAGGTTGGAAAGGACCTTAAAGATTATCTAGTTCCAACCCCCCTGCCCTGGGCAGGGACGCTTCCCACTAGACCCGGTTGCTCAAAGCCCCATCCAGCCTGGCCTGAAACATGTCCAGGGATGGGGCCTCAACAACTTCCCTGGGCAACTTGTTCCAGTGCCTTATCACCCTCAGAGTGAAAAATTTCTTCCTCATATCTAATCTAAATTTACCCTCTTCCAGTTTGAACCCATTTACCCTCATCCTATCACTACATGCCCTTGTAAAAAGTCCCTCTCCAGCTTTCTTGTAGGCCCCCCTTCAGATACTGGAAGGATGCGGTAAGGTCGCCCCAGAGCCTTCTCTTCTCCAGGCTGAACAACCCCAACTCTCAGCCTGTCCTCACAGGAGACATGCTGCAGCCCTCTGATCATCTTCGGGGCCCTACTCTGGACCCACTCCAACAAGTCCGTGTCCTTCTTGTGCTGAGGACTCCAAAACTGGATGCAGTACTCCAGGTGGGGTCTCAACAGAACAGAGTAAAGAGGCAAAATCCACTTCTTCCACTCCTGTGGAAGCTAAATTCTGTGATAGCAGTGATACCATGCAAATCAGTGATTGCAGTGGATGGAATTTCATTTCATAATGTAAACTGTGAAACTTATTTTGCCAGTAAATAAAAATAACGATGTGACTACAGTTTTTATATGCTGAATCTCTGAAAGCAGTATGGAACACAGCTGCTTGTCATATTTCTGTAAGTCATGAGGGTATGTAACATAATGCACTAAAATTAGCATTTGTTACTTGGTGGTTTTTTTGGTGGTGGTTTTGGGGTTTGTTTTGTTTTGTTTTGGATTATGGCACTGAAAGAGAAGGACAGTAGAGCAAAACTCTTAGGTAAGTCCCCAATCACCTCTTGATTTATTTATTTATTTTCCGTAATGAAAATTTAGTAATGTTTATGTTTTGATTTCATCTATTCAAATACAGCAGGATATGAAAGGATAGAATCAGCAGGATTTTCATGCAACATCTAAATAAATTATTCTATAAATTAAGCATATCACAATAAATCTTATAGTAATTTTTCTTTAAATTGTGATGTATAAAATATTGGGAGTCTGGAACACAGGCTATACTTGTAAGAACATGCATTTTTCACTGACTCATACGCTGGTTGAAAACTATTATGTGTATCGTTTTAGATCTTATTATGACAATTTAAGAGTGTAACAGAAAAATTGCAGCACCATGCAAATCAAGAGGGTGACTTCATATCAGAGACCAAAACAACATGGAAATTTTTATAACATAAGCCTCTGAGAAAGAAACTGTTTCTGACAAATTAGGAAATCATATTTAGCAAACACAGATGCCTAATATTTTTGTTTGAACAGTAATGTGTTTTCTGAATCATTGCATTACTTTTACAGTCTTACTTAAGATATTTGTATGGTAATGGAACAGTTTATTTGCATGTTATGCCAAGTAACTGGTTATGCTTGCAGCTTATATGTTATAATGTAAAAACTCTTTTGATATATGATAGAACTCTGTATTATTTACCCTGACTTGTTTGAATACCGCCTTTTGGTTTTAGGGTGTGGGGGGTTGGAAATAGGACTAGAACATTAAGCAGTACTAAGAAGCAGGAGTGGCAGCTGCTTTTCCATCTTAGCATTTCCTTAAAAAGAGCAACCAACACAGCAACTGTAGCTTCAGATGAATATTCTCAATTTCTGCAAACAGACACAGTATACTTAGTTCGTAGAACTAAACCAGCAAAGAAACTGGACTGTTATTTCCTTTTTTTCAACTTTCCCTTCAAGAAAATGTATTAATGGAAAAACGTCTCATTCTGCTGTTCGTCTTGCAGATGATTTCTGAGTTATGTCTCTCATTTGCCAAGTCTATTCGCCGTTTTTATTTTGCCTGGTATTCATATTTCTAATCTCTTAACCCTCATTTCAGCACGGTCTTTCCTTGATTAAAAACCATGTCCTATTCACATCAGCTGGAGTAATACATGTGTGTCTTGGGGAGAATATAGCTTACCCCAGTGTCTAAGGGGAGGGGATGTGCAGCAAGTATAACTGCACTAAATATTACCTGCACAATTGAATAGAAACCTTCTATGGTAGGAGAGATAAAGAATACCTATTTAAGAGACATCATCTCTTTCAAAGAAAGATGTCTCTGCTGGTAAACAAAATTAACATTTTAAAGAGTTCTTTTTTCAAAAGTGCTTGGCTTGGTTGTGTTTATATTTAGAGAGGCAAAAAAAATCAATCGTGCAATTTGTCCACTACATCAAGCAATTTTTGCTCTACTCTTTCTACGCTTCTGCATGTCACTGACATCTCTAGAAAGTACACCCAGTCATGGAAAAGTAAAATTTACGGCATTAAAAAAGAAAATTACTTCAGGAAAGTAACAACAACAAGTTGGATTTCCCATGCTGTTCTATTAAGACAGAAAATATCATCCTCCAAAATAGAGATTACGGTGATAATTCAATATTTCTTGAGTGACTAATGCTATCAAGTAATGCTATTAACTTCCAGCTCTAATCTTGGTAATGTTACTGTGTAGCAGCTTTCTTTCAAAAAAGTTTGTTCTACCATTCTTCTGATTCTTCTTATGCTAGCCTGTGACTGGTCTATATTGGGTTGCAAGAACTGTGTTTCTACTCGTAGTCACTCAGTTTAAATAAGGAATAATTCTGTTGCTCTTAATTTATTTTTTAATGATGTATATTGAATATATTGGTCTAGGGGCTTTACTTTTCTCTGACCTTGTACAAAACGTAGCATCTGAAGCTTTTTGTAGCTGTTCCAAGCAGCACAGGCCCTAGCTGATTAGTCCATTCTGTAAATCAGATTTTCTGTCTTGCATAGATTGTGTCTGGCCATAACCCTGGCATTGGAGCAGTTCTGCAATAGGTGGTTATAATGTTCTAGCCTGACTGCGTGCCAAGGAAAAAGAACAGAGGTATTTGGAATATTCCACTGACTTGCGTTTACAATAATAATTCGAGGGATATCTCCCTATTTGTTTGAGAACCAATACTTTTGTATTTGAGTAGAATTATAGGAGAAAGCTAATTAATCTTTATAAACCTAATTCATGAGGTTTCAAGGCACAACAAACGCCGAAGAAAGAGCAAGCTACCGGTAGCATGCAAAGGATAGCTCCTTTCTTTTTTGTAAGCTGCAGAAGGGGACAAGCTTTAAAAGATGTCTTTACAGCTGTGACAAGACAATAAGTCAAGGCTTTATTCTGATTTTGTGTCTGCCTAGTTTTCATTAGTCTTGTATAGGCTTTTTGAATCTTGAATTTTGCCTCTAAATTTGATTTTCCTCCAGTATGGAAAAATTGATTTATCGTAGAACAAATTTATTTTCTTTTCACCTGGTTTACAGAATGAAACCTGGGCAAATTGGATTTCACTCATAGCTCAGTCACAGGAACAAATTGACGTGCACCTCTATTCATAATGGTCGTGAATACATCTCCTGATATCTGTTTCCTCTATACCTTTTTTATGGTTTTCTCCTCATTACCTAGATCAGCGAAGTCCAGAAAATAATAGCAGCAGGTTTTAAATTGTGTGGGTAGTCCAAGTTAAAATTGAACTCCGCAGTACGTGCATGACATAGCATGAACATAGAATAGTATTTTGACAGCATGAATGAGCCTAATTTTGAACAACAGTTCCTTGTATGAAATGCTAGTCCTTCTGACTCATTAAAATAACGGAGACAGGAGTTTAAAGGATGTATGTGCAGGTGTTTTACCTGTAATAATGACTTTCTAAAAGACTCCGATTCATCTGCACTACTGAAATTAAAAGCCGATTGCTTTAATATGTCATCTCTCTTGGAATCATATTTCTTGGCATCGAGGAGCGATTGGCCATTAGACTTTGCATATGAGGTTTCCGGGGTTGAGTTTTCTTTGTGTGCGTCCTCTAACGTGAATGTAAATATGTCATTCTGTAGGTTTGCACAATATGCATGCATGCATACATTTTTGAGCATTTAGTGCTGTTGTAGCTTTTGTGTGTCAGGTGAGAAGCCTGTTTTAAAGTATTGAGGGCAATAAAGCTTAAGAAAGGAATTCTCAGAGTATTATTTTACTTATTAATGAAAATATCAAGTCTCTTCTGTAGCTTTTTGTTTTGGCCTTTAACTTTTCATTAATTTCTTCTGTCTAGCTAGCCTGCCCAAAGAATTAGTTTGAAACTGTCTTAATTGCATTTAATATTAATATATTTTTACCTTTGTTTAATGTAGTACTGCTATTCAAACATTGACCTCTGCTGGGGGTATTAACAGACTGGCAGTTGCGTGATAATTAAGGCGTGTTTTGTGGATGTACAAATAGTTTGGAGAGAGGCAGAGTAACAAGATTACATTGCTGTTCCCTAGAGTCCTCCAAAACTGTAAATATTTAGCTGGCAGTAGGTGCCAAAACAAAGATTAAGAGAATTTGCTGTCCTAAATCTCCTGATGGGTCCGGGCCTACAATTCTGGTCATTGATCAAGCAGAGCTGTCCCAGCCAGAAACGGGATGACTTGTCAGTGTTTATATCCCCAGTGACCTGTTATATATGGCTCTAATTAAAAATAATCCCAACCTATCCAAAATGCTTTTTTTTTTTCCTGTTACTAAACATTCACAGCTACATCTAGGTGTCCACTTTTGCCAGCTGATTCTTACAATAAAAGAGACTACAGTGATAATTTGCCTAAGGGTAAATTTTCTCAGAAGAAAACCAGTACAGTGTAAGTCTAATTAGCCAGTTAGGTTTTGCAGTCTCTCTTTCTGTCTGCCACATACGAATGATTTTGTGTGACTAGATCAGTTTGCCACTCCTCATAAGAGCTTGGATATGAATTTTGCTCCTGTGATCCCACTTGAGAAATGTACTTTTAAAAAAAAAACAAAAAACAAAAAAACAAAACCAGAAAAGGGTATACAGCTATGTGTGGCACACAACCAAAATCCTTTCCAGTAGCACATAGCTAAGTGACTGGGCTGGATTTCAAGGGCTTCCAAAGGGACTGTGGAAAATGCCAATGAACCCTTATAAGTGAGGATTAGTGAGTGTTGTCTAACGTTTGATACTCCAAATAGCTGTCTGCAGTCCCTCTGCAGTAGGTTAGGAAGCCCTGAAGATATCAGATGTGAGAAAATGCATGTCTGGTCACCATTCTGTGCTTGATCCCTGCCTTCCCCCTTGCATTTAATACGAGAAACACAAAAACTCTTCATAAGGCACATAGACGTGTGCAGCACCTCTGTCTAACACCCTGTGATCCCCGTGTGTATAATCTTTTCCTTATATTGGATCTCCATGATTGCCTGATTTTCATCATGCATTAATTGCACTAAACTGCCCATGAGTTCATTGCTTGATAATAAAATATCTGCTTGACTTCACAATATTGTCACTGTTGAGTGTGTGCAAACAGGCTGTTTTGCTTCAAAGTAACTGCTTTTTTGTAAAAGTAAATATTTGACAGAAGATTAAATTACATAGGACTTTCTTCTACAGATTTAACATTGTTGAGGTCATTACAGTTGAGGCTGTTTATAGATGCATTATGCATTAAATTCCTTCTGACCCTTCTATTTCATCCCTAAAATATCAGCAAATAATCTAATTTGGTAGACTGAAAAACATAGAAAACCTACGCTGCTGTACTGGTTGCACAGTGGTCAGAACAGAACAGGCTTCCTTTATAGCCATGAACAATATAGCCTGGATACGGTCTGGATTATGCAATGTATAAGTATAGGAGAGTACTTCTCTCCTATACACTGTATAATCTCTCTTAAATTACAATAACCATGTAAAAACTATGTTTGTTTTAGTTTTATATTGATAGAGGCTGTGTTCTAGTTCAGTTCCTTGGACATTGGCTCTATTTGGAGTCACATCTTATCAGTGCTGTTTGACGTAGTATGTACGTTGAGGTTTGGAGGGTGTTTCTTCACTGTGGAATCAGTCAAAATCTTTCATCTTCAGCTTTGGAGGCCCCCTGTGAGGACAGCGTTTTGTTGGTCAGACACCCTTCTTGATGGAGCAGAAGCTGAACTAGGCTTTCCATAACTATGACCGTTGGATAATTCATTCCCTCTTTGTGAACCTCAGCATGAAGCTGCAAGTGAGGAGGGGTAAAGCAGGTGGGCAGGAAAATGTCAACTCTCCCCAAAAGAAGCTGCCAATACCGAAAGTAATTTTGCAAGAGAGAGTAAAAATCTTGTGGAAGGAAATGAAGCAAAAGTAAGACACAATTTTGAGTTGTGCTAGAATTCATTTTGTGTGGTTTGTGAAACACTGCCCACACCATAACTGTAGAGTAGTAGTCCTCAATCTACTTTAATTCTACGTGAGTTACGTACTGCACTATCTGACATCACGTAACTTCCCGCTGTAGGGATGAATTTACTTCATTTATGTAATACTTTCACGTAGTTTTAATATGTTTGGATTAATATTACATAAAGCCAATTCTGTTCTGAAGAGTGGTATCCAAAGGGAAATAGTTCATTTTGATGCATTTATGTATATATTTAAAGTGCATTTCAAATCTGCAACTGAAAATATATGTGAAAAAGTTGGACCTTGGTATGGTCTGCTTGCATGTATATTTACAGTAAATGTAATATATAAATTCATGGCCTTATATACAAATGGTCATCTTAGAAATGCAATAATGTGGAAGTTTTATAGCTTCTGTTCAGCGTTATTTCTAACAGAAACTAAACTAGACACCTGCGTAGCGTGAGGGAATATAGGAAGGTACTGCATGTCATCTAAGAAAGTGCAAAAGGTTGGAAGGACCAGCTCTTTGAGCTCTGTATAAATGAAAAAAAGCTTCATTTAAAAATGAGGAACAATTACTGAAAAAGAAGAAACCGGCAAGAGATGAGAGACTAATGTAGGTGTTTCCCTTTTGAAAAGAGTAGACAAGAGTTTTCTGGGAATGAGAAAAGTCTGACTTTCTGCTAGGAGAGATCTTCTGCTAGTGTGGATCTTTGGGAAGGATGGGGTGATACCACAGGGGTGGCGACCCTGACGCCTGTCTAGAAAGGGATGTGTTTAAGTTTCAGCCAAGATGCCGTCACAGAGAAGTGGATGTGTATGTGTGCATGAACAGAGCTAGGCTAGATGTCCACAATGTTTTTATGCTGATCTGAATGTGGACAGAGTCAATGTTTGTATCTGAGTATCTCACCGAGAAATTGTAATCCAAGGTAGTGTGTAACCTTATCTAAGCAGTTCACAACCAATGAATTTCTTCAGATGTTTAATAAAGCTCTTTGTTCTTTGCAAGGAAGGTGTAATCAGAGGTGAGAACTTAAAGCACACTTTATTTTTTTTAGTTCCCTTTTGGAAGGTTTTACTAGCAGCTCTAAAATGTTCTCATTAAGCTGTATTTCAGAGATTTAAGGTTTGTGTCCCTAAGAATACTGTCTATTTTCTACACATAGGTTAAGTTTACTTAAAAAAACCCAAACCGTGTTTCTCCTAGAAACATCCTCTAACTTTCTAGATTTCATAGGGTGCGGGGTGTTCTGAAAATGCTGAAAAGCTGCTCTGATGTTGCACATTAGATTTTTGGGGGGAGACTGGGTAGATTGCAAAGAGGAAAGTGTTAATTCTTTATTCATTTATTTTTATTTTGCCTGTCACACTGTTTAATTCTAGACGCCTATGAGAAAAAAAACAGGAATTAAATCAAAGGCACAAGATGCCAAATTCATTTTAATAAGAGTTCACTGAAAGCCCGAAGGTGACAAACTTCAGGAAGTGTTAGGGAATATGTGCACACAAAAGGAAACTTGTGACTTCAATAAAGAAATCTCAGCAACATGCCCTCCGAGGAATCTATAACAGCTTCTCAAAAGATGTATACCATCACATTGCTTCAGCAGAGGCATGCCATACAGTGTGCTGTACAGCAGTCACACGTAGGCATTCAAGATGGAAGGTTCTTTCTACCTGGGATCTCCCTGTGACCAAAACGTGCAATGTGCTGGATTCACAAATAGCTCTCGAACCAGGTTTTTTTTTTTCAGTGTTACCACTGTACGGTTGTTGTACTTGCACTGCAGCTGGTTCAAGCTGTGCATGTGAAAAATAAAAATCCTGTCCTGCAGTTCTGCTGCTGGTGTTAGATTGTATGGAAAGAGAGATTTTTGGCATGCGTAGCTGTCAGCTCACCGCACGGGAAACATTCATGCACTGATGCACATTGCATGAAGGTTAATGTAAAAACTCGATGCCGAACAGCAAAGTTTAGGCCTGGTGGAAAACCTTAGGGCTCGCTGTTGTTTGATAAGGCTGATGGGGATAGACGAATGCTAAAAGATTGCACTGGGGCGGGGGGCACCGTGTGTCACATAGAGTCTTTTTGAACATGAGAGTCAGCCTGCTTCTCTGTACCAGCTGACGTAGGCAATCATTTAAGTCAGCTATAAACGTTCCTAGGAAAAATAACTGGAAACAACCAATTGAACACTCATTTCAAAAGAGCTTGTGTCTATTGCTAGAGATTCATCGTGAAATATATCTTATATTTAAAAGGCTTGTTTGGTAAGCAAAAACATTAAGGCTACTCAAGGGATTCTGAGCATAGAAGATGTATAATAGCTGGGTTATACTCAGCCCCAAATGCTTTTATCTGTTCCAGACCCAGATCTGACTAAATTAAAGTCTTCACTTGCCTGCTTCTCCTTCCATTTGAAAACCAGAATGTAAAAAAAAAAAACCCAAACCAGTCAGTATAACCCTTTATACCTAACCAAAGCTTTCAACTGATCAAATGTATTTCCCAAAATAAAGATAAAACAGAATGTTAGTTTGTGAAGCCTTGAATCATTCTGTATTTCAACCACTTAAAATACTTCAAACACACATACACAATCAGGACAAGAAAGCTGGCTTGGAAATTATAAGCAAATTGCAGCTCTTCAAGGCATCCTATACATTAATGTTTTTTTCCAGCTGCATTTAAATAATAAGAGCTTTTCCTTGTTTTGGACATCATTGTTTTCATGTCTGTTTTGAAACCATTTATCCTAAATGTGAAATTGAATAGGGTAATAATTAGAGGATTTCAAAGCCGTGTCTTACCTTTCCCACTAGTCCTTAGCTTCAGAATAGGCTTCCTATACATCTTTCTTCATAAAACTCTAACCACTTCACCAACAAGTTGGGAACATGCCATCTAGTGATACACATAGGAATTATAACTTAAAAATTTGACTCCTGGATGTAGACACATATCGACTGAGTACTCCTCAAATAAAATAATTTGGTCATTATATAGAGAGAGAATGTGAAACTTGTAATTTCTGTTAATTTTTCTTTAATGAGTGATAAACTGTGCAAAGGCTTTTCAATCAAAAATAATTTTTGATTGCTCGGTAGCTTTCCCTGATCTAAGGGGCAAGGAAAATTCTTAAATGTTCAGACATTGTCTGTACTTTTGCCTGTTGTACTTAAAGTGATAATTACATTCTTTTGAAGTTAGTTCAAATTTTATGACGCACTGCGCCAGTTTTAACAGCAATAAAATGACAATTAGTTTATGAAAAAGTAGGTTTTGACAGATGATAACTCTTATTACACCCCAATTATAAATCTGTGTTTCTTCTTGCGAACAACTTTTGAAAATAATTCTTAGTGGGTTTGGTATCAGGAAGTACAGGCTGTTATGCTTTGTGGTGGCAGAAATGGACATCGCACAGCTGAGAAGTAAGGTGAGATTGCTTTGAGCTGACTCTGTACTTCTGTGGCTTTTGGATCTCCTGGGTTCTTCTCTGAAGTCCAGCAAAATTAGTGTTCTTGTAATTAAGTTTGTTCTCAGTAGTTCCTAAGGCCATTGGAGCAATAAGAGAAACCTTTTCACATTGACTTTCTCTCCACTGGCCTATGACTTGCAACTCCTATAACAACTTCTTACGATGAATATATTTGTCTTTGAGGAAACTTCCAGACACCACTGGAAACTGGACCAATTAAGGTTTTCCTTGGGCATTAGGCTGCACACCTGTAGTAAGCAATCCTGTGCTTAGGCAAGATTTTTTTTTTTAACTTAACCAATACAGTGCCTTGGATTTTATAATTTAATTATTTTTTAAAAATATTATTTCAGTAAGTTAAATGTATTTACAGATATATACTCAGGTAGAACTGCTGTTCAGTTTGGAGAGTTTGTAAAGCCTTGTGATATAAAAGCAGTTTACATGGAGAAGCTATATAGTCTTTTTCTTCTATACACTGTGAAATATATAACTATACTACTGTGAATTCAGTGTGAGAGGTGTGAAAGAAGGGAGAATCATTACTTACTGCAGGAGGATTTTATTAGGCAGAATTCAGTTATGCTGCTGGACAAAGTGCAGTAGATCCCTATTAACTATTTAACAGCTATCTACAACAGCAGACACCTTACAAATTAATAGATATGCTCAAAACACAAAGTGGCTGTAGAGGAAAAGCTTAGAAGAGGATGTAGATGAGCATCCAATTTAGTGGCTACTATTTAATATCAGATAGCACAGTTCTGTTATTTCTAAGTAGCAGAGAAACATGTTTTTGTGGAAAATGCTAGAGATGATCCACTTTTAAGGTCTGTTCAGTAGCTCATTTTACTAAATGATAAGTGTCTATTCTAAAACTCAGACATAAATTATTCAAATGAAGAATCCATCAGTATTCTGCAGGGAAAGATGCAGCTACAGTATGAATGAATAGTGTAAGTGGCTGATGTAGATGGGGTGACCTGATTGAAAACACATGTGCTGCACCTGGCAGTGCTAAAGAAGAGATGACAGCCAGTAATTCCTGCCTGTTATTTAAGGTTAAAAGTAGGGACATTAAATTGTCAATAATTAATTACAGCTTTATTGGGAAGTTAATTATTGTAGCCTTTCTAGGTGGAGAAGGCTGCATGAATCTTCCATACTGAGGTTTAGTAATTGAGATGCAGTTTAGCATTCCCATCCTGACACAGAGCAGAGTGGAAGATACTGCTTTATAAACAGAAATGCTGATACCTTCCTGCACCCTGTATTAAAATAAATATCCTACTTAGTTCCAGTGACTACTTCCTCAGGGAAAAGGAAAGGAGTACTTTCATCAGGAAAAGTTGAAGCAGAGCAAAATACATTTCTGTCGGCACTAGCTGGAATGGTTCTCAGTGTAAGAAAAAGATTAAAAGAATGTTCATTTGAACAAACTGAGGAAATACAGAAACTGGGCCACTTGGTATAGATGGAGTTTCTAAAAACATATCTGATCTCTTAGGAGGCAAGGATGGCCTGAGGGAAAAGTGGACCGAACGCATTGGATATTCTGAGAAATCAGAACATTATTCTTAAACAATTAAAAGACTCAATCCCTTCTGCGAGGGCGATACATATTTAATAATAAGTTCATGGTTAAAAGCATTAAAGCATATTGGTGGTAGTGCATCTCCCATTTGTAGTAAGAAATGGTACAAAGATGGTACTAGTTTATGTGTTAAGTTGTCTGGAAGGGTTTAATTGACATTTCTGTTCTTCATCCTATACGTTGTACTGTGTCGGGTTTCTTCGTCTTACACCACACAGAACACGTGGATGTGATGGGTACAGCTTGGCATCATTCATGTAGCATAAGTTGTATAGATTTTTAGGACTGAGGTTTTCTTTAACTTTGTTATCACAGTGGCAAATCTATGCCTTTATCACTTTATCAATTGATCAATTATACCATTACCTGAGTTTCAAATATCACGTAAATTGACATCTTCTGTAGACTGTTGAAAAACGTAAATATAAAAATGAAAGGAAAGTGAACCTGGAAGTTTCCCCTCTGGGGTTCTTTCAATGAGTTTTTAATACAATTTTATAAAACACTTGTCTTGAATATTTCTGAATTGAGAAGCTGCTCTTAGTATTTCAATTTCATGGGAATAATAGTGAGGGACTAATTAAAGTTTGAGAATGATTGCTACTTTAAACTGCCACTTGAGCTCACTTATGTCAATAGAAAGACCCCTAATGACTGTATCATTCTTTGTTTTTCACTTTTTCAGTTTAACTTTTAAGCTATAATTTTCTGGCTATGACTCTTTCTCAAGTTGAATTTATTTGATTTTATCTTGTCAAAATTTTATTTTGGGAGAAAACGTGTCCTTGTTACAGACAAGCAATCAGCAATCATCCTGTCTCAGACCAGAGACTGAATACCTTAGACCTGAGAAAAGGAAGCCATTCGGCACAATTCATCAGCTAGTGGAATTTATTTTGCAAAATAGTCCGGTACTGAGCTATTTGTTTCTTTCTGAATGACAAAAGAAAGACAAAATAGATTTTTTTTCGTTTCCCTAGAGTTACATTTCCAACAGAAAAGTTGAAAAGTTAAACTTTGAAAGGCTCTGTTTCAGGAAGGAAGCTAAAGTTTTCTTAAAGTCATTTTCCTAAGGGAAAGACTCCTCTTAACACAGAGAGAAGCACCTGCACTTGCTAGGAGAATAAAACTGGTGTAGAGGTCTTAGACTAATTTAGCAGGGAAATTTAGCTAATTTTGTTTGTAGTGAAGCATAAAATTAGAACAGACTAAATACAAACACAGCTCTTTTGTTTCTTATGATCTTTTTTCCTTGATACTTATTCCTGTCTCTGAATAGAAGCACTTGGTTTTCATAAAACTGACGAGTTGCATGAGCACAGGCTTCCAAATAGGGAAAAATCCCTCTGATCAGCCATTGGAAAAGCAGCGTACATAAACACTGCACTAAAAATACAGTGATTTTGCTGACCTGCCCCCAAACAAGTGCTGGGAAGAAAGAAGACAGACAACGGTCATGAGTGTACCCAGAGACTGGTGGAAGTGAGTCAGATGTGCCAATAGCTCTGCGAAATACCTCTGAGGCTGTTGCAAAGACCAGGTCTTAAAAAATGTTTGATGGCAGAAAGCAGGATAGTTCAAAAAGCTTAGATGTGGAGTTTTAGTGAGTGTCTCATCCACGGGTGCAGGTCATGCTGTCTAGACAAAAAGAAAATTCTAGCCGTCTATTCCTCTGCTCCTTATTATTTAAATATGGTGTTTTAAGCTGATAGTGGGATGCCAGGAAGAGAGACATTTCAGTCTGGGCAGATAGATACAGGTCTAAAGCAGAGAATTAGATCAGCAGATCATCATTGTCCAGATTAAAGTTGAAATTGTATTTATGAAAAAGATCATTGGAGATGAGATTTAGAGCAAAAGAATGAGGGAGCTGAGCCCGGAGCCTGAAGAGCCCCAATGAGTACAGTCATTCTGAGGGCCCTGAGGGTTCAATTAACCTTGACAGCCCGGAGTCTCCTACGAGGAGCAGAGCTTACGAATGAAACGCAATGAAAAATTACTACTTTTAAACTATTGGCAGTTTAAAACCTTGTCTCGACAGCAAAACCTACTCGGCAGACACCTCTAAAATGCTGTACGCTAAATGTGCTGTAAATTTATTCTTCTGGCAGGTTTATTTCTTCATTAAATATTTATGTTAGATGGGTTTTAGCATATGCATGACGTTGCTGTAAATTGAGTTAGAAATTTATCAGGTTAAGTCATGTTTGAGTCTAAAGGTCTCATTCTTGAATGTTCAGTCATGCGGCAAAGAAGAGGGGACCTACAAATAACAGTCCTCAAAGCAAAATGTAATAAATTTGAAGAGGCAGCTCTATTTTTCCGTCAATTCACATAGGTATCTGTTTGGAGGATTATTTTTTTTTCCTTCTTCCCTGTTCCTACATGTTGCACCCACGTCGGGTGCACATTTCTCATCATCTTCTGTGAAATGAGATGATTTTTAAAAAATGTAGTTTTGCAATTAGTGTACAAGAAGAGGATCTAAATTTTCAATAGTGTGTCTCTTCTGTTAAATGAAAAGGAAGGAGTTATTAGCAAGTTTTTCTTGAATAACTGTTTTCTTTTGTGTTAAATGGAAGGCTTTCCAGCATCTTGACAAACGAACTCTTCAGCGTGCTATGATATATACAGACTATTACCAAACATTGACCAGATAAATAGTTCTCTGTCAGTGGGTAGCTCTATGATTTTTCCTTTCTATTGGATCTATTTTTGTGCTATACAGTTGCCATCACATCTATTGCACTGCTTATATTTCATGATGAGAGAAATTAATTTATCAAGTACTGGAATAACAAACGGGAGAAATAGTACACAGCCAATTCTAATATGACGTTCTTGCTAAAAAATCACGAAATCTTTGAGATATGTGAAAATCTTTTCTAATGACCAATAGCTGTATGGATATTTGTCAGTAACAAGTAACATGACCCCATGAGTTAGAGCACATCAATTTATGTTTTTATTTGGGGAGGGGAAGGGGGAAGGAGATATTCACCAATCAGTGCATTTAATATTTGACCAGCTGTAGTTGACATTCTAGTGAATGTGCTTCGCAGCTAGGAAATTCCCTATAGGATCTTTGCAGAACCAAAGAATATTGTAACATCTTCCAGAAATCCCATCTGTGTTTCTGATAATATTCTGAAACAACTTCAGTGGTGATCTTAAGATCCATATGGATCTTATTATAGTCCTGCTTGCTATGGGACACTCTGGGAACTGAGGTGAGTTGTAAAAGATCGTTAGCTAAATGCAGTGTGATTAATTAAAACTTCAGAGTCCTAGCTTTAGTGTCCTAAATGTATGTTGCTAATTAAAAGGGAAAAAAAATGTTACTTGAATTCTGATTTTTTTTTTAGGAAATATATGATCTTTGCAACTGGCACTTTTTTTTTCCTACTCCTTGATAGCTAGATATGATAGCTAGACTACAGTAATGCAGCGTTTATGTTTATTCATTTTTTTACGTTTACTTCAACAGAAGAAATTCTACCTCCTATTTTCCTTAAATACATATATTGTTAATGATCAAATATGCTGATTGGCATTGCCAAAGTAAAACTATGCCAGGGTTAGGGTTTTACCAAGGTAGTTTCTTCCTGCTTATGATTTAGCAAATTAGTAATGTTAAGGATGAATTAAAGTATGAATAGGAGGAAAAGGCTGTAGAGGGAAAAAAAAAGGTTTTGTTTAAAATTACTATTTGTTGAAATCTGTACATTTTAATTGTCTTAGTTAAAGCGGTTAAATTATTTGTAGCTAAGCTAACCAGTACCTCACATTTAACCGTCATGCAAAATATTCCTGTTATCTTCTTAATCTCTCTCCCCGACTCAGTCTCCTACTCCCTGCTAGATTCCCACAGGCGACGAGAGTATTGTACCATAGGAGAAGGAATAGAGAAATTATTATTGTGATGTTCACTGTAGCAATTTCTTTTCTAAAACCTCCAAACTCATTTTCTGATGAGTATCTCAAATTGTAGCATTCATAGTTACATTGAAGCTGAAAGTCTGAATGTAGTGTCTTTCTTGACTTGTCTTTCTTGGGTTTTTTTGTGTCATATGAGATGTCACAGAGCATTTGTCATTTGCTTTTAAGGGAAAATGGACAAATGCAATAGAGACGTCAGGTAATCTAAATGCCTAGTTCCCTTTCTGGATGTGCACAGTTACCCCATATACTGTCATTTCAACCCAAAGGAAACCTCATTCTGCAGGTAGGGGGTGGAGCGGGGAGTGGGCACCATGAGCCCGGGTTATATCCCTCAGTTGCCAGGGTTCATAGTGTAAATGGCACAGCGTGTATCGCTTCCCACAGTTTAAATACAGGTGCTGTGCTTGTTTAGTCTAAACTGTTAAATTTATACTGTTTAGCAACTATCAAATTCGCCATTTGTTATTGAGCCAGGGTACTTCTGCTGGAAAGACTTCTAATTTTTATTTCAAAGAATTCAGGTGATAGAGAATCCACTGTATCTCTTGATCTGTTCCTCCAGTAAGAACAGAAGAATGGCCAATGGTCCATCCTGCTTTCCCAGTATCCTGCCTCTGACGGTGGCCAGGAAGATTATAAGGACAAGAGCATCATATGATACCTCCCCAGTACTTTTGCAGCTTTTATGTATTTTTAGTTTGGGAATTTCTTAAGCCAAATGGGAATTTGTGGTATGTATGAACCTCAGGGGGTTTGTCTGATCTCCCCAGGCATTAGTAGTCTCCTTGGTGTTTAAATAGATGCCTTAGTTCCTGTATGAATCAATCAAGATATATAAGAGGTTCTGCCTTTGATGTTTGAACATTTTCAGACCTCAGTTATTAAAAATCTTAATACAGTAGTGTCTGAAAATGCTGTATTGCTCTTTTTTGTTATATGAAGCCAAGAAAAGCTTGTTTGATTCTTGAGCCTTCTGAGGAGATTAGGAGAGTAAACAAAATTACAGATACAACAATTTTCCCAGAAGGCACTTAAATGAGTCTTTTTTGGGGAACATTGAGAAAAGAAGGTAGCAGGACTTTCTCATAAATTTCTTCTGTTGTAATTACATTATGTATGTGACGTACATAGTGTGAAAGACCGAGTGCCACTAGGCAGGACCTGTCTGCATCTATAATACCTCATATCTATGTGCATCACTCATCGCACAACTTGTTTTTCACAAGTGGCCCAAGAACAATGGATATTGGAGCAACGTAGCAGGCCAGAAATGTTAAATTGTAAGAAAAGGAAGTAAGGAACAGATTAGTGCTAATAAAAAAATCTTTTTCAGGCACTTAACATTTTGATACTCTACTCACAATGAACATTTAAATTCTATGAAGCAGTCATTTTCTAAGTTATCTGAATGACAAGTGCTAACAATGAAAAATAAATGTCTGAGGAGGTCTTGTATGCATTATTTGCTCCTAATCTCTGTCGAGAAGATAAATGTTATTAGGATATTATGCCATTCATATTTCTCCACTTACTCTAAACTGCTAGTATTAAATAGGCCACAGGCAAGAGGCTACTGTGTGTGTTAGAAACCAAATCTATAGTAATATCTGGTCTGAAATCAAAGACAAAGATTTGTTTATATGCATTCTTCCAAATAGGCAATAAGTTTTCAGAATTAACCCAACATCTAAAAAACTGCTATGATTTCTTTTACCAAAAGGAGTGTTTTCCTTATAGCACAACTAACAAGGAGGGGTATTTGATGTCTTCCTGGCAAGCTAATATTAAATTCATGGCATTTATGATCTTTATTTAGATCCTCGATTTCAGTGACTTCCTGCTTTTGGTGCTAATGATACAGAAACTGTGCATAGTCCTACAAAGGAAGCTCACATAAATGGGGAAAAAAAAGAAAATACATCTAAGTAGGAATTTCGACACATCACAGTGAATCTAGGCTAGGCATTGCGAGCCCATAAGCAGTTGCATAAATTTGTATCAATAAAACACACTTGATTTTCCTTTGTTTTACCACTTAATAAGGAACAAGTCATAGGAAGAAATAACTTGATATCCGTCCTTCTCCTGTGATTACTGTTATCGAGAATTTAATAATGTCCTGATAGGCAGCATTTTCGGGAGGTACGAGATTGGAGAGGAAATCCAGAGACTTACATTCTGTTCTGTACCCCGTGATTTGCCATTCATTTAAGCTGTGACTACTTGATTTACCTCTATTTATTGCTGTGTCACCATCTCCTTCTTTCTGTCTTGCCTATCAATACAACCTTTTCGGCAGAAGTGCTTTTATTGCTACGTATCTGTTCAAAGGAAGCAGGGTGACAAATGGAGTTTGAGCTCAGTTACACTTGCTGTTATTTTGCAGGTAAAAATGATAAAATTCTGTGAAATGACTGTATGAATGTTGGAGAAAGGCATGTGCCACACACAATAGCTATTTATCATCTCTTTCTTACATTAGCCAGTCCGTACCTCCTGCACTGCCTAATGGTGGTACGCTGAATGAGGTTTTTTTCATACTGAGGCTTTTCTCTGCATGATTATCTTTGCCATCCCTATAGGGTCAGTTCACTTTCAGAAAGTCTTCTGCACCTTTCACTGTCTTTCCGAACAGCATCGCTTCATTGGAAGACTATACTTAGAACTAGTTCATTGTATGAAGCAGTCATGATAGTAGTTCGTTCAGGGGAAATTGCTTTTCCAAAGGTGGAGAAGTTAATTAAGTGTGTAACAGGAGGAAGCTAAACCTTACTAATTAGTGAGAAGGGTAACGATTATGGGATAGAACAGATGACACTTGGCTGAAGACGAACTCAAGAAATTGCTTTAGCCAAAAGGAAGTTAGAAGAGTGAATAGAAGATGAGCTTTAAGAAAGCAAAGACTGTCACTGTGTCCTGATAAATTATACCTCATTTATAGTGTGTCTGCTAGGTGTTAATCAATAATACGTTGGGATGATTCTTCACTCTCGGGCACATAGCCTGCTTTCTGGTATATGGAGTTTCACTTAAATCCTTTGGGTTCTTCCCAGGAGGATGTGCTGAATAAAAGGGTGACAGCTCTTACAAACAGCTGCAAGAATGTTTATAGGGAATCTGAACTTCTGCGGTGACGAAACTGCAGCACCAGTGCTCTGCTCTACTAACCCTTTGGAAAGGCAATGGCAGTCCTGGGAGGCCTACCAGCAATGAGTTACACAGACGTATCAGCCATATCATATCAAAATCAGAGGCTGTATTGTCCATAGGTTGCTCATCTCCCGGGATGCTATATTTACCTCTGAACAGTAAGTATAGATTTAACATTCAGGAAAAATAATTACAAACCTCCTACTTCAGTAGGTCCCTGTTCTAAACTAATTCTTGCAGGTTTTAACTCCCGATAACTACTGACTGTGATGTTGCTAAAGTCAGGATAAAAATATTTTACTACTTTGATTTTGCTGTTGGAGGGGGGGAAGACTGTACTTCCTGTTGTTCTGCTGCAGAGAACTCAAATATTTGACCCTTGATATCTCCCTGTAGTTGTTCATTGGGAAGTATTAGAAGATCATCAATCTACTTGTGTCCTGCTGTACAGAAGAGTTGCACGTGTAACTGAAATGCTTAATTGGCTTCTTTGTGCATCATCCAGTGCTGGGTTAAATTTGTACTGGTGAAGAGGACTAAATCAAGGTTAATTTGCTGTTGAATTCTTATTTTAGAATTTAAGTGGGTACTGCTTTTATGCTGGAGCACAAGCTGATATCGGCCTGCCTGACTTACATTAGTTAGGCTACAGTAATATATAAGCATATGTATGTCTCTCTCTATATAAACATATATATGTTTGGGGTTTTTTAAAAGGAAAGAAAGATTTTCATTAACTTAGGCAAAGTCGTCTAATAGCAGAATACCTTAGTGAAGTTTTAGTGAGCTGGTTGGGGGTGGAGAGAAATCAAGATCAACATTTATCTAAAGGAAAATGGTTTCTTTGCTTTAAATAACATTTGCTTTTTAATCATAAATAAACTTCAGTATCTTTGAGGCAAAAACTTATTAGGCAAGTCTTCAAAAAGGTTAAATAAAGAAGAGTGTGACTACCCATTAAACACTTAAAAATAACGAATGCAATTTATTCACTTATTACAAATTTGCATGATGCTGTTGGTAAAATCAGAGGAAACCTCAACACTGAGACGCAGTTTTCAAGCCTGCAAGAGATTAGTTGTCAAATTATAAACAAATCTGACCATTAAAGGAGTAAGATATTCCAACTAGAAGTTGTTAGACGTTGATATTATCTCTGGATGAGTTTTCCCCAAGTGTTGTCCATTACTTTCATCCTCTTCGTTCAGATTGGTGAGGAAGATTGCTTGAAATGTTGGTTTTGTGTTTGGTCCAAAGTAAAATTTTCACTTTTGGTGGGAATTCAGAATTAGTCATCATTCACATCTCACTTTTAATAGGGTAGTTCTATATTAATACTTTTTGCATATTGTATCCAGTAATGTTAGTATTGAACGGGGAAATAATTTCTTCAGTTGAGGATTAGCAATGACAATGACATGCTACATCAACAGCAAAATCAAACTGAGAGTCCTAGATTTCATGTTATGTGTTTCAACAAAAGATATTTTATAAAAATAATAACATTTTATGATTTAATTAATAAACATTCTCAGTATTTTCTTTCTGTTCTTCACTTAAAGGAACTCTATTATAAAGCTCTATTTCTCAAAGACTATATACACACTTCATTCCCATGCCTATTTGTACAACCAGATGACAATTATGACCTACATTATGACAATGAAAAAACGAATTCAAACTGCTCACAAATACTATTTTATCTTGTTGGTGCATAGCATCAAGGCTATGCTACAAGAAACTTGCAGCCTGATTTTTGACCCTGTGACTTCAGCCTTCTTTAAGGCCAATGCTCATACTCCAGTGTACTATAGGCAAATACCATCACATGCTTGTGACCTTTTCTGGTTTCATTCTCTAGCCATAGGACAAATAACTGCAGTTCACTTTGGTTTCAATATTTTTTTCCTTTGAAGCAATAGGTCTGGCCTTTCATCAATCAAGTTACTGGTACCTGCATGCTGCAACCAATTCTTTGTTCTTTTACTTGGAATGAATTGATTGTCAGTGTCCTGGAATGAATAAAAATAGAAGGGAGAAAAGTTTTTTTTTCTTCGCTCAATATTTAGCTTGCAATAAGAGAGTCAGTAGTGTTACAACATGGAAAAAACAGGTTAAATGTTTTAAACTATTAAATTTCAACCATCTCTGTTTAGAGGATGTTTTAGCAAGTACTCTTTTACAGCATTGCCTGTTCTGGATTTAGTAAATTCATAATCTCTACTAAATGAATAGTTTTTAAGAGTTATTAATGACTGTCCAAGATGGCTCAGCCTTGCAAAGGAGAAAGAACGCACTTAGAGTTAGCACTGCAGTACTGTGACGCAATTGCCTCATTGAGGTGAAGAAAAACTTTTAGGGCATACTTCATAATTTAAGTCTAAACCAGTTTCTTACTAGGACAATTCCTAATAGAAGATGTGAAACAAAAAATAACAAAGGAAAAAGTAATCATAATATATGAATCATTTAAACTTCCTTGGAGTCTGGAGTACTATATTTGTAAATAAAGATGCCAAATAATATAAAAAAGGTTGTCCGTTTGGTTCACGTGTAGGATGGGGAAAACCTCTGCGTTCTGCCAAACATCGCACATAGTTCATGTGATGTATACTATGTCAAAATAAGGAACTTAACATGGCCTATTTTGTGCCGTTGTTATAGTAAACAACAGTTAAAAGTGATTTTTAAGCAGAGAAAGTTGTATCAGATTTTCTTATTCGCTGAGGGTTTGTAAGAATTCATATTTACTCTCATTACCTTGTGTAGGCTACTATTTATTTGAATTACTGTAGTGCCTGAAACCTTTTCTCACTTTACATAGACAATATTTTTTGTGCTAGATGCCTTATAAATGACGCTCCTTTGTAGAGAAAAGGATTGAGCATGTGTATGTCTGAATAGCCATTAGTGAAGACTGTCACTTGTGTGGATTTGAAATAGATGGCTAGTGGAATCATTTGTGTTATTCCTTTCTATACTCATCTCTATAAAACTCTTCCAACAGTCCTTTACTTGAAATCTTAAGCAATAAACATGCTTGATAACATGCCAACTTGTTGAGATAAAAAATGCTTTAGATACAAAATACCGTTGGTAGAAGTCCATGGGAGACCAGCTGCAATAAGGCAATCATATTTAGTAAAGGAGAGTGTGACAAAAGAGGTGCAAATATAGAAAGTGTCTACTCTTGTGAAGCTGAAAGGTCATTATAAAGAACTAAAGAGTTATGTTACTTTCATCTAGAGGAAAATACGCACCTGGAAAAAAGGCGGAAGTGATCTGTTACCTTAAGGAAAACTGTTGAAATTGATCATGAGGTTTGTATTCTAGATGGAAAGAGAAGCTAAACTGTAGATGTGAGTATGAAATCAAAGTAGGAAAAATATTCCTTCTGATTTGCAACAAGACTTTAAAGATCTTACAACAGAGGCCTGTTAGAGGATGAGAGTTTAAAATATAAAATTGATACATTTTACTCTATGTATACATGGAAGTAAGTCATAGAGAATTGCAAACAATTTTAAAATTGTTTAAGTCATTTCTGTCATCAAAATAAGATCTGAAAAGTTTCTATTGCATGATGTAATAAGGAAAAGTAAAACTGGTTATTTTAGAATTTATTTAGGAAAAAAAGGCAGAGGTAGGAATGAGATTAATTAGCTTAAATTCATCTGCAGATAATAGGATTGCATCAGGGATAAATTTGGCCTGATTAGTTTCCTAAGCTTTTTATATCTGAAGCTTGAGTTCAAATCAATAAGAGAAGAAGGTATAAGATGCTCATAAGTGTGTTATAGGATGTTGCAATGCCAAATGAAATGTATTTAGATTTTTTTGATTTTGAGATTGTGTTATAACTGTAACACATCCTCTCAGAGTATTTCACCTCTCTCCTCCTGCTCCTCTTCTGCATAATCACAAAACGTTTTGAGACTCTCAGTGCTCTAGTCAGAATTTTCATCTTCAAGAAAATTCTTTAAGGCTAGTATAAATGGTTCGTGTCTAGCCTATTACTGGAATAGTGAACTGGAACGGTGAGTAAAAAGACCATAAGCAGTCTTTGCTGCTCTATCACGTTCCCTGCCTATTGGAACATCCCCGGAGAATGCAATGCAGCTTCTTGCAAATTAAAGAAAGTCAGTCACAGCTCTTGTTTTGGTGGCCTTGACTGATCTTAGGTTTGTACCTATAAATGTTGCATACTTTCATTCTCTGCCTTTCTTCTCCGGTCCTCCAGAAGGCAAAGAGAAGGAAGTACTGAGTTTGCAGAATACGAGAGAAACACGTCTTTCATTTGAACTATTCAAAATTTCTCATTGAGTTTTGAACTTGGTAATGCATTGATTCCCCCAGATTCAAATTCTTTTCAAACAAATTCTTCCATCCATGGCTGATGAGGCAGAATTTCCTTTTTTTTTTTTTTTAACTGATAAATCTCTAACAATTTGTTTCATGGTTGCAACACTTGCCTTTTTCTCTGGCTACATTTATGCAAAAATGAATTTGCGAACATTGGTGAAAGTAATTCACGGCACTCTGTGGACTTGCCTGGCCTCAGGGGTTTTTTTTGCTTGTAATCTGAAGGTCTCAAAGTCGTCTTCCTTTGAAGTGAAACTGGGCACTTTGACTGTTTTGGTTAAGATGGGGGTTATTTCATTTTGTTAAATGTTGCCATCTACAGGTATTTGTTTGCAGAGAAAAGGCATCTTTTTTCTCCTAGAGATATCCAGGAACTTTGTTCTGGGTTAATGGAACATATTTGTCTCGTACCTTAGGGCATAGATCCTCAGCTGTACTGGAAGACTGCATGTTAATAGCAGCGATGGATTTGATCTAATGTCACCTTTCCTTTCAAATGTCACTGTTGCATTGTGATATCCTCAGAGTGATTTGAGCTGTTTGACAGGGTCTCTCAGATGATTCCTTTCAGCAACGAGTCGATTAATCATACTTCTGCCACCCCCAGAAATGGGAGGGAGTGGTTATGAAGAGCACAAGCAACTGACCGGTGCTTTACCTCAAATAGGCGATATCGTCCATCATTCAAGTTGTTTTTTAGATTGCCTTCTAAGACCTTTAGAAAAGTAAATACTTTTCAACAATACAGCTCTTTCAACTGTGTTGAAAGCATCTGACTAGGTTTTTACATGTGAATATGAGTGAAAGAACACTTTGTCTCCCAACCTTCTACCCTTGCTAACCTCTCTGTGAGAACTAGGGAGCTTTCAGGATTGAATTTCATTAATTAGACAGGTAGAGTAGCTTGGGTAAACTTGCCCCAATCCTGACTTCTGTTCATAGGAGCACAAGGTTCAGAAGTTCAACGTTATGTCTTGCTGGAGCTTCTTCTGTTACATTCTCTTTTATGAGCATTAATGTTTACCTACTGAAAAGAAAGCAATGGCAAATAAGAGAGAAAAATGAAAAAAGAAGTTTGACCTTTTCAAAGCTGGAGATGTACAACACATGCTCAGAGCTTTTGAAGGTTATAGACATTGCTTTCAATAAAGCTGTAGGACATAATTTAAGTGTTCTTCATTGCGTCACACAAGTTCTGTATGGTGGCAAGCTGAATTCCTCTTTACCTGAGGCATCTGAGGCATGTTGTTGTAACTGCAGAACTCAGAAGTATGAGTAAAAAACGTATGTTGTATAATTGTAATTGCTTTTATGGTGGATTTTCAAAATACCATCTATCTCCAGTGAATTTGACAGCCTGTCATTTTTATTTGAAGAGGTATTTTTGCGTTCAAATAATCATTTGTTGAGGTTTAACCCTAGCCAGCAACTAAGCACCACACTGCCACTCGCTCACTCCTCCCGAGAGGCATGAGGGAGAGAATTGGAAGAGTAAAAGTGAGAAAACTCGTGGGTTGAGATAAAGACAGTTTAATAAGTAAAGCAAAAGCCAAACACGCAAGCAAAGCGAAACAAGGAATTCATTCACTATTTCCCATTGACAGGCAGGTGTTCAGCCATCTCCAGGAAAGCAGGGCTCCATCGTGTGTAACGGTTGCTCGGGAAGCCAAATGCCATCACTCTCAACGTCCGTCCCCCCCTCCCCTTCCTCCTCCTTCCCCCAGCTTTATATGCTGAGCATGGCATCATATGGTATGGAATATCCCTTTGGTCAGTTGGGGTCAGCTGTCCCAGCTGTGTTCCCTCCCAGCTTCTTGGGCACCCCCAGCCTACTTGCTGGTGGGGTGGGGTGAGAAGCAGAGAAGTCCTGGACTCTGTGTAAGCACTGCTCAGCCGTAACTAAAACATCCCTGTGTCATCAGCGCTGTTTTCAGCACAAATCCAAAGCACAGCCCCATACTAGCTACTAAGAAGAAAACTAACTCTATCCCAGCCAAAACCAGCACATCATTACAATCACTGAAACTAGAATAACTTAAAAGCAGACATATTTCCTTCAGAAAGTTGCCCAGAAACTAGGATTTTGATGCTTCAGACTCAGAGAAGTAGATAAAATAAAATGTCTAGGTTCTTGATTCCTTAGTATTTATACCCTTTGGGAGAAATCTGGAATCCTCCATCAATTGGCCAGTGAAAATTAGTGCTTCAGATTGATAGTCAAAAAATCCAATGCAGGGAAAGGTATAAGAAGAAACGTGCATCCACTTGGTATCTGGAGATCCAATACTCTTTCTTGAAAAGATCCACTAATGTAATTTCTGTGAAATGATTGAATGAGGTTTACTGCTGTCTTCTGAGTAATGACCAAAAAGGACAGTGAAGATGATGTCATCATAGGCTATTCTTTAGTGACCAGCGTCTGGAAAACCCACGGTAATCCTGACTCTGGCTGAAGGGGTTGATATTTTCTACTTGCAGCTTCTAAAAAGCATCCTAGTGTCCTGCAAAAACTGTGTGAAAGTATTCACTGCACAGGAGAGGAAAAAATATTGGGCGAGATAGACAGCAACACAGAGCAGGAAGCGGCATGGCGCTGAAGGGTAACGGCAATAGCACTCCCTGATAGAGGGAGCCCTGGCTCCTGTCTTAACACTTTCTGTTTTAGTTGTAGTAAGTAGATTGCAGAAAAATATCACATAGCTTTGTAGGTTAGTAGATGAATATTATCTGTCACTTATAATGTGTATAATAATTTCAAATATATTTCCTCCAAAATTATTGCCCTTTCACTGGTTTAGAAGTATTTCACCCCTTGTTGTTAATCCTCGGACCCTCAGCAAATTTGGTTGCTTCCACTAATTTAAAATATATTGCAAAACTCCCATTGTAGTCTTGTAGCTCGGGATAGGTTCCTGGTTGAAATGATGTGATGGTCTGTCTGAAAAGGCGTAAGAAAACAGGCAAAGAACAACTTTGCCGCTTGCTTTGATGATCCTGTGTCATGTTTAATCAGTGAAGATTGAACCAGTCACCTTGAGGTTCTGAGAGTATTGTTCAATACCATTTAAAACATTGATTTTCTGTAACTATGAATCCTCTCAAGTAGTCATTAGACAGGAAGCAAGTTACCTGGGATTTTTTTAATCCAGAAAACGTTAGAAAGATAGAAATCTAGCCTGGAGGAGGCAAGCTGGAAACTGAGGAGCAGTTTGTCAGACCTGAAGCAAAGGTATATCTCCCAGGACCAGCAGGAGCGATGGTATTCAGTTGATTCTCAGAGAGTTAGAACAACTTTTTGACCTTACCTCACCTAACAACAATACTTTTTAGATGACTAAAAATGGACAGAAAGTGATTAAAGAAAAAAAAAAAAAGAGAAGAAAAAAAGAGTTGTTGGTATATATGAAGAAGAGCTAAGCCTTGCATCTTTCTTCAGAGCTAACATTAGTTGTGACTGTTTACTGCCAACAGATGTTTCAGTGTTAAGGCAATTACTTGAAAACATTGCCCAAGACTATGTGAACCTTTACTTCAGCAAAAAGTCATTTTCCATAATCTCTCTTGGTGCTTGAAAATGAGCTAAAAAAAGAATGGTTATTACAGGTGTCTACTGTCATCACTTGGCCTATTGGTTAGAATGATAGAGAAGTGCAAGTAACAGCGTTGTCAGATGATGTTTAAATTACAAAAGAGACATAGAAAAGCAAACATACATGCAAAAAATATCACCAATAAGGAAAAAATACATATATATTTTTCTTTTCTAATACAACTTGTATTAGCTGTCTGCTTCTGACAAGCACTGTTTACCTAAGTTATGGCAGTACCAGAACTTGCTGGAATCCTGCTAATCTAAGAAAAGCCCCTAAATAAAATTGTCTACTGCTATAATTAGAAGTAATTTATAGGGATATCTGTGTACATATATCTAAGCTATTGGGATTTTATATTGATCTCATCACTGTGGTATGAGTGTGGTCTGAATTTGGTATTCCAAAGTACAGCATCATTGACAGAAACTACTATTGGGTAGCAGGGTAGCTTGTATTATAGAAGAAAGAATGAAAATTACTAAAATAATACATTTCTGCAAAATCAAAGGATGGTTTTGAGGACTACATTTGGATGTACTTAAGCTTTGTATTTCACACCAAAGATGACCACTTTTGAAACTTATTTTAAAATAGTTTTACTCATCAGAAAGGAAACTGTTTGAAACGTAACAGTTTTGTTTCTATTTGCCCTGTCTGGCTGTACAAATACGATACTGGATGGACATTTCTGTTGGACTGGAAGAACAGTTTTGGTGGATAACTTGTGGTTATTTTGTGGGTATCTCAGCAGGAATTGCGTAAGCAGAATAAACATAAACTGCATACTAGTCAATTCAAACATTTCTCTGTCTTTGCAGCCAACACTAAAATATTTCGTATTACTTCAATATTGAAATGTAGCAAATGGAACCATTTTATCAATGTTTCTTACATAACATTTGCCACTAATTTTCTTTGCCATCCTGCTTACTCTCCTGTAAAATCTACAGACCTTAGTGAAGATTGTGCATCATAATTGATTTCTGGAGTGTTACAAATGACGTGAATTTACCCCTACCAATTCATTTGTCAAAGCTTCCAAACGCTTATTTCCCCTATCCAACATGGTTCTGGTGCCTTTACGTTTGTCTTTGAGAAGTTGCTTTTCTGCTGCATCTTTTGTTTTAGCGTGACAGAACATATTTGAATGAAATAAACAGCAAGTAAATTGAAGGATTAAAAAGTAATATGGTTAATTTAGGAAACTTTGATAATACAAGCAGGTATGCTAAGGAATACTTAGATGTGACAGTGGACAAGTGAGTGAAGATACCGCTTAATTGCCTCTTTCTGATTAAGAAGCTTGAAAAGTAGCTTTGTAAAAGCTGCTGGTTTTGCAGGGGCTTTGCTTATTTTGTGTAGCGATTCCTCTGGCACCAATGGGAGAAGATATTTCTTTATTTCAGCATCACTTTATCTGACAATGACCCTCTCACTGTACCTGCCTGAGAATATACTAGAAAACTATTTGTGAGCAAATATAACTGACCTCAGCAGGGACTAATTGCTTCATTAAGACAAAAATGAAGGGAGTACAAAAAAAAAAAAAAAAGGGCAAGAGAGTGTTGCAATTAAAATTGACGTCTTTATAATTGTTAAAAAATGTCTATTATAGTCTGATGGGAAATTTGGCAGTGGAAAATGGTTTCAAGTTGAAAAATTGAAATACTCTATTTAGAAAACATTACAATGAAAGGCATTGTACGTTCTTTTCATCAAAATGAACAGCTTGGTGACAGTTGCATGATTTCATATAAACATTTCAGTTTTGACATAGCTTTAGCTTAAAAAGACATATTATGAGAAAATTGCACTTCACTATAAGATGTCCATTTGATTTATTTCCCCCCTTGTCACAATGGGCCTTTTGCTCTTATTTGCTTTGGACAGAGATCAAATTTTTTCTCCTTATCCTTTTACCTACTCTGATATATCTCATGTTAGTTGCTGTTCTAGAGGTTGCTTTGCTGGAATATCAAGTCAATACCTCATTTTAACTAACTGGGAATGAAGGGCCAGCCATTTTTCACTTGTAAATGTATCTTGGAGAGCATATGATTAATCTGTCTTTAACTTTGATCAGCAGCTCTGAGAGATATGTATATGCAGAAAACCCAGAAGAGGCCCCACAAATCTCTCCGTGAAGCACGTGTTTGTTTGTCTTTTCTTCTGGAATGCTTTTAAGGCGACCATAAAACATGTCTCCTTAGTTTGAATAATGTTCATAGAACACTGCTGAAGTTTAAGTGATAAAATCCATGTGTCTGGGATCTGGCTCAGTGCTTATTTTCTTGTGGTTAGCCCCACAGGATGCACGTATCCATGAATAATAATTAATAGTATGTATCCCCTCCTCTACAAAATAAAACTTAATCTAACATAACAAACATATTTACCATGTATGATTAAAAAGATATTTGTATATTAACAAAAATCAGGATTCCATCAGTTATTAATACTTTTAAATATTTAATATGAAATGAAATACTCATTTGAAACTAGATGTCTGCACACAAGGTGAGCTTTCCATATTTTTGAACTCCTGTGTTATTCCTAGCTATTTTTTTCAAATGAACCACTATGTTTGTATACATGTAATATCTGTGGCCCATATCATACTGCCTTTCAATTCATACATTGGTTTTGTATCTTGACACTGTATTGAATTATTCTAGCCTAGTCATCAGTGTTGCCTGTAGCAGTCCAGGTGTCTCATCTCCAGGCTACATTGCTTGGACAGGAGGTGGATGCTAGGGAGAATCTTTGAATCGTGTAAGGCTTCAACCCTTCTTTCCTAACATCAGTCTACTCTCTGTTGCTGTTTGTTTTGTAAAACTGGTCAAATCTTTCTTTTGGGTGTAGTGTTCCAGTGGGAATAGCAGAATTTAATATGATGCCTGTCCTCAGTTTTTCCTGTTAACTAACTCCTTGATGCTCATGTGTAAGTGCATTCCCCTGCAGCGTTGTGACTATTTTGGTTCTTATTAGACCCCTTTGTACTTTTTTGGAATTGTAGATGTCTCTGTCAGTGTCTTGGTTCTATGCCAAAGGCTGTGTAACTACAAATTAGAAATAGTAGTAGTTAATTTTTAAGTCTGCTTTGGTTTCTACCATTCTTCCTATTGCTGAGTAGCACTTAGGCAGAAGTACTTACTAAGCACTTATCTTTTAATGGTCATTAGGAATACTTGTGCATGAAGGTACATTTTACAGTTGGTAAGGAGTGAGGGCTGGATCTTTAATCATATTAAATAATTCTTCTGCTTCAGGATTTCTATAGAAATAAGCACACTCATTTTCAGAGTAAACCTGTTCATCTTAAGGATAAATGGCAAAATCTGGCCTAGATGTGACATGATGCTGGTACTTCTTGGAGATGCAAATAGTTTTATCCAGAAAAATATAATATTAATTAGATGTAATATTGTTTTTTATATTAAAGTAAAATATGCACATTGACGTTTGTTCTGTTAAAATGCAGTTCTAGTGATACCGTTAGCATGTTGATATGTCAGCAGCTGTTCAACAGTTTCAAGTACAAGATAATTAATTCTGCCTAAGACTGTTTCTAAAAATTTGTGTTTAGCACCCAGATATATCTGTGGCAGACATTCTAGGAGAGTCACAGAGCTTTATGACTGCATTTAATAATTCTTATCTGCCAATTGTTTCTTTTTTATTATTATTATTTTAAACTGTGGAAAACAATGCTACTGAATGGTCAAGCTACATCTGCCATACCGTGAGTCATTGAAAAAGCAGAGAGAATTAGTTTGGCTGTGCTTCATTTCCTATCAGGTTTATAACTCCATTTCAAAGCGGTCTCTAAAATGTTCTGTGAAATTGATTCATAGCTTATGCTTACATTTTGCTAAAGATGTAGCTGAAAAATCAATAGATACCAAACGATAGGCATTGAAACCCAGTCTTAGAATATCCAAATATGAGGTTGTACCCTTGAGTTCACCCGGAACTATTGAAAAGGCTGAGGGAAAAAGTAATACCAGGACTCTGGCCCGGAAGGTGAGGTTACTGGGAGGTATTTCATTATTTTGTTGGTGATATGAAAGAACTAGAAACCTGTCCATTTCTTTACTGGTACTCATTTAGCCATCTTTGAAGCCTGGTCTGCATTATAAATAGTTGGTGCAGCTACATCTGGGTACTGTGCTGGCAAGGTATTCCTGGTATGACAGCAGCTAATACAAGTTAAAACCGTGCTTAAACAAATATGACTTATTCCACTGCTCTGCTTAGTTTGCCTTCCCACAAGGCACAGCAAGCTGTGCTAGCAAGAACACACGATTTGCCATTATGACTATCTACGTGAAGACCACGGTTACTTTGGTCACAAATCACACTTCATTACACAACTCTGCCAGAAGAACTTTTTCGTTTGGAGCTTGCCTCGGGCACAATGCCTCCCAAAGCTATTTCTGGGCTGGTACAGTTTATATAGCATCTTTTGTTCAAGGCTGTGCCTAAAACCACAATGCAGCCCTTGCTTCTAAACAAGCAAATGCCTTTTTTCTTTTCTGTAACATTTCCATTTTCAGCTCTGACATTAGTCCATTTTGTGGCTTCTAGAAATTAATATTTAAGTTTTAATGTTGTTAATAGATCAGCCTTTACTTTACCTGTGTTGCTAGAAGCAATTAATAATACCTTACCGATTCCCCGTGAATAACATAAAATATTGATATAAGAGCAGAAAGACTATTTATACTCCCTGAATTACATACCCTCATTCCACTTGTCCATAACAGGCTTGAGTAAGAGAGGAGAGATATGTTGGCTTTTCATCTATTCTCAGCCATACCTACTAAAATATTTGTTTTTAAGCTGGACTGTTGTATCATTAGCTATTCAGTATGTTTTAGTCAAAGAAGGTATATTGGGTTCACCGAGGAGCAAATGGGTAAATTTTTTTTACGTATGTTCTATAACAGGTCATACCACATGATCTTAACGTGCCTTTCATCCTTAAAATCTCCAAATAGACAGTGAAGCAGGGCAACTGGCAGACTTTGAGTTCAGTGACCAAGCTGAAAATTCTGCAGGAAAAATGGATGTAGGGCTGTTTTGAACATTGTTTTGGGGAATTTGTCAAACACTATAAATTTGAGGATGAATTTAAGTAAAATGCCTTTTTTCCATAGGATAATGCCTATTTCTGTCAAAGCTTTGCAGGTAAAGACTAATTGAGAATGAGAGGAAGGTGGGGTACCCATTCTACTACCGCTGCTATTGAATAATGTATGCCCATTTGACAAGCAATGCTCACAGATCATCTTGCAGAACAGAACATGATTGTGATATGAATATTACTTGGGAACGGAGAAGACAGATCACCCCATCATTTTGAATAAGTTATCAGAGAGGGCAAAGGGAAAGGATTACATCCTGAACATTGGTATTGTTCCATGGCAATGAGGAAAACGCGGAGTTCCTTGTGATTCCAGGTTTTAAAACCCCTAAATGTCTGCGCTGCTGTTCACAAGCATTTGCACAAATTTTCCATTTTCTTCAAAGCTCCTTTGTAAATATATTTACTACTAAAACCTCTTCGTGTGCATGTGTACAAGGGAAGAGGAGAGCTGGGGAAGGACTTTTTACAAGGGCATGGACCGATAGGACGAGGGGGAATGGCTTCAAACAGGAAGAGGGGAGATTTAGATTAGGTATTAGGAAGAAATTTTTTTACTGTTTTACTTTTTTGTTTTGTTTTGTTTTATTACTTACCCACTTTATGGGTGGTAAGGCACTGGAACAGGTTGCACAGAGTTGTGGAAGCTCCATCCCTGGAGGTGTGTTCAAGGCCAGGCTGGATGGGGCTTTGAGCAACCTGGTCTAGTGGGAGGTGTCCCTGCCCATGGCAGGGGAGTTGGAACTCGATGATCTTCAAGGTCGGTTCCAACCTAAACCCTTCTATTATTCTGTGTGTACTTTTCTTTTCTCCAGCCCCTGTTTAAATAACAACTGGAGATCTGAGGTCAAAACGCAAAGTTGTTCTGTACTAAGATTGTTTTAGATACGAGTTTTCAGTGTTCCGTCTAGAGCTCAGTTAAAAGCCGGGAACCAAGAAGCAGCACTGAAGTCAAAAAGAGAAAACCGGGCACCGTTATTAAACCCCTTCATACTGCAACACCTGTTTGCTAAAATACTGAGGTATTTTGAGGTAATACCTCAAAAACTTCAGTGGACAGATGACACATTCAGCCATTTTATTATGGTCCTCAACATATTGCTATATTACTAAACTAATTCAACTGAGAAATATCCAAAGGAATAAGAAACAGGGCTATACAGCCTCTGTGCACTTTATTACCTTGTCAGAAGATGAAGTCAGTCTTACGTAAGACCTCTGAAAAGCCAACAGTATATTTTGTAGAATATTGGAAATTTTCATAATCTCAATAGCAGAGGTCTGTGAGAAAGGACGGTCCAGCGAGTATGGAACTAGCCTAAGGCTTGTAACTGCCACTTCTACATCTTTTCTCAGAAACAATTTTGCGTGTGAAATTGGAAAGTGACTTATTCTCATTGTACCTCAGTCCTGTATACGTGGAATGGGGCTAATAGAGTTTTTATGTCTCACAGTGAAGATAAATTATTAACGATTGTGAGGTGCCCGGATTCTACAGTAAATGTGTGTGAAGTGTGAAATCTACCCAGGCAAGGATGGTTAATGTTATTTTAATAATATCAAACCAGGATCCTTCACTATCAAAGCAGGCTGAAGCTGCATATAATTATCTTACTGATGTATCACTGATTGCTGTTGTTTCAATTATCTAGTGCTTTACATTGCTGAAACATTGACATTATTTATTTTGCCAGAAAAACAGTTATACTGAATTATGGCAGGCTGGGTTGCTCATGATTTTTGTAAACATTGAAAAAAAATTTTGTTGCTTTTTGAGCTTAAGGACAATGGAAAAGAACAACACTATTCTTATATATATATACACACACACACGCATTTTAAGCAATAGAGAAAGGTTTCTCAATAAAGCCTTTCTAAGGAGCTCCAGGGATCCAGGAATTACATGTTATCTTATTGAATGGTGCAGGTCCTACATACATTGTTCAAGATAAAATTTCCTTCCTCTACCTCCCCCTAGAGCAGATGCTTTCAGTGTTTTCTTTCTTTGTTTTGTTGTGGATTTATTATTATTATTATTATTATTATTTCACTCAGCTGCCAAGGCCCCCCCCTTTTTTTTTATCAGACTTTTTTTTAAAAAAAGAAAATTGAAAGGACGAGAACATACCAAACTAAACATAGCCTCAGAAATATATCGTTTCTTTAATGGAGAATTACGGAGTTTATTCTCTTATGATTTCTACTAACCAAATATTGCATGCTAGTGTGACTTGCTCTCGGCATCCATGGAGTTAAATCATGAAACCAAGCAGAAATGGAAGGAGGGAATGAAGAAGAAACTGGGAAAGTGTAAATGGCAGATGGAAGCTCAATTCCCTTGGAAAGTGATTTCCATATCTCACCCAATATCTTTTATTTTTTAGTGCCAGGTTTTATAGAGTCAATAGGAGATAGCCATGTGAATAACAAAAATCCATTGGGAGTGAAAGGTGGCACGAGTTTGAAGTTAAAGCTTTATTTTTCTGCTGTCAGCTGGCAAATCTACTGTTCACTCTGTAGTGGTGTATGCATCAGCGCCTGAGGAGCGTGTCAGGTGTTTTGGATGATAGGTCCTGCTGTCTCCAGCAGGCAGCTTGGTTACTTTTGAAACCTGAAGAACAGTAGTTGGAATCCCCTTTTATTTATAAATTACTTAATCAGAAGAAAGCTCGGTGCAATGACATTTAGCCTTTATCATAAAAATTGGTGTGAAAAACAAGACCTGGTGTTAGACAAGTTGCTGGACTTATGACATCCCTTCGGTCTTCTGCTTCGGACACACCCGGCATACTTAGACTACTATAAAATTCTGCATTAAATATTATATATGATACTTGAGTCAAGTATCAGAGGACACTTGGTGGTTCTAAACCCCAGTAAATTAATTCACCTTGTCATCCCTTTTGGGCAAAAAAGCAGGAAGTGATATTTAAGTAGATTTTAAAATAGCAGCAGTATTTTTCTTCATATTATTGCCTTACACTGTGTGTCAGATACGATAAAGAGAGAAACGTGTTGTCTGTTTGTGAATATGGCAATATCTTTGAACAAATCCAGATAAGTTCCGAGCTGACAAGTAAGATAGACAAGTGTCAAAACCTAATACACATTCGACTAGCAGGAAAATGTCATATTCTGCTCATTTCCACATCACAGATTTTACTATATGCTTAGTTATTAGGAAAGGATCAGGTATATTTGGGGGTTTTGACAGAAAAGTTTAGAGCAGATGGATGGATTAAATTTGTCAAGTGAACTTCTCCCGTTTTAATTTGCTGCTAATCAGCCTACGAGAAGGGCAAGGTGAATTTATTTTGCTTTTTCTATGAGGAAGAAAATGAAAGACTAAGACAAAGGTTATTTAATTAGCTGCATAATTCTTAGTAATAAAACAATCAAATGCTAAACAAGATAGCACAAAAAGGTGCTATGTCTTGAGAATAATTCAAATGAAAAATTCACATTTTTTAAGGTTTGAAAATATATAACGACATCTGTTGAAAGTAACATTGTTATTTTACTTTATAGCCTAGTTATAAATATTATGGTATTACCTTTCTAAAACAAATAAAAATGTTTATAGAAGATGTATATTTATAATCACCAAAAAGCATATGTTTCAACTCAGGAATATCCTTACCTGTGTTTAGTCTTTGATTTTTTCCAGATAAGCCATAGAGACTCTGTTAATTCACTTTTCCACAAACCTTGCTACAGTCGATGAGGGTCTCAAATTTTTAGATGACTCCAGTTAATATTGGAATATGTTCCACACCAAAAAAAATTAATAGTTCTTGAAACCCCAAGAATAGCTGTGTAACAAAATTCTGCTATTCTCTTTTGCTATTTGTGAGACAGCTTTATAATAAAACATGCAAATCACTCAAATGTATTCTGCATTTTTTGCAAATTTTATGGAAAATGTTTATCTTTTCCATATACGACCTGGAAATAATTACTCAGCTTTCAGTCAAAAATATGAATGTTTTCAGTCAAATTCAGTTTTTCCTTAAAATGATGATGGATTTTCACACCGATATGATAACAATTGTACACTCAGGTTCCAAACAGACGTTTTCCCAAATTAGTGTGTTTTGCAGCATTCAATTGTTTTCTGTGATTGTTTAAAGCAATTTGTTAAAATCACCCAGAAATGTGATGGTAACCTTTTGTAAACTTATTTGCAGAACAGAGTATGTTTTGCATTTTGTAGAATTGCACACATGAAGGTTTTAAAAAAGACTCTGGCTTAGTTTTGATTGTGAGATATCTTTTTCGTAGGTACTCACTTATGTAACCTGTATAATGTAAAATGGATTTCACAAGTAAAATGAAACAAATCAAAGAGACCAGCTCAGAATTTTATTAATTCATGTGGAGTTTGAATAGTGTTTGTTTGATAAATCCTCAGCTGTGGATTGAATGTTTGTTTCTTTATGGATTACCATTTAGTTTAGATAGTGATATAATTTAAATTAAATTTCATGATACAGTCATCTGTATTCACAAAGAAGGTCTGCCAGCCAGGCAAAGACTATCAGGCCATAGTATTCTGTGCTACAACTGACAAAGAAACCACTTAGCACAGCCACTCTGTCAAACCACATTCGGAGAGTACATTCACAGATTTCCCCAAGGTTATCTCTGTTTACAGGCATCAGAGAACAATGCAGCCTTTAAAAAAAAAATAATCTATGATTACTCCTATTGCAAAATTAAAGATGATGAATTTGAAAGAAAAGAATTAAGCATGTTATATGCTACAACAAGTCCTTTCATTTCCCTTTACCCGTTAGGAGGGTACATAGAAGCAGTCACTTAAAGCCTAATAAAAGTCGTAAAATACTGAACTCTTGCATGACTTATGGAAAACCTTTCATCAAAGAAAACATTGTGACCATATATGTAAAATAGATCTCAGAAAGCAAATAAGCACATGAGGTGATTATTTGTGAAACAAAAGCACATGTGAAGCCCTCTTATCCTTTTTTTTATTATGGATTTGGATGTAATTTAGCATTGTATACTGTAGTCTTCTGTAATCTATCTTTACCACTCTTTTTGTGCTGTCATTCTGTTCCTTAGGTGCATCTACATTCTGACTGTACAAGAACTGTAAATGACCTTTGATTTCATGAATAGCTATATTGATATGAAGGGCGTAAAGACAAACTGGGTCATTTTTGGAGTGATATTGAATGGAGCATTGCTCAGGGACAAGGCTTGCCATAGTATTACTGTGAAGGCTACGCTGTCCTCCATCTTAAATGTACAAAGAGGAGAATTTGAAGGCTTTGAGGAATTCCCGATGCCGTTGCTATGAACATGTCTGGATTAAGGATAGTTGGAGACAGCAGGCTACATCTCCGTGCTTTTACCCACCCAAATCTGTTGCCATACACCTTAGTGAGCTGTAACTGCAGGGTGAACAACCAGGTACAAATTTGTTTGAACTGATCAAGATTTAAGGTGGGGGGAAAGCGTTGAGGGAAATGGAAAATCATTGGAGTGATTTTTTTGCGGAAATGTATCGGTTTGAAGGAGCTTTTGCCAGTACTACGTTTGTGATCAAACTGTGAAATGAATGGAGTCCCTGTGGCCCTGGAGTAGAGAAGCTGGTGCTCCAGGCTGCGGCCACGTCAGAGGAGCAGGGTCAGGCATTAGGTAGTCACTGAGTTGTCCCCCAAGAGCCACTTCAACTTTCTACTGAGTGAGAGAGACCAACTCTATTAGTGAAGGCAAAGTCTGGAGGAAAAGACAACTTCTAGTTCTCGCTTCAAGTAAAGCAGAGTAGGGATTTAAGTCCAGACATAGCAGATGAGTGCTCTCACGGCTGAGCCTTCTGGCTGCTCCTGATGAGCTTCTTCTCTGTTTCTGCAACAATCTTGGTTTCATTCTGACAATATCTAGCAACTTCAATTTTGTTCCTATGATGGAATTCCTGTTTCGCAGCCAAAATATATTCCATTTAATAAGATTACCAGATTTTGAAAGCAAATGTGATGCGTTACACTCATCTCTGATACAATTCCATTTGATAGTTGATCTGAGTGAGATGCAGCAATGTATATATTTTCAATCCAAAAAGACCGTCGATACCAATTTCTCTTTTGGGTTTTGCATTGCCTTTTTTTTTTTTTTTTTTTTTTTTTTTAGCACTGGAGGGGATAATCACACTGCTTATCCCTGCAGAGAAAGACCCATTTTAAAATGACACTGGAGTGTACACACAAGGAGCGCCCCTAATATGCAGCAATTGCTAATGGGCATTCAGTCCTTAAGACCACATCAAAACTAGTTGAAATAAATTATCTCCAGCATGTATTATGTGGCCTTTTCTACCCCCTTCAGACCCACTTCTATTGTATCGCAGTACAGGTATATCCTGAATTGACTAAATTTCTGTCAGCTGCCACTGTAGTCAAAGTTAAAACATACAAAACTTTTTGAAGTTACAGTAAGGGCATTCTGAAGTACTGGGAAGGATATAAACAGTTCAAATGATGATATTGTTACATAAGAAAAGGGTTATACAGAACAGAAATCACCCTCCAAAGTTTGAAATACGAAGTCTTGGCTGGACAAGGTCGGTATTATTTGTGACACGTTGCAGTTCACTGCAAGACTTTGATGTAAGATTGCATAATGGTATATGCTGCAAGTGTAATTGGTAAATTCAAACTTTGTGTGTTTGTTAAGGATGCAGGGAATCTAGTTGTGCACATACTGCTAGATTTAAATGTTACTAGGAAGGGAGGCATTCTTCAGTGTCAGTCATCAGTGGAGGGGTTCACTTGGAGAACCTCTAAGATAAAGTATTTTTTGTCATTTTCTGTTCATTTGTCAGTTGTTACATTTTGTATTTTTACATTATAATTCAGTATTACATGTCAGAAGACATGCTCAGAAGTAAAGTGTTGCTCAGAAGTGAAAAATCAAAATGTCCTAATAGTGATATGGTTCCATTTTAAAAAAAACCTACACCAATTAGCCAGTTAGCAATTTCTGATAGAAAGTTGCTCTTTTCTTCATGGGGTGTATCTATGTAATATTTCAGCTCTGCTTGGATTTGACTCACTCCCTTTTCACTAGTGCACTGTCAACTAAAAGACTGTGTGTAATACTCTTTTCTATATTATTATGGGGTTTTCCTTCTGTTACACTGTGTGGAAGAATTTTTTAGGATCTTGTACACTGTGCTTGGAAGGTACCACAGCCTGAATGCAAAATTGGTGTTCAGTGTATGTGCCATTGATAGATATAAAAGGAGATAAAAGGTTTCAACCAAATGCTTGCAGACTGTGCCTAGCCTAGGTGCTGGAGACACAAAAAAAGGTGCAAATCCAAATAAATTTTCTGCCTACTTCTATCAGCCACTTCTGTAATCCCTGTAATATAGAGCAGATAGAAGGAAGATTGGAAGCATAAATTGGTAAGTGGCAGCTTTTTAACCGTGTTGTACAGTAAACCAAGCAGGCATTAGTTCTTGGGACTGGTTTGCAATTGATTTCCTCTCTGACTAAAAGCTATTTTCTATTTCAATATGTTTTTCCATTACTGACTTCTCAATTTTATTTTTCACAGAACTTCCAGAAAAGAACTGGTTTTTACTTTTTTTTTCTTTTTTTTTCAAATGAGGAATAGAACACGTTCTTAAGGCATTTGGCAGGAAATGGATGGGTGAAAACCAGCTTGTTATTTTAGGATTCAATGAGTTTTTGTTTAAATTCCCTTCTTTCCATAAGATGTTGGATCTTGTAGTGTGCTCTCAGACAGATCAACTCAGAAGTTAGGATGGGCAGGGGAAGTCTGGCTGGTCTCTTTGTGGGTTGCAGGCAACAGGAAAATGAAGAGCTGTAATATACCATGCAACACAATATAAGCACATGGAGCATAAGTGCTGAAAGAAGGCAGCTATTTAGATTATGGGACAAGATTAATCAATGAATGTGTATCATATACACATAGTGTTGATTATACTGTCAGAAAAAAAACCCTTTTAGTAAAGGACCTGCTATTTCGTTCTTTTTCTTCTTTCTGCTTCTAGGTGCTGGAGACACCCTCCTTCCTCCTCCTTGCTCCTCCTTCCTTTTCCTTTTCTTTTATGATTAGGCTACAACACCATAAGTCACCAGGTTCTGAATGACTGTTTATGACTTTTAATGAAGTTAGACAGAGACTGGATTCCTCCTAGTGTACTTTGAGAACTGATAGCCAGTTACCCTTTCTAGTACCCTGTCCTATCTAAATTATGAGTCCTTGCCTGTTTTGAAGAACTTGTTTAACATGCTGAGAACACCATGAAAAATAGCAATGATACTTCTACACTGTGTTTCTTCCTCAAAGAGAGTTTCAGGGGAAAACTTAAAAATACTGGTTAGCAGAAAAAAAAATTGCGGGCTGGTAGGGTCTACCTGTAAAATTAAATTTTTTAAGTGTTGCCCTGCTGTATTTGTTTCTTACCTTTGGCTGTATAAAGTAAAATCTCAATTTTTTTAGGTAACACGTTTTTAAGGTAATAACATTGTCATGTCCATGGTCGCCTACTACCCTTATACCACCTGAGAAACTTAAGTGGGTGTTCCTTTTACAAAAAAAAAGTGTGTTAATATCATTAATATATTTTTGAACTGAACTATGAAATGCTAGAATTATATCCCTTTGCAAAATGTAGCTCTCTATCCTTTTCAAATTGGAAAAATAATGTAAGGAATATATAGAGTTATCATTTTAGCCTTATTATTAGCACAACAGTAAGTCTTAAACTCAAGTTGTGAGAATTTATTCCCTGAGAACTATTTCAGTAAGGTCGCTTACGTCTTTATATCCTGTGATTGCAGGTGTAATTCTTTGGTTACAGTTTACTGCGTGTACATGTTACATTGCTGCTTAATTAAAAAAAGGATGAAATAATTTGAATTTTCATCTTGAGAAATGATACTAAAATCTTGCAAGCCTTCTAATGTGATTCTGTTGAAGTAGGTCAGAAATCTGTTCCAAAATATCTATTCTCCTAAAGCTCCAGTGCTCTTTAGTCCTGTAGTTCTAGTTTCATCCATCAATGTTGTGCATGGTTTTATGTTGATTTCATACTTTAGAACTCTTATAGCTCTGTTTCAGATCTGTTTTGAAAAGGACAAGGCTAAAATGTAACTGGGTACCCTTTCTGTGCTTCCATTCAGAAAGAAAGAATGTGGACAGAGGACTCCAATCTACTGCCGTCAGAATTGTGTGAGTAGCTGCTGGTTTATGCATCATTTCACTGCCTCAGAATCAGAAACAGAAGAGATTAAATCATGAGCTACTTGTATTCTTAATGACACCACATGTACGTGGCTTGCCAGTCATCACCTGAGATGGAGCAATGTTCACAGGATTTCAAAAAGGTAATTTTAGATTGATTCTCATCTCATTACTTTAGAGTGAGGTGTTGGTGGGGTTTTTTGGGGTGGGGGGAGGGGAGAGAGAGTGATTTGACCATTAGCCTGTCCATCTTTGGCTGAAAATGTCAAGGAAATCGAATTAATGTTTCAGACTTGATCATCATTTCTAAATAGTTCCATGTTTTTGAGCAATTGTATACTCGTTTCTAAAGTCAAGAAAATCTGTTCCTCACTGAAATTTGATGGGTTTGTCTGTTTACTTTCTAAATTAGAGGTACTAATTTAGATTTCAATCACATTTTGGTATTGATTCTTTTTAACGAAGAATGAAGATTTACTGCAAATACCTCAGGAAGGCAGAGGATTACTTGTCTGCTGCAACTGTGCCGGTGTGTAATGTAGTCTTTTTAATGTTAAAATGAAAAGGGATAATCCCTTCTAGAGATTCCTTAATCTACTTGAGAGGTGGGGGTTCCCCTTTAGAATTCTCTGAAATCCAAACTATTTTGGAGCACTGGGTTTGAACCTGTATTAAATGCTTGTCACACCAGCAGTTACTTGCCAAAGGACATTGTTTCATATGAAGTACAGGAGGGTTCACAGAACTGTTAAGTCTATCAGAGCCAGAGGGTAGGAGGATCAATTATGTCTAAATAATTGCTGACAGATGTTACTACACTGTTTTGCAAAAGTATCAACTGAAATGTTATAGGATTTGGGTTTTTTTTCCTACGTAACTTATTCCAAGGTTTACCTATTCTCAAAACTAGCAAGGTTTCCCTAAAACCTAACCCTGGTGCAAATAGAGCTGCTTATCTGTAGTCTTAATAAGGTAGGTATATGGTACAATTGGTCACAGACCTCTTACTGGTGGTGTTTTAAATACTGGAAGCCCGTTACTATGCTTTTATGTTCTTGATCAAAAAGCCTGGAGTTCTTTCAACATTTTCATGGTGGATGTAGCTTAAACTTTTCCTGTTGTCTACTCGTCCTTCTGAAACTTTCTTTAGTGCACTCCATTCAGTGAGAATGTGTTTATCCAACAATAAGGACAAAAGTTTACCTAAGGATAAACCTATAATAGCGAGTAGATGATAAACAATTTCTTCTTCATAAAACATTGTCAAGGTGTTTACGATTGTTCTGGTATCTTTCCTCAAATTAGTTCTCTCAGTTGGATTGCAGTTTCCTGATACTTCTATTCTGCCATTTTACTCGATACCACGTTCGCCGTTCCCCAGTTGTCTTACCCCACTCTCTGAGAGAGATCAACCTGCTCTTTAAAATTAGTTTAGCTGCTTCTCCTCAATGAACTTGCTTACTTATTAAGAACTTCTTTATCATTAGTTCTGAATATATTCAGTTATTTTGTTTTATATGCCTTGGTAAATCATCACAGAAGATTGTTTGAAATAAGATCTATGTTCAGTTTCACCCCAAGTACCATTATAGGAAGTTCTCAGTAATATTGTTCTGTTAGAAAAATGTTATTCTGCTTTTTAGCCCAGAAGAGTGCGAGGTTTAACACTGCTCCATTACACAAATCCCAGGCCCTGTAATGCTTTTGTCAACCTGCGTATAAAATAGATAGGGCAGTTGCCAGCACAGTAGATCAAAGGATTAAATATTTAATCTTTTAGAGGCTTTGCTCCTTAGGATCTACAGTCAAATGATAAAGTCACTTACTTTTTCTTTGAATGGTGAGTTCCATAATCATGAATGTCAGGAGATGTAGTCTGGAGAACAGATGAGAAATAACAGTTAGGCATAAAACAAGGGCATGCTTAATATATGTGAGCTTGATTAAGGTAGCTCACAGGAGCAAGGCAGGGAACAGCTTTGTGTCTCTCTGTGATACATGAAGATATACATGAAGATGAAATTAAAACCCAATTATATACAGGTCATGACTTACTTGTCCAGCAAGGACAAAACCAAAAATAAATGGCTGTATACTCTCTTGATATCTGTGCTTTTCTGATAAACTCCGTTTTGTCATTCCTAATTTATACAGATTTAGTGATAAAAGAATGTCTCAAAAGGCTACTTAATACCTGTTCTACAGCCTTTACGTTTTTGTGTGTGACTGTTGTGTGTGCCTGAACACACACGAGACGAACATTTTTATTTTTAGCGTTCACATGACAAAGCTGTTCAGTTCTTGTATTTTTCATGGTAAAGCCTGCTCTTCTGGAATGAGAGGAAAAAACAAAGTGAAAGAAAATAGTTACAGGTATAGCAATTTACATACCAAAATACACCTGAAGCCTCTGCCAAAGCGTCTATAATTGCTGAAATGGGCTGCAATCGCGTCTGGGCAGGAAAGGGCACGAGGGCATGAGCAGAGCAAGTGCAGTGTGAGGTTTGTTTCCACACCGCTGTATGCCTTATAGTGGCTGATAACATCGAAGCCTATGGAAATGATATATAAATTCCTTATGTCAGGTTAATAGGGGTAGAAGGATCTGCAAGTCTCTAGTGAGCTTGTCCTGTTTACAACTGGGTTGTAATGGATGCATGTACTCACTTATTCATTCCTCTAGGTAGATAGAATAACATAAATAAAAAATCCTAACCCTGTAGCATTCTTGAAACCTAATTTACCTGAGGAAAGAAGCTCTTCTGGTCAGTAAATATGGATATTCAATAGCATTTAGCTAACCAAGTTGATTTATGGAACTGGAGGGGGTGGGGAGTGAAACACAAAAGCAGAGCTAATTTAATGACATCTCTATTGGCACTGAGTATTTTCAGTCTGCACATGGGCAGATGTTATGAGAGTGTACCAAACCACTGCTGAGAATCAGTCCAGTTCCTGAAAATTTCCATCTCATTAAATTTCTATGTATGGAAAGCAATTTCTTCACAGTAGATAATAATTTTATTAACACAGCTATTAGCGCTACAGACTCTGACAAGGAAAGCGGAGTGTTAAAGAACATTTTCTAAAAATAAGCAAATTTACATATGTTATAATAAACTCATAACTAACCCTTCTAAAACATGAGAAAAAGGAAAAAAAGGACCCCAAATTAAAATAATCAAAATGAAATAAAAGATTTAACTAGAAAAAGACCAAACATATTAGGATGGCAATAAGATTTGCATGCATCTCAATATGAACCTCAAAAGTTTCATGAGATTTAGTACAAATAATCTGTAGCTCAATAATATATCCTGTAGGTACATTATTCTTTTTCACCATTCTTCAGAATTCCTTATACATTTTTCTCCTCTGTAAAAAAATAAAAATAAAAAAAAATCAGAGTCCAGTAAGGCATGATAAATAATGTCTTTAGGTAATCGATGATAAACACTTGATGTAGATAATTCCCAAGCAATACATACAGTCATATATTATTAATACAAACAATTCTGCAAATAATCCTTATTAATATAACCACAGAAATTGGAGTATTTCATAATTAAAGTCCATAGAATTCAATCTGATCTGAAGGCAGTGATGAAAAGCAAGCAAAAATGGAGAATGTGCCTCCTCAGGACCTGATACAAAGCACATAGACATGAACGGGAGTCTTGTTTTTCAGGTGGCCTTGGCTGAGAGCTATCAAACCCAGAAAAGTGCTCCTGATGAATTTATACTTCCTTCATTTCCATTCAGGAAAATATGGTGGCACAGAATGGCTCTTTCCTTCACATTGCGCACATACTTCATTACTGACTAAAGATGTCTTCCCCGCAGCACCGTACTGCTGTGCGTTGCTCTTGAACCTCCCAAGCAAAAACTAAAGATGTCTTCCCCGCAGCACCGTTGCTCTTGCTGTGCGTTGCTCTTGAACCTCCCAAGCAAAATGGGTTGGGGTTTTTTTTGTGTTTGTTTGGCTGGTTTGTTTTTGGTTGTGTTGGGGGTTTTTGGTTTGGGTTTTTTTTTTTTTTTTGCAGAAAACCATAGATAAGTGTGGAACAATAAAGATTGGGGGGAGCAGATTTCAAGCTGTAGGGTGAGTGGTACAGATAATAGATGCTGGTAAGCAATGAATGTAAGCGGAAAATCTGAGGGGACAAGCTTTCGGAGAGAAACATAAAAGAAAGTAATATGACCTTATTAGTCTCAGCACAGGAAGAGCAGGTAAGTCTTGATATATTGAATTACTCTCTTTTTTACTTTCTTCCCCTGCTCCCCTCAGAGGTTTTAAATATATGTCCAGGCAAGAATGCCAGATATTGGCAATATGACCAAGACTCGCACACATGTCTGTATTTGTAGAGGAATCCCTTTCAAATGTGTGCCTTTACATTTTCAATGTAACACGGAGGTTTTCTTCTACTTCAAGATTTCTATGTGTATCTGTTTCGGACACTTGTATGTATTGATCAAAAAAAAAAAAAGTGTGGTTAGCAAATGCGTTTCCCATTTATTTTCATTTGCTTAACACTGTATAGCAGTGCATTTTAGTTATAGAACAATGGTCAAATATTCTCATATGTGTTCATATTTCTTGTTATTAAAACTCAAGACCTCCACAAAGCAGCAGCATACAATAGGGACAACAAGAGAACATAGAAGATGAAAACAAGCATCATTTGTTTTTTTCAATTCTGACTAGAATGAACATCACTTTTTCTTTTCCTAAGAAATTCTAGAAATCAAAAGCTAGGAACTCGGAAGGTATTCTTTTATGATACATGAGAAATACAGTGAAATAACTCAATATGTGTTTGTTTATACCTATATATACACACATTCACATATGCATGCACACACAAACACAGAAACTCCCAAATATATATTCACGTGGTGTTAACAACCTAGACTAAATAAAAAGCAAGGAAATACAAAATTCAATCTGTTTGCTTTGCCTTATCTATTTCCATTATGCATGGTAAATATTGCAGATCATATGGTCTATAAAATCACATGCTGTTTGGTGACTCCTTCAGAGCTTTGCCGCAATGGGGGATTGTAAGAATAGATGCAGTAGTGACTCTGAGTTTTCCAAACTTTTTTATTTAGTTGGATTCTTCATGATATCTGAATTTATTTTTTACATGCGGAACTCCTTTACTGTCTGGGTTTTTTTGATTAAAATAACCCCACAAACAAACCCAAAATATGTCGAAGGAGGGCAGCATATGGTTTTTTTTAGGTTTTTCTTTTAGGACGTTTCAGTTTTGAAGGAAATAGAAAGCACTACTGAATAATAGTGGGAGATTAGATAAAGGGGTTTGATACTGCTCATTGCTAGGAACTGCTGCCAACTCAGCGTCTGTGCCCCCATGTGCACATGTGAGTTCTCTCGAGTCCCAAGGCAACTCAAACTTTTTCATATTATAGCATTTAGGCTTTAACTGACTGCCCAAAATGTCATAAGAGAGCTCTCTTGTAAAATGAAAAATAACTTTTCAAAAAGCTAAGATATATAAAACTTCTGAATTTCTGTTTGTGTGTGTGTATGCTTAATAGATGGATAGCAATATATAAGGTAGGAATAAGAACTTTCTCTTTTGCCTAATGGTTACTTAATACTTTCAAATCAACGCAACCAGTCACCCTCTCTGTCTAAGATGTAATGGTTGTCTATATGCCTATATGTCTTATTATAGGGGATCTTTGCAGTAATACTGTTTTCAAATGATTTAAGGGTCAAGTTTTGATTTAAAGCAAGAAGTTGTTATAAATTGTGATGAGTTAATTTAAGGCCAGCATTTATACACAGGAGACCCGTTAAGAAAGACAAGTTCATTTGATGTGTTAAACATGTTAGCGTTAATGCTATTTTTTGAAGAAAGTTCCATTTGATAATGGGACATAAAGGGACATAACCTTTTTAGGCAGCGTTAATAAGGTTATGATGCAAAAGCAGGAGTGTCCTTTGGCCGTTTGATTACCTGGTACTATTATTTTCACGGTATGACCTTAAATTCAGGTAAGATTAAAATTAGCACAGAGTATTGCAGCAAGATAGACTAGTATATATTTTTGAGATGATTTGTCAAAGGGATAAATCCAGCTGCATCCATAGCAGAGATCTGTGGTCTGTGGCAATCAGATGAAATGTTCTGGCTACTGCTTGGGCTTAAATAAGAAATTCGGTCCTCAGCTGGTTACTATTGTCTGCTCTCAGAAGCTGTGTGAGCCCTGGTGATTTTACTGTTTGTTTGATCACTCCCTTACTCATTTTAAACCTAAGCTAGTTTGCAATGCCACCACTGATAGTAAATTTACCGTTGTACCTGGCTTCATTGACTCAATCAGGCGAGCTCCTAATGAGATATGAAATTCAACCTGTAGAACTGAGATTCCATCTCTGCAGCAGCCAGGAGGGCTTGGCTAATAATTGCACTGTATTTCAAATGGCGTTGATGGTTGCTAAATAATCGTGAGTTTTTCACCTTACATTTTGGGTTCCTGTACATCTCTTTAAAAAGCTAAATTTCATAACTTGTTTACAGCATGAACCTATGATTTTGGACAGAGAACAGTGTCATCTTCAGATGGATGCATGTCAGTCATCAGTAGTCCATTATGTGAAAGGTTCCTCTCTTCATGCTGATTGTTCTTTGCACAATCAGCCATTTTCCATAAAATGGAAATATGTAACATATTAATATGCTATGTTCAACAAAAGAGAAAAAAGATTAGTTAAAATATGCCTACATAATTTTAGGAAAAAAAAAAAAGAAAAAAGAGATCATAGTCTTATGGAACAGTGAAAATCAGAAGAGTTCTCAATATATGTGAATAAGGCTGGCAATCTCAAGAGAGGGTTTTTTTTAATTACAATTCTGTTTTATCTTAATGAATCAATACTAAAGGTTCCTATGATTACAATTCTTTAATCTTATGGATTACAGGAAAAGGAGACATCTATTTTCTACAGCTGAATTTAGCTTATCATTACTGCACACATTTTAAAAATTCCTGTGGTTCCCCTTCGATCTATAAAACTTCTTTCTATTAGTTGTAAAAATATTGAAGCCCCTATACAGAAATCAGAAAATAGATGGATTTTCTCTGTCTTGTGAGAACATTCTCTTCTTTTGCTAGTAAAAATATCTGCATATTCAATTTTCTTCTGAACTTTCCAGCATTGCACAGCTGAAGTCAACAAAGTAATTTTTCACTGAGTTAGTTTCACTGACTTCAAAAGGGTTATGTCAAAGTGTGCATCAAGTCCTTTACAAATAGCTAAGCAGAGAAAACCTTTATTTCAGTGCTGTTTTGAGGCTTAAAGTAACGAGTTCTATTGCTACTGCGCTATTCACTCCTGATGACTAGATGGTGGTAACGCCACTGACTACATGCACAACTGCTATAGTGAAGGAGGATTGCCATAGTGCCAGGACAGGAAAAAAATTTGCTAGAAATTGAAATGGTACAAAGCTGTTTGGTACAAAGCTGTTTATACTACCTACTATTTATTCTATTCACATTTCCTTTGCTACAAACTTCAAGGGGGGTGAGGAATGGCTAGAAAGTCTTATAATTAATTTTTTAGGATTTTATCTGGCTGAAGAGCTGAAGTAGGCTTCTCTAAACTTTGGTGGGTTTGGTATTTCAAATATTTCAGCAAATGTGAAGAATAAAGGATATATTCCAGCATGCTGCCTATAAGCAAACCAGTAGTACTAGTTCACAACTCAGATCAGCATCCTTCATGCAAATCTTGCAAAAGCTTCGAAGCACCAACAGCTGCCTTCAAAGCAAAGTTAAAAGTCTTGTTCAGAACAACAGCACTGATTGTTCCCTCAGAAAGTATGAAAAGAAGGGTTTCTCTTTGCAGTAGTTTCCTGTGTTTCATCCAACATAGGACTCATTAAGTCTTTTTATCTGATACAATAAAAATATCTCTCATCTCGTACCACTATAGACAAGTTATCCTAAAGATTAAAAGTCAGCGATGCTGATCATTGATGCATCCTCTTAAATATATAATTGCAGCAGATGTAGCTTAAAAGGGAAGTGTGGCAACATGTTTACTAATGGTTTTGCGTTAGCAAAATGATGCAGAAGTCTGGAGGCTTAGCTGGCAATCCCAATTCTGGTTCTGGATGGCTGGTAGAGAGGACAAAGTGCTCACTAGGACTGTTATTGTATTTGTTGCCTATGTTCCAGTTTCTGTTAATGCCACTTATGATAAGACTGTAGCATCTGCTCAGCCTTTATTAAATTAATAAAAGCCTGTTCTTGCTTTGATGGTGCCACTAGAAACAAAGATCATCTTACCATCCTTTGGAAAGTGACATGAATCACATCACTTGAAGATGTATTACAGTGTACCAGATGTAAAAGACAGCAATTTGCTCATGGGTAACAACATAAGAGCAAGAGTCAGTTTTCTGAGTTCTGGTCCTATTTTAGAATGCACCCTGTAAAATGAAAGGGAAGCTTCTTGCAAAAGATGTATTTAAAAGAAAAAAGGATGGTGGGTGTTATTGTTAGTGTTTGCTGAAAATTTGAGGTCCCGTAAAATACACCGAGCACTGCTACGTGCTCCAGCACATCTTGTAAGTAGAAAACATTTTGAGTAGTACTTTGATCTTGAGCAGCGTTTGTCCTTAATGGGGAGCAAGAGTAGCAACTCGTACCCTGCAGACAATTTTACACATTTAAATTGTGTAAGAAATCTGGGGGTACAGCTGATGATTTTGAAACATTATCTTGCTAAGGATGCCTTTTAGCAAATTCCAATCAAACTCTACATTACATTTAATCTCACTTGGAGGAACAGAATGTACTTCAAGGGAAGAAAACAGGCAGATTTCAAAGAGAAACCTTTTTCTTTTTTTTTTTTTTTTTAAAGGCCTAAATCTTGAGGTCTGCAAATGGAAATGAGATTAATGCAGTATTTTTATGAACGTTTATGGAGGTTGTTCACAGGTCCCTCGTGTCCAGACAGTATAGAACAGACACTGTAAAAATTTGTAAATGCGCTCAGATTACACAACCATGACTAATGATAGTTTATTCTAAGAATAGCATTAATTAATTTTTTCTCCATCATTATTAATATGTTCTAACTTCTCCTAGAATAAGGAGGAGAGTATAGTTCGTGTATCCTGGCTGTTATAGCAATGATGACAAACACTTTCAAAGAGAAGCTATTTTTCAGTACTAATACTTGTGCTCTGCTGGGGTGAACCAAATGTGACATTTGGTGGTTTTGTTCCACCTGGAGCCCCAACTTTAGACTAGCACATCATTCAAACGTAATGGTATTTTGTTTATATTTGGCTACACGATGTTGCAGGCAAGGTGCAAACCTGGAACTGGGAGCTGCTGTGCCCAGCAATTGTCGATTTGATGTCACCCATTTTTTCAGAAATGCAATTCATATGCCTTGTTTATGTTCAACACCTCATGCATGCTCCACGATGGAAACTACTTCCTCTACATCAAAAAGTGGCTTTTTGCTCTTTTGGCTGCTGATTTGATCACATGTTGTACCTGCTCTAAGAACTGGCTCCAGCCGCTGGAGGGTCAGATTAGGTTGCTGCAGAGAGAAGGAAACAGACGGTGCGATCGATCTTCATGACTCCTGATGCACATGACTACATTTCTCCCTGCCTAAGTGGCGCATACAAGGTGATTAAATAATCAGTGCTATTACCCTGGAGGAATATAAATCCTTGAAGCAGCCACTCAGAACGCCGCTCTCTGGTCTCTTGAAGCAGAAGAGGCGAGAGGCAGTGGTGCCTGTTCCGGGTACAAGATGAAACACAAAATGAATTCCTGGTCCCTGTGTGGGCTAATGCCTTTCAACTCTTTTACTTGTTTGTCTCAATTACTGCTTAATCATAAAATGCTTATTTTTCTCTCGGTATTAAATAGAATTGACATAGCAGTATATCTTAAAATGGGATATTGTATATCCCCTAGTTTAGTAGGGAAAAATGGATTGACAATTCCCTTAACAAAGATGGTTTTATTGGTATGTTTAGCATCACCCTTTAAATTTACCCAGAGCATGTTTGAAACTTTTAGACCATTTTTAAAAATTAATAAGGCGGAACTTCAAATCCAAAACATAAATTGATTTTGAACACACATAGATCAAACTGCTTTTATTAGCAACATACTGGGCAATAATAGCAAATGCATTTTACACGTTGCTGTACATATATAAGTATTTGTAACATCTCCTATAATATTGTTATCGATTACAAACCACAGACAGTGTTAAACTGACTTCACTGATGTTCATTACTCTGCAAAAAATGCAGCTTACTTGTACATTCATATAATCTGGAAATCACAGTTGTGTCTTCTCAAAAATAGACAATCCAGTCAGAGTTTTATTTAAGAAGAAAAATAAATGTTTTTCCTCTGGGTCTCCTAATTGCTCAAAGCTGTGAGTTTCATACTGCAGATATGAAAATCCATTTTTAAAAGAAGAGAAGATATTTATTGGGGAATAAACTAGCTTGGGAAAAAAAAAAACACACCAGGGTTAAGATTTATTTGTGCCTTTCTATTGTTTTACAGAATTTTCATTTTAAAATTTAAAATGATTTTAAAGTAATGTAACAACAAAGTCATATAACTGTCTTATTTATGCAGTCTAAGCTACAGCATAAAATTAGCAGTTGAGGGAAGATGGAAATAAAAGTGGGGTTTTTGACTTACAATTATTTTATTGTCTCAACTAAGCACTTTTAGAAAAACACAGAATTTAAATTAAAGGTGCTTGGGAATCTAGTTGAGTTATAGCTGTGCCTCAGGGCTGCTATACAAATAGCATGCTGCCAGAAACTCATATATATTATATGCTATGTTTTTACTTCAGTATGCATCTCTTAAACTGAACCATAGGTGCGATAAGAAATTTTTTAGTCTTTCTCATATTTCAACCAATGGGCAATTCTCTTCCGTCATTTAGTGGCCTCTATATCCTTTTGGTGCTTGCTGGTGTGGAGGAAGCATTTGTGCTAAGACCATCCTCCACAGACAAGAAGGTATGAGATAAACTTCCTGAAAATACTTGAGCCAATATAACAGTTACTTTTAAAAAACAAATCCCCTGTGTTTTCCTGCATTGGGACTGCTGGTATTTGATAGTGAAATGATTAACATTATAACACATTTTGAACTTTAGAATACTTCTGTTTCCCCCAGGCAGAGAAATCGTTCTGTGGCTTTGCGTCCTCATTTTCCTGTGGTATTTATGCAATTTCTTGATTTTTATTTATTTTACAAAGAAACTGGTTGCAGAATGTGTAACTAAAAATACAAGTTTCTGAGAACTCTTCAGTCAAAACATTCTAAGAAAGCTGCTACTAAAATAAATCGGATACTTGTGCTGACTTTCTCCTCTAGATCTTTCCCTCTCTCATGGATTAAGATCTGCTACCTATGAAGATAAGTCTCAGTTTGCAATAACGTACTGGAGGAAAGCAGAATTAGTCTCCCCACCTGGCACTGCAGGTAGCCGTTTTCTGCACCACCCCCCTGGTGGGTTTTGCATGAATACAGCAGATTTTGCTTCCTTTCGTCTTGCAGCAGTGATGCTTTGCTGACAAATCAGTCTCTGGGGACTATAGTCACAGGTGGGAGGCTCCTATAATGGCCCTGAAAGCTTCATCTTCCTGTGGAGGTCAGTCCCTCCAGTTCTGCGTCACTGAATCACTATTTGGACACATCTCCCTTTTAGGAATTTGCACGTATGTATATGTGTGATGAAATATGTGCCAAGAGCTCCTGTCAAATTGTCATGAAGGTATTTGAAAGGGTAGGTAGAGGAAATAAAAAATAAATACAATTACAATATGAAGATAAAGGGGGAAGAGTGATTTCCTTTGTTTTGTTTTCTTCTTTGGACTTTGGGATTTAAAGTGCACACCATGGACTACGTGTACATCCTGTGGGACAATTATCTGTTTGCTTATTTTGCCATCAGTTAAATCATTAGCAATATGTTTTAATCTCTCTGTTGCTCATGGATGCTTTTCTAGCATCATCTTCATTGTCCCCAGATACTGTGATGACTATTAGAAACAAGAGTTTCATTTGGATTTTGTACACTGCTTTGCATGTTTGGTTGAAAGACTCAGGAATGAAGTGTTCTTTATTCAAACAACACAGAACAAGGTTGGCAACTCTACTGGCTTTTCCAACTCATCCAGCTCCTGCAGGAAAACAACCTGTGAAAATTAAATATCTCTAAGGTAAAATCCAAGGCAGTAATTTTTCAACACATTTGAGGAAATTGGCCCCTGAATAGATCAATTATGGAGATTAATAATTTTAGATCTGTAGGTTAAATTCAGTAAATAGTTGCAGTCAAAATGCTTACTCTTTAGTTAAAAATTTGAGTGATTTAGAAAAGGCTATCCAACAGTGGAGATTTCATTATTTTAATTAAGACATTTGGGGCTCTTTATTTCTGTTAGCAGAAAAAATAGTGTTTTTCTTTGGCTTAAAAAAAAAAAATTGTTTTGCTTTCTGATCTGTCAGCAAGCTAAGAAAAATGTGATTTGTCTGACTTTACTCTGGAGGTAAGAGACTATTTTATTCCCATGGCTATTCCCTTATTAGTTGTCTTTGGCTGAGAGTGATAGACACAGGACCTAGCTATCACCTAGAATTTCTGCAGTGTAGACATTGTTCATTGGAAATTGGATGATACCATCAAACTAACTTCCAAGCCGTCAGAAAGAATTTATCAGGCCTAATCACATGCTCATTTATGTAGACATATCTCCTGTTTCAGTGCTTACCAAGAAGCGAATGGCTCCTTCAGTGTAGTCAATACCATAATCCTCCATAAGGAAATACAACTTTAGACAAGCATCTGTATGTGTTTAGCATGTACTTATTTTTCCCCTTTGTGACAGTGAGCCATAGATCATTAGTAGCATTGAAGTCAATAAAATTAGAGCAGTGTAAGTCCAGCATAACTAAGTGGGTTTCTGTATCTAATATTGTAACACTATAAAAGTCTCTTTATTCCACAGAGCTCTTTCAAAGACACTACTTCAACTTGCAAGCAGAGATGTTTCTTTTGTTTGACAAGTTATCCTGTTCATTTGTGGCATATTAGAAAAATATACTTTATAGGAAGGAATGTTAGTGAAGTCTGAAATTTGGCAAAACCAATATAGACTTTCTTAATGCATATTAAAAACTGAGGAGTAAGGATATGTTTGGTGTATTTTGTAGCTTATTAGTCAAGAAAAGAATTGTTGGTTGCTGAGAATAAGGGTAAAATTACTTGATTTGTTGCTGGATAAATCTTGTCACCTCTGTTAATAATTCCTATTTACAGTGGGTTTATAACAGTCTGCTAAGATATTCTTTCTGCAAAATCACTTCGGAACTACATGTTCCGAAGGCTGTTTAAGGTAAAAGAACATCAGGCAGTTCTAAATATGTTTTTCATTCTTTATTCTTACAATGAAGAGGTAACTTATAGTGAGTGCTTATCATTTACATACTAGATTTGCAATTATTTTTTTGGAGGTCATCCAAATTGCTATGTTGCTATGGAAGCAACGTATTTATATTAATACTGCCATTGGGTGATGTGTTAGTATTTTTGCTACATCTGCAACTTTAGTTGTTGCTTCTGTATGCGTTGTGCAGTGGCATATAGAAAACTAAGACTAGAATCCTATTGAATGCACTGCTAAAACTCCCATTGATTCACAAAAGAGTGGTATCAGGACTCCACTAATGCTAGAGGATAAACTGTTAGAACAAAATTCATCAGTTGCAGTTGATTACACATGCTGGAGATCTAAAAGAGATTCCCAAACAAAACGTGTAATTTAGCCAAGAATGATAGTATCTGTCCCCTGATACAGCATAGTATATTGCTGGACTGACTGATTAATGTGACCTTGTGTTCTGTTCTGAAACATCCCCTGGACAGAGCAGAGTTTGCAAATATTTTCAGAACCTGTTATTGACAGCGTCAGTACTGCGCAGTGCTGCAAATTGCAATTGGAATGTTTTAAATTCCACATCTTAACGCATTATGGAACTATAAAATTACATTCCTTCAATGGCTCCCAATTTGGATCAAGTTGGAAATAAAAGTAGAATATGTTCTAGCAAAAAGGACTAGTGCTGCCTTCGGCTCCTTCACTCTGGCTTCTGCTATTCCAGTTACCCCTGTTTCCACCAGCAGAAAAATTGTATTACATTTGAATGTGGTGAGAATAGCAAAATTTTTGAAAGGCTCTGAAGAATGCTAGGTGTTTTCTTCCCATTAGAAGTCCCTTTCATGTACTCAGAAGACAACAGCTGTAATTCTGCCACTGTATCTGCAAGATTAAAATATATTATTGATTTTCTTAAAGGAGACATATCAGAATATACTGCTCAGTACAAGAAGCATCTAGATGCTCCTGAAAAAGAGTTGAAGAATTCAATTCGTTAAGAACAAGAATATCTTGGAACTGATTAACAGAATAAGGAATAGAAGCTGCTGATCATGTTATTTAAAGATCCAATAGCCTTGATAGGACTATACTGAAAGTTTTATTCTTCTAAGATCAAATCTTTGCTTTTGTAGGTGTACCTCCCATTAGAGATTCAGGCTATGGGGCTGTAAGTAAGAGTAAAATTTCTTAGCCAGAAACACCCAGTTTACACACACCACATTCAGCAGAAATGGAAACAGTAGTGGTAAGATAAACAGGGGAAACTTAAGGCCCATTCATCCACATCCAAATGGATTGTGGATCAAAATAGCGGGTAACAAATTGTGTTCACTAGATGCTCAAATTTCTGTAACTGTGTAAGTTGACGCAAAGTGAAGTGAGCACAATTTTCAAAGGGAAAAAAAAAGAGTTACTGTTAAAAGGCAGAAAAAGGAAAGAAACTAAGAGAAGAAAACAAAGCATATTTCCCATACCTTGCTTCTCCAGATGCATATGCATTATAATTGTCCATTCCAATTTGATATGAATTATTCTTTTCTAATATATTATGCTATACCTGTGTGAACATATTCATTTACTACTGATGCATACATTCTTACCAACCTCCATGTCATGCTTGACTCAGCCAGAATCTACGTCCGAGTTTGATTCTGTGATTTCTCTGTCAGATCTACTAAGAAGCCCACAGACCGTCACTCTGTTAAAACAATTCCTGGTTTGGGCAGACTGGTTCAAACTCAATACGGAACAGTCTGGCTCTATATATTTCTGGTGAAGAGACAAAGAATCTTTCATGAAACCAAAGGAAATCATTAACAGTATCATGATACCATAGTGGCTGGCCTAATGATGGTATCATAATGAGTTATTTACTATACCCATAAATCAGTGTAATTCCAGGAAGAACTAAGCATTATTGTAGAAAGCAGTGACCCTTAAGGACTTTTTTTTTTTTTTTTTTTATTCTTCTAAGAGATTTGTGTTTCTTTCATATTGTATGCCTTTCCCTTTTTTAAAATGAAACACCTCCTTTGGTTGTGGATGTGAATCAGAACTGTATCGTTTTCATCAAGTAAGTAATTCATTTTTAGATAAAAGTCTATGAAGATAGTTTCAGGGGATTGCTTTGTGGGCAACAATGTTGTTTTTTTTTTCTGAACTACTATTGCAAACATTCAGTTAGCTAGTAACGAAAATGTATGTGCACACTCACAATGAGGAAGCCAGCACACAGTGTAAAAAGTTAAAAAGAAAAACCAACCCTAACCATTGTATGCACAATAAAAACCACAGGGTAGAAAAACCTTTAGAAAAAAAGCTATACTATCTTAAGGCTGCAACAGGCAATTTGTTTAAAAGCATTTTAAATAGTAGTACTATTTTCTTGGATTAGGTTAAGAATGGTCTGCAGGTGTGATGCATGGGAGGCCAGCAGGATTCCCTGGAGCTGTATGGGTTATGTCAGCTGACAATTCTATCATACAATCATTATGATGATAGATTGTAAGAAATGGATAATCTTTTTTAATTATGAGATTTGATAGATACTTGGAAAATGTGTATACATACAGAAGCTGATATAGATATATATTTAATATGCATAAGAAATGGCAGATTTTTAGTATCACATGACATATACAGGGCTTGTGTTTACACTAGGTGTTTCAGCAAGAAAGTTTTTTCTCTTTAGAATCTTGGAGCCAGTTGTCCTTCCTTTTTTACTATGTTTGAAAGCGGTTCTGACTGGATACATCCTCATCTCAAAACAGTATCCAAGTCAGAAATAGAATATGAAAAAAATTGGTGTAAAATAAATGTCTGCACATGGAGAAAACAACTGAACCATCCTATTTTTTTTCAAGTGTTTTTCTCATCATTGTTTTATTAAGTAGTTGGTAAATATTAATTTTGTAAAATACAAACCCTGATCTCTCATTATGTTAACAGTTATGCGTTTAGACCTTGTATTCATTTTTATGCAAACAACTGCAAACTAAATGCTTTTGAATAACTGGTGCTTTTTTACTGAACAGAAATAGTATTAAAAATAGTAAATATTTTCAAATAGATAAGAAAAGCATAATATGAAAAAGCATCCAAATTCTCTGGGAAAACTCTACCTCTTATGAAATACAAATAATTTCAGTTTGTCTTTGAAGTCTATGAATGAAAAGGTTTACAAAGTTATAAATATTATGTGGAAATTGTATTGTCAGAGATGTGTAATGTTGGGACTGTAAATTGTTTTTATCCTAAGAGAAAAGTGATTAACGTACAGCATGCTTGGAGATGTGGCAGTGTGGGGCTGGGAAGGGAGAACTTGGTGGGAAAATTAATAGTTCCAGCTTTTAGGATGACTAGCAATTTCTGAAGAGCAGCAGTTAATAGTATTTCACATACTGATTTCTCTTCTGCTGCTATGCGGAACACCAAGCTATTTTTTTTTTTTTAAAGTGTGTGAGCATTTGTACTTCATGCTCTGTTTGCACACATGCACTGCGGTAGTAGCCTGGCTCAAAAATGTCTCCAGATATTCTGGAGAAGTGAAAAGTCAGCCTGTGAGTAACCAGGGTCGCATTTGGATTGAGAACCATGTACTCTCTTAAAGAAGCAGAGTAAGATATATTACTACTAAACACTTACATAATATTTTAGCTTTTAGAGGAAAAGAATTAGTAACAGCGAGCCCTTAGTGCGCATGTAGACATCCTTTTACTCAAGACACCTTCTGTGAATTAGCATAAGAATTATGCAGATAAGCTCTTTATCTAGCTTCTCTGTAGTTCTTTGAAGTCTTCAGAAGTTTAGGAATTAAGCTAAAGGAAACTGAATAAATAAGCGGCATTTTGTTTGTACAAGAAATTAACTATGCTAAATATAGGTATTGATTCACATCAATATCTAGTGACAATCGTTTTTCCATGTGCCCATGTAAAAATTAATTTTATATCTGAGTTTTACAATTCACAGTGCATTGCTGTGAGTCGAATTCCAATTTATTTTTAATTTCTTAAGAAATAATGGTATTGTCATGATAATATTGGGATAGCATTATTAGTCGTGGGACTCCCAGAGACAAGAAAATAAAAGATAGACTGCAGCAGCCAGGCATTGCATATACTTACTTACCAGCAAGTCTGATTTAGGGACAGGGAGGGAATTCAGAGATGCCAACAAAGAAAGGAATATGGGAACCTAAATTTCACAAAAACAGGGATTCCAAAAGACCTTCATCCCAATGGGAGAATGCTGTTACTGTTTCCATGCAAAATGACTTCAATCTTTAGGGCAATCGGAACGTGGATTCACCCCGGGCACGGCAGGGGGCCCATAGAGAATTACACGCGCCGCTCAGCTCCCTGGCTCACAGTCCTCTTGGCATGTCCCCGTGTCTGTCTCCCACAGCCAGGGTCTAACTATCATTTCATGAATTATTGACGGAGCTTCCATACGTGTTACAATTTGATACATGCCAAAGTGAGGGAATGCTGCGTTACTCCAGATTTCTCCTCTTCTCACTGGAGTTGTTGCTCCTTTGGAGCCACGCTGAGAGCCTTCCCCAGCTGGCAGCATTTCAGTGCTCATCTTTCATGATGTCGTTTTTAATATGTCAGATGCGCGCTGCTGTAGTCTTTCCGTATAGACTTCTAACTTTATTATAAGTTCTTGTTCACTAATCCATTAGCTATTTTTAAAGCAAGGCACACAGATTTTGCTTTATTTCCTTCTTGGTCATGTGTCTTAATGTATTTTTCTACATGCAAAAAGTGTTTAGGAAAACCTTCATTGTGGGAAGAGTTATTAAAAAGAAAGGGTAACCTGATGCTTACTCCAAAGTTGGCTTGCCTATAGCACAGGCAAATGATTCAGCTCAATAATGGGGTAGGTAGCTGTCTTAAAAAAAGAAAATTAAATTAGTATACTTCTGTTCCAGGAACACACATTTTCCACTGAATTACATTTATCAAAACAGATTATCAAAGCTTTATAATTAACTTTCTAGCAAATAAGAATTAGCATATATTATATGAGTACTGTGCATTAATCAAATAATATTTAGTGAGGCACCCACCTATGCATGCCCAGGAATTACAAAGTTAATGAAAGACGGCGGTACATGAAACCGTAACTAATTAAGCAAGACACAAAATATTCCGTAGATGTTTGACTGAATATGTTAGAATTTAGTCATTATCATATTTACATGGTAAGTTTATTCCAGCACTTAAGTTTGGCGAACTAAGCTATTTAAAGTTAATGTTCTGTCTTCTATACATATTTATACTCACAGTATTTCTTTATGTGTTTTTCAACTTCTGTATTTTAAATAAAATGTTTACATAGGGAAAGGGTTTTGTCTTAAAAGGGGAGAATAAGAGAGTAAACAATGAAACTCCATACTAGGGTACTACCGCCACTGCTATGCAACTCCCCTAACGGTTTGTGACAGCGACCCACCCCAGTTGTATTCAGAGCCTCTAAAGCTAACGCTACGGCCCCGTAAGAACCTCAGCAGATCTGACCCTGGGCGGTGCGAGGGACTCGCTGGCTCCCTGTGCCCAGCACTAAGGGTGCAAAATAAGGCTGCGTTCGTCCTGCTTTTCAGGCATCAAACTGAGGTGCCCTCTGAACCTTTTTGTCCTCTTTAGAGATGAAAAATATCCCGCGAGAAGATACCACAAAGTGTTTAGATCTTAGGTTGGGTCTAATTAGCCTGTGGGGCTGTCTCCATTTATTGCAGAAGGAAGCTTACAGACAGTAAGAGCCTAACGCCCAGGCTGCAGTAGCCTGCCACAAGTTAGGTGGGCTGAAACAAGGGTCAAAGAAGTACCCCAGCCCAGGGAGTAAAGCATGTTAGAAATTAATGGGCTACATTTAGAAATCTTTTTAGTGATAATTCAGCAATTTCATTTAAGGTGCTTGCTGTGATTTTACAATTTAGCCTTTTCCACTTATTTATACTCAGGTATGCATACTTAAAATTAATTTAAAGATGGAAGTAATATTCCTCTAAAAAGAGGAATTAAACAATGAGGGTCTAAACATCTGGATGGTTTTCTATACCATTTTCCAAGGAAAGAAGAGCGTTTGTTTCAGAGGTGTGTAGAATAAAAAAGGTCTAATGCATCTCTGTAATAACGCAAAGATCTTTAAAAGATCTTTGTAATAACGCAAAGATGAAAAATAAAAAAAATTCTTAAGTAGCTCTGTAGACACTAAAGTCTGAGTGTGAGAAACCACTCAAGTTTTTACATTTCACAAATAGTATGTTCTATGTCTTTAGACTGAATTGTGCTATACACTTTAATATAAAAAAATGATGCAATTTCTGACCCTACATTACCACTCTTTTTGTATGATGCTTTAAGTAGGCATTAAGAGAATCCTGTGAAATTATTGACAAGATGTTTGTTTTAACATAAAAACAGGCTGCTATAACTCCATTCTAGAAAATGCATAAAGTAAAGGAAAAGTTCAATTATCTAGAAAATCATCTATGATTATAAAACATGAATACATGCAATGGAAGAGCAATTTAAATGAAAAGCTAGGACTGTTTGTGTCCTTAATTTATTACCATGACTTTCTAGATCAGAATGTGAAATGCTCTGGCTGTTTTTAATTAAACCTGTAAGCTGAAGACTGTTTGCTTCTCCTTTAAAAAAAAAATATTGTTGATTATAGAGCATATGTTGTTTATTTAGAATGCTAGCTCTTGCTGTTCAGATGTATTTGAGTTTCCTTTGTATACACTTTGAGCTTGTGAGTTTGTTGGGGTTTTTTTCCACTAAAAAGTCTTTGGGAAGTGAAGCCTACCAGTTGAAATGCATCTTTACTCTTAATCCAGCATAAGTATGGTGAGTGGCAGACTTGTGTACTGACACTGAGAAAGATGGAACATCCTGTTTCACCCACAGGACAAAACTGATTTTTGTTGTTGTCAAAGATTTCGGGAAGGAGGGAGCTTTCAGCTTACTTTCTTAGGGAAACAAAGGTTGGGAGATTTTTGCTATCTATTCATCTCCTCCATTATAATATTTTTTTTTATCTATTGGGCAGTTTCAAGCTAATTTGATAGCGTTAGGAACTCAAAGTCAGTAAGTTTGTACTGGTTTACTGAAAATCTATTGCCAACACACGGATTGACATTGAAATAGTGCTGTGGAGGAAGAAGCTGTAGTCTGAGCTCAGCCATAGTATAGAATAATAGAAAATCCACTTGGTGCAGCCGTTAGAGTGCTGATAAGGACTTCTGCTAATACTTTGGGCCTGGATGATCTTGGTGCCTCCAGAAACCCAGTGGTACACTCTTGTAGCTTCTAGGTTTATTGTTTCATCTGTATGCCAAATTACTGCTGTTGGATGTCATTTCTGGCTAGTACCTCATGTATTCGTGTGCAGGATGCTTTTAATTTTATAATTTACTTATATTTTCACTCTTGAAGATCTCTTGCCTCCCATACTCATTATGATTTTTCTTGCTGACCATTGGCATACCACTTGTCTGATACGTATGTAAAGTACTTATACAGATTTTCTTGGTCTATTAGCCACCTGTGCAAAACTCACTGGGGTATGGTTGGGGACTTCTACTTTCTGTTTTTTTCACTGAGTTTTGGGTCAGACTTTATGGAGTATTTACTGCTTTTTTTTTTGAAAATAATAACGTTTTCCTGGGAAGTTAAAAATGAGACACTGAATCGACAAAAAGATTTTTTACTGCCATTGTATTACTAAGTAGAAAAGGTCTACTACTTATGCATGGTAATGAGCTTTTTAAAGTAAGCACCATGGTAGGAATATTTGATATTTGTTTTCATGCCATAGGTGCTTCACTCATTTTTTTTTTCCCATTCTTTTCCTTTTCTGTTTGAATCTTTGCAATTAAATGGTTTTATAATTTCACATATGGTAGATGTGTTTGGTATCTGGTTTTGCAAGCTGGTGGATGTGTTTTTGTATCAAAAAGCCAACCTCAGAGAATAGGTTTCATTCTTCCATTTTTTACCAGTGGAATGGACTGGGATATCCATTTTGCAAATGCAGGATTGTATGTTCTCTTTCAAAGAAGTACTGCTTGTTGTTTCTCATTTTCTGATCAGATCATGCACAGATGGTAGTAAAAATAAGTTAAGCTAGGATTATTCGGAAAAGAAATTATCTTCCTCTGAAAAAAAAAAGAAGAAAATTTGACATTTCAAAGATGTTCCTCTTCTATTAGATTATAACAAAGATGGTACAAAAAATCAGTAGAACAGAGATAGAGGAAAGGTGGTTGGAAGAGATTAGGCTGGTAATTAAACTGTGTTTTATTTGGGGAACATGTAGTTTGAAATCTCTGCTACGCCATCTTTCTGTACTCCGGATGGTGCCTTAACAGTGGTTTATAAAGGCAAACCCACAGTTGGAGTTTCCATTTTTAATAAACTGGGGAGAGTAGCTCTAAAATACAAGAGTCTGAGCTTCATGGTTCTTATCCTAAAAATCTTAATAATGTTATAAAATTACATTTTATACAGCAAGGCCCTAGTGCTCTGCACTTTAATTGATAAGCAGCATTAAAGTGTTAATATTCAACTATTAAATCTGATTCTTAAACAAGTTGTTTAATCAAGAGGAGTGCCCTTGTAGGGGCTGGGGAGGCTTAATAGAGCAGTTATACTTCAGTGACTGTCACAGGCTTTTTTTTTTTTAAGAGATCAAGACTTTCTTATTTTTAAAATGTCTCACTGCAGTCTAAAAGGAATAGAAAATTCATCCAATCACCATCATGAGTGGTCCCCAAAAATGTGCATGTCAAAAGTCTACCATTCAGTTGAAAGTTGAGTTCGGAGAGTGAAGTATTAAATGCAAACAGAACTGAAGGCTGTGCTCATCACTAAGTACGTTTTCTCTGAATGTTTTTTGCTGTACTTAAATTGGAAGAGAAATTTTGCAAGTGCTTTTATTTCCATAGCTGTTTCATGTGTAGATCTTTCGTCTCTATGGATTGAACAGAGTAAAGTGTTTCAAAAGAGAGGTCTGAGCACACAACCAACTCCTGTGATCTGCTGTTTTATTTTTTAAAGACTTACGGAATTGAGTGTGTACAGTTTTTCTAAGAATTAATTGGAATTATACTTATGAAGGCTGATAGGCTCTGAAGAAAGGGCTCGTCATTAATATGGCATCCTAATGGGAAATGATGTAAGGGTCATTTAGTACCTTTCTGCCTATTGTATTGGTTACTCTAATAAATTCATTAAAATAAGGACACATGAAGGTAAGAAAAGTTCCCATACAAGGGTATCCTCAAGCACAGGAGCCAGATTAAATCCTCAGCACCAGTCTTGGTACCTCAGTCATGAATAAAGATGTCAAAGAGATCAGTAAACTGTTAAGAAATTCTAGTATGGCTGCAAAAGAGTGTAGGAAAGCTAGAAGCGGTTTTCCAAGTGGCAGTGTAATACTGACTGCTTAAAAAATGGATACGGAAGACTGACAGAGAAAGTGCTGTTGCACTGTGGAGAAACAGATCATAATGCTACTAATAGATGGGTTCATTAGAATTGGATTTAAATAATGTCCAGTTGCTGTATAAAAGTAATTTCCTCATATGTGAAAAGGGGAAAAAAAAATTACATTAACGAGTAGTGTTTCGTTTTAGAGAGGTTGATTCTGCGTCTTTTGAACTGATGTTATGATAGGCTGCTAAAGAAAACCACCTGAACTGGGCCTGTGCCCTTAAAATGACTGTGCATGAGCAAGTCCAGTAGCAGAAGTCCAATAGGCACTTTGGCAGTAAACATCTGAAAACAGGCCAAGCTGCTGGGGAAAGACTGAATGAAGGTTTCGTGCCTGTGTTTATGAAGCCTTCTAAATGACCAGAATTATCCCTGCTGACCTTTAAAGTTCTTGGAGTTTTGGATTGCTTTGATCTGAACAGCCCTTTCTTCTGCTACAGTGCTTGGGAATCCCATAGTCTTCATTAGTACTCATTTTTGGATCCTTCTCATATATGCTTAAAAAAGGAGGTGAAACATTTGAAATTCATAGTAAGTGTTGTAATGTGAACACTAGTCATAGCTAATGGATGATAATGCCACCGAATCATCAACTGTCTGTATAACCAGTGTTGCAGTTAATATCTGAAATTCAAGAATTCAGATTCTCCTGTCACATGTACTGTTTCCTACAGACACATTAAGGTTCTTGCCTCTATTTTTAATTTAAAGTCTTTTCTGTATTTTTTATAACTGCTTATAAGTAAGGTCTCTGTCAGCATACAGCAAGGTACAAGTGACATTCTATATAATATCTTTGTTCTGAACTTTACTTAGATGTGAAGATAAGATCAGAGATTTTTTTCCTTGTATACTTTTTTCTAGTGCTCTTGGAGGGATAAAGCAAAGGCCTTTCAAAGCGGTTTGGCTTCATTCCAGCGTCAGACAATGCATTTGATTATAAGGTCCTAAGAGCAATGCAGTTTCTTGAAACTAGCTTCAATTTAAAAAAAAAATGTGTGACTGAGATGTGCAGATTGATTTGATCTACATCTTATGTATCTACTATTCTATGTAGATTTTTTCCAGTGGAACATTAGAGAACATTTTCCAAAAATTTACTTTTCTAAGTTGACAGTAGAATTAATGCAGTATTTTGTACTTCACATTTATCCCGTTTCTAGACTCTAATTTTTGCTATTCCACGGGAATTAACACACTTCCTCAATTTTGTTAGCAGGCAGCAGTAATGGCCAGTGATGATCAGTTCCTAAAATCACAAACATTGAAGATGTTAGACCAGTGGATGCAAGACCCTAATTTTTTTTTTCAATAAGTGTCAGCGTTTTTACATCTGTTGCCAATTCTCTTGATGTTTTTCTCATGACTTGAATGGGAGGTGGTGTAATATTTGAAACGCCCTGTTTTCTGGAGGCACTTGATTAAAAAGCTCAGCTCTAAGATTTTTTACATAAAAGAGGCAATGAGAAAAGAAGTGTACCTATCTTGCTACTGCAGTTTATCTTGTCATTGCGCTACAAAAATGTATATAGCATATAATATTTTGATTTTTGAATATCACTTCTTGTGTATTTCCATTCTATTATAGTGAATTAGAGGCAAGGTGACAGAAAAGACTCACGTTTGAATGAGAAAATGGTCAGAGAGACTGAAAGGTAAATCAGTGACACGAATTGTGATTTCCACAAGCTGTTAGATAAGACAGAACCAAGAAAGCAGGTAAATAAAGGTATATGAAAATGGAAAAACAGGAGGTTATTGACATATGATCTGAATTAAAATCTCCTGAGTTACTGAAAACAGTTTTTCATTTTTTAAGCATTTGGGTTTTGTCACTTTCAAAAATGAATAACAGTTGCCTACTGCCTCCAAAAGAACTTAAAACTTTAGTGTCTGTATATTATTTCATCTTCTTTTTTAAACAGATCAGAATAGAATCAATTTTATGCTTTCAATATCTGTATTGCTAATGCTATTCTTCATGAATCAGAATACTATTTATTAACTGGTTTTTTGAAACTTGAAGAATTTTGTTTTTAATGGTAGTAACAAAAAGACTGAAAAATGTTTAAATAATTGTGTATGTTAAAGTAGTACTAAATAATGCCCTATCACATCTACATCCACAGCACACATACTGAGGAGAAGCTCTGTGCTCATGAGATTTAACACAATGACTCTCAGACTTCAGTATGTATGCTTTGGATACAATCTCTGCAGATTAATAAAACTCAATGAAATATTTACATTAATTGCACTTCAGCCTCTTTCTTTTAATCATGTTTAATAGATCTAACAGCAAGTACTGCTTCCCACTGGTGGTTTTCTCATTAGCACACTATTGGAAATAAAATTTGCAGATGAAGGTTAGCCACTAAAGCAGCAGAGAATTTAAGAGAATGTTTCCTGGGTTTTTACATAGGACATTCACATAACCCTGGTAGTAAAAGTTATATCACAGAATCACTGAGGTTGGTGTAGACCTCTCCATGTCGTATAGTCTAACAGCCCTGCTCAGTGCAGGGGCAGCTAGAGCGTGTTACTGGACGTTGTCCAGCTGGGTTTTAATATATCCAAGGATGGAGACTCCACAACCTCTCTAAGCAACCTGCTCCAGCATTAGCCCACTTTTGCTATAAATAAGGTTTTTTCTTACGTTTAAACAGTATTTCTGGTATTTCAGTTTCTTGTATGAGAGAAGCTCCTTGTATGAGAGATGCTCCAAGCACCTAATCATCTTCATGGTCCTTTGCTGGGCTCTCTCCAGTATGCCCATGGCTCTTTTCTACTTGGGAGCCCACAACTGCACACGGCGTACCAGATATGGGCTCACCAGGGCTGAGCAGATGGGAAGGATCACCGGCCTTCACCTGCCGGCAGTGCTCTTGTAGCTCAGACCGGGGTGCCATTGGCTATTTTGCTGCAAGGGCATGTTGCTGCTGGCTCATGGTCAATCTGGTGTCTACCAGGAACCCCAGGGACTTTTCTGCCACGCCATTTTCCAGTTGCCCCCCAATGTATACTGGTTCATATCTTCTAAAAGATCCCCTATAAAGCGTCACAGGTTTAACTTCATACTAAAGTCCATCACACGGTGTGGAAACAGTTGCAAGAAAATGTTTATATCCAATAGTCCTTTTAAGATTTTAATCGTGTTACCGCAGTAGGAGTTTTCGTGCTGATCCAGTGCTACCCTCTTGCTCTCTTCCATCTTACAGCTATGAAATAGATCCCCATAAAGTGTTTAGTATCATTTCATGCTGTTGGGGAGCATGAAGTTCTTGTATTGTTGGAAAAGCAGAAGTGCAATGCGTTATCCTGGTATGTCTGACCATGTTCTTCTAATAGGTATCTGAATAATTTTATTCTCACAGAAAGAAATTGTTTTTTTCCTGAAGTTCAAAGCATCTCCTTTCCTTAATGTTTTATATTCAGTGACAACCATACCACATTTCCCTGTGGACATGGGAGACATGCAGAAGGAATGAGTAAATGACAAGCAGGAAAGGAAATTAGTATCTGGGTTTGATTCAGTTGTCTTGCAAGTGAAGTTGTAAACAGATGTGGAATTTAAAGGAGGATTACAATATTTTGATTTATTCTATTCTGCGTGTTCAAGATCAGTAGTTTCATTCCAGAGAGAATAATGTAAATATAGCAGACAGATCAGGATTAGATCAGGATCAATATTTAGATCAGGATACCAACAGTATTCACTTGCATTAACTCCTAACATCCACTTTTTTTATGGTGCCATCAAAGTAATGAATTTTAAATGTTTTTCAGTATCTGCAGATCGGGTGAAAAACTCACTAGTGTTGTTGGGAAGTTAGAATGAGCATCAAAGGGAGGTTAGGTCTTAATTCATATATATGTGTGTATATGTGTAGGGATGTGTATAAATATGTAATTTATAGATTAGAAAAGTGCATGAGGAGAGTATCAGTCTCCATCAATACTTAAATATTCTTTAACACATAATCAAGGCCCGTTTATTAACTGTCCACATAGGTACAAAAAAGAGACTTTTAGTTGCACTGAATTATTTCCTGAAGATTTCTTCATAATGGTAACATTTAGATCTTTAATGTCTGACACTTAGCTTACTTATCAGCCAATGTCTCTGACTTGATCTTGTAACTTTCAAGCAAGAAAAGTCACCAAGGAATTTTGTAAAACTTGTAGTGCTTCAGAAAGGTAAACTTCGGGCCAGGTTCATCTCTTGTTCTCAAATACTCCTAGCATTAAAATTGATGAAGAGATGATTTATCAGGATGAAAAGTATTCAACCATGACATACAGAAATTCAGAGCTCCATGTATGTCCTCATTTGTCATTGTCTTCAGTCATTCGTCATTTATGATCATTACAGTTTTATGCAGCAATGGTTTACATTCTGTTTTGAAATAGCTCACATTGTACGTTTGTAGAACCCCATTTAACATCTCTGAAAGTATTAATTTATTTAAAACAGAAACTTGATGAGGCTCTTTGCAGTCCCAAATTCACACTTAAATGTATGTAGACCATACTGTCTATTCCTTGTTTCAGTGAAAACTTTTTTTCCTTAGCAGGAAAGCAAAATTCAGTCCTTGTTATATATTTTTTTTTTTTTTTCTCCCAGAGAACAAATTACTTAAACAATAACTTGAATTGTCTACTGCAATCTTGTAAATTTTCATAGTACTTTATATTAGGGTTAATCAGCTGATAAGAATCAATGCAGTTGATCATCTGATTAGCTGAACTAAATTGTAATTAGGTGCTAATGAAGATCATTTGTAAGCATAAGGCATGCATATAATTCTTAAGTTTGATTTTAAAGCTTGACAGTGTTATGTTCTAGTAATTTTTATTTTCCTCTGTTTTGTATTGGTATGTTTGAATGCTGTAGTTACTTCTTGCTTTTAAGATAGTAGAAAACAAAGGTATCGTGGTTGTTTTGTAAGAAGGTTGACAAATAGTTGTGAATATCTAAACATTTGCTTCACTCTGGTGGATAAGGTGGGTAGAAAATTGGCTGGACCACTGGGCTCCAAAGGGTATGACCAGGAGCGCAAACTCCAGCTGCCAGCTGGTTCCTTGTGGTATCCCTTAGGAACTTACACTACGGGCAGTACTGCTTAACATTATTAAGAGTGTGGATGTTGGGACAGAGTCTCCTCTTAGCAACTTTGTGGATGATACCCGCTTAGAGGGAGCGGTTGATATGCTGGAAGGCAGGACTGCTATTCAGAATGACTATGATAAACTGGACAAAAGGGTTAACCAGAGTCTCATAAATTGCAACAAGGGCAAATGCAAAGTCCTGCCTCGGGGATGGAATAACCTCATGCAACAGTGTATGCTAGAAGCTGTAGATGAAATCCAGGAAAGTACCTGGGGGCCTTATGGCCAAGCTGAACAAGACCCAAGCAGTGTGTGACCTTGCTGCAGAGAAGGCCAGCTGCATGCTGCATTAGCAAGGCTGCCAGAGAAGGTCAAGGGAAATGTTTCTTTTCCTCCGCTTGGCTGTAGTAAGACCAATTCTGGAGTGCCGCGTGCACTCGTGCGCTCCCCAGTACATGAGCGACATGGGCATACTGGAGTGAGTCCAGCAGAAGCCGTCGGGGGCTTAAAGCAGATGATACGTCAGAGGAGGCTGGGCTAATTGGGTTTGGTCAGCCTTAAGAGGAGAAGCCAAAGAGAACATCCATGACATCATAGTTTAGGTATTTTGCTCTTTTGTAATACCTGGTTCAAAATAAGTAACGCATTTATAAACAGAGCTTTGTAAACTACAATAGCCTTTGGACAATTTGATGTCACTTAAAAGCAAAAATAATAAACTCATATTTGAAAAACGATAGAACCAAATCAAGCCTAAAGAGATAAAACACTCAAATCCCATTAAAATTCAATGCACTCTTATTTCACTCACACAAACAAGGTTTCTTGTTCTTAAAATTAAAGGTAATTAACATTTGTTTGCTTGTTTGTTTTCAATTTAAAATAATGATGTAGACGTTAATTCTCCTCTGTCTAATGTTTGAGCCTTACGCGTGTGCACACACACACACAAATCTCTTTTGGACCAACATTGTCTGGTAATGATTCCGATCAGCGAATTACATTATGGTTTCATTAACTCCAGCAAAAACTTTTGGTTCTCTTGCTTACACCAATTCTAGCTTGTTTTAAGGTGTATGTTGCTGTACCCCTTTTAAGGCTATTTCTCATTGGAAAAACAAAGAAGATATGGAATTGTTTGGTTCAGCATAGTTACTGTTCAACAAAGTTACTGTTAAGCATAGCTTGACACTTTCGATAACTTGAAACTGCTGGGAAAAAACCCACGTAATTACAGAGGACTCAACCCCTCTTTAGTATGGGTTAGCATACTACTCTGTCAATAAGGAAATAATAATAACTTGAAAAAGTAGCAAAGCAATTTCAATATCATGATAAATGTTTCAGATAAATTGCTAGCTTATGCATTGACCTTGGTGAGCGCTTTCATGGGAATGTAAGATGATTATATACAACTTGTCAAACAAAACAATAGTTTATGATCTTAAATTAAATTGCCCCAGCATAATTGTGAAAAACAGGCAAAAAAAGACAATAAATGCAAGTAGCTGTTCAGGTCATGTCTTTATTAATAGCATGTCATTAAGCAAACTAAAAAGCGTTAACTGTGCCATATTTAGAGATTAAGTGGGAGCAGAACCTCATTAGCTCTAACAGGAAATCTCAGTCAGATGATAGCAGGGCTGGGAGCACTTCACTGAGTACATCTGTATAGTCCATCCTTATTAAAGGGTCATGTAGAGAAACAAGGCTCCTTAAGTACTACAATATATTGGGTTGGCTCAGAGCCTTGTAGAGGGGCAAGAGAGCTCCTCCTATCCTCCAAGAACCCATTGGTCTGTCTGACTTGAAAACGTCTAATGTTTAAAAGGATGGAAAAAATGATTTTGTCCAGGATGAATCCAGATTGCTCAAGAGGATAACCTTGTTGTGATCAACCTTAGTGGCCTCTCTGGATGTGATAATAGACAAGTATCCTCATCTTCATGCCCCACCTCTCTTTTTTAATTTTGTCCTCTTCCAGCTTCTCACTCTGTTTTGTTTCTTACCTCAGCTGTTAGTCCCGTCTTGCGTGTGGACAGCCTTTGCATTCCTCTCAGGACGCTGTGCTTTCCCTAATAATTTGCCACATGGGCAGCTGCAGCCAGCGGGGGCCAGCCAGGTCCTTGCCTGAGACGAAGGGGAGTGAAAGGCTGTAGGAAAAGTGCCGCATGCATAATGGTGATGAATAGCTAAAGAAAAGGAGTAGGAGTAAGTTGAAGCAAGCCAACTATTTTCTGCTGCAGCACTCTGGACTGAGGTTTCCATGGGGCAGAGTGCCAATTTCGCCAATGACTCTCATGGTTGTGATATAATTACATCACCCATTATTAAAAGGGTTAATTCCTGCCAGAGGTAACAGAGAGAAATTTTTTATTCTGTTCCTTCTTGCCTGGGCCAATTTGAACTGATATTTATTAAAACCCTTAGAGCATTAAAACAAAGACAGCCATTAGTGAAATTTAATCCTACCAAAAAAATCCAAGCAAAATTAGTTATAAATATTGGAAAAAGAGTTGGGTTGCAGAAAAGATTAGTGATATCTGGACAGTACTCACTGCATATGCAGAAAATTCATTTCATGGCTGAAATTTGTTTTTCCCGACAGTAGCAGAAAGATTGCTGAAGCGAATTAGGAGCTATTGAAGACACTGTTAATTCACTTTCATTTTTTTTCTTGCACCATTTCTTTGAAGTTATTCTTTTGTAGCCTTGAAGCCCTGTAAATATGGTGCTGTTATGGCTTGCAAAAGGCCACGGTCTTTGTGTTGTGATGACAACGTAGGCCTCAGGACCTGGGAGGCTTTGTCTGGACTTGGTTTGGCCTGTGCGTGCTCTGTTTTAGCTTGTTTAGCTGTAACAATTGTCTGACAAACAGGTACTACTACCGTTTTTTTTAGCTTTTATAAAATTGTCTGGTGTGTGTGTATATTTGTATATAAATGTACATATATACATGCCTATACATTGGTTTATATATTTCTGTAACCGGTAGGTAGGAATAGCAAGTAGTTTTTCTGTGCAGAATGAACTACCTATGACCCTGGAACAAATCCACAGCATAGAAGGTATAGGCAAGAGATTAACAGCAGGGGCTTGGAATCTACAGGCACAGGGTGATATCAAAGGCCTGAGAACTATAAATAACTTAGCAGTGGATGATTATTGTTGAAGGAAACAAGCCTGGGACCTGGGTAAAACCAGTTTTAGGGGTGGGGAACAAAAAGAAGACAGAAGAGACGTCTAAAATGCATGAAAACACCGTACATAATACATTTGAATATAACCTGTGCTTGCAAACCAGTGAAGAGTGAGCACGTGAGCAAGCATGTAAAAAGGACCTCAAGTAGTTCCAGGGGTGAGATGAAATAAAACGTGGGTAAAGGTAGGCACAACACTGTAGAAAAGTATTGATTTTAGAACATTTGCATACATATTTTAGCCTAATCTATTTTGCAATATAAGTACTAGTATCATTGCAACTAGACTAAATCTTTAGACTGTTAAGACTTCAGTTAAAGTGACAGTAATTTTTTGGCTTTGCATATGAGGTATGTTCCTTTTGCTCATATCAAGATTTTAAGTGCACGAAACAACAAGATTTTAAGCACAATGTGTTACAAACTGGTGGGAATTTGTGCTATCTACACTCTATAATTTAGATGAAATAAATTTCTAGTGCTTTGTTGCACAGCAGTGTGCACAACCTGGTGCAATAGTGACTCCAAGCTGTGCCTCTCACAGTAAAATTCCCAAGGTTTACCCAAATTCTTTCCTTAGCAGAAGTAGCTGAAATGGTTTTTAAACAAGGAAACACCTATGACTAGGAAAGACTAAATCTATTGTTAGAAGTTTGTCGGTTGACCACATGGAGGTCGAGCCACCTCACTTTTATACGAGGCTATGAAAACTAGCAGGTTCCCAGCCATGTTTCCCTAGAAGAGAATGCAGTATGAGCCATAATTATCTATTTATAGTCCAGAAATATTGCATCCTATCTTACCGTTGAAATTTTTATACATGTAAATAGCTGATCGGTTTGAGAAGTGTGAATTTCAGTAAAAAACCCTAAATCCTCTAAAACATAAACGTATAATTTAAACATTTTTAATAACTAGTTTAACTTCACTGCAAGTATATACTGTCCATAAAGGTAAGGAAAATGTAAATATTTGTAAGCTGAAATACTGAACTGCTTAATTTATCTCATAGTGGCATATTTAGTTCAGCTATGTCTGACTACACATTGTCCTACCTATAAATAAAGTCATTAGATTGTCCACGGAGCCTTCCAAACATGTGTCTATAATCAGCAGTGTTATAATCCTGACGCTTTCTGTATTGGTACTTTGATCTATACAAACACGAATACAATAGTAGAGGGATTTTAAAAGTCAAATAAATGTCACTGGAGCGCAGTAGTAAATGTGTCCAAGGAATGTGCTACCTTAATTGAAAATTCAAATTACTGAGCATTGCTGCTTTTCAATAAAACATTCAGTGCTGTTGAATGAAAAATCAATAGCTGCTTTATAGTGCATTTTTCTTAAGCAGTAGGCAAGCACTCAATTCCCCTTCAAAAGATTTTTATTCTTCTACCTTTAGTATTTACATCTCATCCTCTTTCTCTCCCTCCCTACAACAGAACAGTCATCAGTTTCTTTTGTAGACCATAGTTCACTGGTAAAAAACAGAACACATGCAAATTTGGTAGTCACTGTCACCATTTAAAGCCATTACAAAGTCAGGCGCCTGGATACTTCTTTTTTCCTGAGTGAGCACTTAATTTAGATTGTGTCTACTGAGATTTCAGGAAATACTCTAGTTCACGTTTGGATAGGATAGGATTTAATTTTAAGGCAGGGGCTCTGACATTCTTGTAGGATAACTTGAGATATGTCCTTGTTATTCAGAGAAAAAAAAGATAGAACAAATATGTAGAAGTTCAACTGGAAATGGTAAATATGTGCTGGAGATTTGTAGGTTGAAAGGAAATTGTAAATACCTATTAAAGCAGAGATCTTTGTGGAATGTGAAGTTCTCAGAGAAGTTTCTCCATGATGCTTGATAGAGATGGAGTGTACTTATGTTGCTTTTGATCTTTGACCTGTACATTTGACAGTCTTCCATCTGGGTAGGCTCTAGCATGAAAGGCCTAGTTCTTTGTGGCACTTTGCCCTTTCTATTTTCACTTGCTTCTTTCAGGAGGTGGCATGGAAACTGCATTAGTATTCTGCTGCGCACAAAGCAGAAACGGCACCTACTACCTTCTCTTCTTGTACCTGCTACCTTCTTTTCCTGTATACTTGTGAGACAGTGACAGTGAAGCTTTATACCAACTAAATCTGCAGCTTTGAGGCTTTCTGAAAGGACATACCACACCCTTCAGTTGTTCCTGTCCCAGCTCTGTTCCAGCAAGTGCTCTCGTTTCCAGTGTGGAAACTACTGCAATAATCTATACCATAGTGAAAAGAAAAAAATCGTCTGATTTGCCATACAACTTGTGGCAAGGAAAGCTTTCCTGTTACAGGCTGCTATGCACATAGGCTGTGGGGAGTTATGAGTCAAAATTATATTAATCTTTGAGGATAAGTATGTAATAGGTCATTGAATTCCAGCATATAAATAACAGATATTGATTATAGCTGGTACTTGAATATATAGTGTCACTGCATATGACATAGCCTGAAGTTTTGTGTATATTGTACATTCTCAAAGCTTTTAACATTCGTTCTAAGCATCCATTGTTTTCCAGAAGAGGAGAGAGCAATGACACTAAGTGTTACTTAGAGTACGAGCTCCTAGGGCAATGTGCCTTGCTAAAAGACCAGGAATGAGCTTTAATTTAACTCTGCAGATCAAAATAGTTCCTTGGAACATGGATGAAAATTATGTGTGCCAATATAGACTCATTCGTTTAAATGGAACTTGTCCTTTTGTAGCATTTCACTGATGTGACTTAGCAACAAGGTTCATTAGCCTCTAAGCTAAAAATGAGAATGAGAAAAGAGCCAGATCAAAGTATGCATTACAGCAGGAAAACCTCTGCTGATGCATGTGCTGAAAGTACTTTTGCTTTTCCCTATCTGAGATTGCCTTTTTTCTCAGCTGTGTGATTGCCCTCAATACTGTAAGCAGCTGCCTTTTTTTCCCCTGTTCTGCAGCTTATCAAATTAAGAGATGCTTGTTGAGAAGCATGTGCAGAAAAAACCAGAAAAATATGAAAATGTTATCAAGATGTAGAGATGGGGTCTGTGGACTGATGCTGAAATTCTCCTATGTATAGTAAATCATGAAGAAACTATGACTGGTCACCCAGAAGCAGAATCTAATTTGTATTTGTCTTAACAGATGTAAATTCTGGAAGCTTTTTCAGTATCTTATACAGTTTGTTTTCAACTAGCTAAAAATGTGAGCTTGATTTTTGTCTCATCAGTGAAAATCAATGAGTGTTGAAAGAACCAAGTCTCTGTTATTTTGTTCACTGCATAGAGTTACTGTCCTTAAGTGACTTCTGACTTTTTCACTCAACATATGATGCTTTTCTATTTGTTCTGAGTGTATCCATGAACGGTAAATAGAGACCAAATCAAGTACAGTCTGCCTCTCCATCCTCATCTACCTTGCCTTTACACCAGAGCCTGCTTTCAGCATGCTGTATCTTGTCCGTGTGTATCCTGGTTTGATGCATGGCTCTTTGGACACTTCTATGTCATGATACCTTTCTGGTTCAAGTATCAGAACCAGACAGAACAAGTTCCTGTTACTGGGCTTCCTGCAGTCACGATGAGTGTTCTCACCATCTGACTATTGATCATCCTAGTTTAAGGGTTGTGTTTAAAGCAAAGGACATGCACAATCTGCAACATCCTGCAGTTCTAGCTCATTGCTAGCACAATTTGGGGACTTGGCTTGCACGTGCTTTGACTTCTTAGGAGTCCCTCTCCTTGGCATCTTTCATACAGGAGGAGGAATGTGGGATGGGGAGGGGGCAGGAGGGAAGGAAATTATGAAGGGTTTGGTCTTGTTGCAGCATGGAACTGGGACGTGACTGGAGTGTCATCTGAGCTGGGAACTACTCTAGCATCCCATAATAAGGACAGAGCATTACTCTCCTTTTCTATGTAGTTTGTTTTCTTTTCTTCTCAGAAAATTTCAAAACTCTTAATTCTGTCCCAAATCAGAATGTGTGAAAAATAGTTATCCGGAAAAGCAGCATGTGAATTAAAGATTTTGTAGTTGATCCAGGCTCTCAATATTTAACAATCATTATTTGGACACTGAAATATTACCCTTTTTTTAAAAAAATTTTATTATTATTTTGTCCTTGGGAAAATATATTTTCTTTTGTATCAAAAAACCCACCCAACCTCAAAAACTGAATGTAGAAAGTAATCTACCAGCAATTGCGTAGGGCCAGAAGAGATATGCAACTGAAAAAGCATGCCAAAAGGAAGAAATACACAATAAATTATTGGTAATAATGAGGTACGGTAACAGTGAAAGATGGGTGAAATGCCAGCTGAATTCTGAGTAGGTCTTGTTAACGGAATGAGTCATAGAAGATGATATCTGGAGGTCATCTTTGGACTTGGGATAACCTTGAAGAATTTAATTGAAATCAATGACTTCATAAATAGGTTTAGTCAATATATCTTTAGTCTTTTTCAGATGAAAGTCATAGATATTTTGCTGTGAACTAGCAACAGATGCAAAAATAACAGTAATGCCAACCCTTCTTACTGAAGGATTTAGTAAGTTCTGAGAACTAAGTAGCAAAAGAATGTTAAAAAAAATTGAAATTAACATTTTATTGATTTTCCTTTCAAGACAAAGGAACAAGAAATGTTAATGTTTCCTACATTTTTTTTTTTAGTTCCTAAACGCAACATTTATTTTTTTCTCTACTGTGCTATAGGTTTTCACTGTTTGTGATGTCTGTATCCAACAGGCTAACTGAGAAATGTTAAAAAATCAAATTGGTTAGAACACATTTCCCCAGAGTGACATAAATCCTAGCATTTGAATGCTATATTCTGTTGCTTTACACTAAGCAGGAAAATGAATGGCTATTCCTAATACATAATCTTATTCTTAAACAATGCTGAATGGCTTCTTCAAAATTAATTTCAGGCAAGATAAATGATATTGAGGAGCCAAGCCAATCCCCCCATGACCTCCCTTAGAGGCTGTTTCCAAACTGCCACTGCTACTCTTGTAAAGCAAGTCATGGGATCTGTCAGAGAACAAGCCAAATAACTGAGGCAGAAAGCCAGATTCAGACACTGGAGGCGTTCCAGATTTTGCTCTCTGTCAGATGTTTACTGATAATCTTCCATGTGTGGATATAAGGCTTCAAGAAGGAATTTCTGCCATAGCAAAGATACCCAAGTATGATGTTTTAGAATATCGCCTTGTGTTAGATGCCTTTCAAATCCCTCGTTCTCATAAAATGCTCTCATAACAGACTGAAGCAGAGGGATAAAGTAGAAGCGCCATTGCTGAGTATTTCTATGCATGGATTCTGAGATACACATAAACTCAGATATTACTAAATTGGCTCTTTATACTGTGGTACTCTCTAAGTCTTATGGAACAGATTCGTATGCTTATGTCCTTATTTTCTATTCTATAACAGATATATAGTGATAGAAAGGGTAAGAAAGGAGTCTTAATGGTTTTGTGACATTGCCCATTCCAGAGGTTCTTTTTCGCCATTCCTATGAATACCACAACGTAAGCAACAGAAAAAAGGGGGCAATACTCAATACCATGTAAACCTTTCACATTTCAGGGGAGGGAAGTAATCTGAAACACCAAAATGTTTCCTTTTTCTGGTAAACATTTTTTTTTTTTTTTCCCTATTCAGGCGTGAGGCATTATAGTTGATTTTAGAACCTATACATGGCTGTATTCTGCCTGATTTAAAAACAAACAGAACAAAATGTGCTAAAATGCATTAAGCATTAACATCCAGGGTAGCCCAGCAGACCACATGCAGATTTTAATTAGACACATGCAATTCTGTTTAAGCCGGTTGGTTTACACAGAGTTAACTGAGAACAGTTTGACCTTCTGACTGTAGACTGCTAAATGCTGTGGCACTCAAGACAATGTAATACAAGACACATTGCTAACCTTCCCATCCTATACAGTCCATTGTGACTGTTGCCAACTGGATCAAATGAACATTTGGAAAGGTGTGTTAAATAGTAGCCAGATCCCATTCTCTCTTAATTATGTGGCTTTCACCAGTATGCAGTACTAAATCATCCTTGCCCAGGGGTAGTATAATTACTGCTGAATAGCCTAATGCTGAATAACTTAATATAGTAGAGGCAATAATTATTCCCAGACTGTGTCTGTTCCACTTTGCCTATTTACTTCTGTTCTTCAGAAAAATTATCCCACGACTAAAATACTCTTTAGGGCAGTTCTGGCCCTTGCCTTGAATACACTGGTCACAAGCTCAGCCCTTTGAGAGTAAGCTAAAAGACTTCCTTAGAAAAATGAAATGGTAATGGAATAAATATCTTCAGTGGCTCTATAGAACATATTTTTAATTCTGCCATGGTCGTGCTTTTCATTTTAATTTAATCTCTACTGCCAACCCATTTCTTTTGAATTGCTCAAAATTCTTTCTTCCTGATTTGAAAGAAAAGAAAGTTAAACTTACAAATCCAAATAACTGAAGGTCACTTTTATCTTTAATATTTTAGTAACCCATTATAGTTTACATTTGCAACTGGAGAATTTTCATCAAATCCAATGCAAGAGACTGCCCCATTGCTTTCAGGCACATAGTCCCTGTCCTCCTTGCTCAGTTTGTGCCTGGTGTGAATGAGAACAGTTCAGTGCTATTATCCACCTCTTGCCATTATCCACTTCTCTCCACTTACTGCTTTTATTATATTTGTGTTGAGCAGTATGGTGATACTGGTTGTAGGGAGCTTGATGTTAAGTGTGGGAGCAATGTGTTGCCATTTCTGCATTTCCAGACTTTTCACTGATGTGTCTAAATGGTTTTCAAAAAGTATTGTCGCACAAATGCTCCTGTGGGAATATTTCCTCCAGATGAGGGTGTTAGCATTAGAGAGCGGGATTAACGTTAACCCTCTGGAGGGTTTTGCAATTGAATATGTTTCAAAACTCTAATTATTTAAAATCTACATCACAGTGAAGTGATTTTGAAAATTGTGCCTTCTTTACATTGGAAATGTTTGGTTTTGAGTTGTAAAGATGTAGTGTCGATCTATCGGTTTTTATTTGCCTGATGGTCTGGCCTCAGTGTTGTATGCTAGTTATCTTGAGATGTAAGCTTTGGGTGTCACAGTGATTTGACAATTAAATTGTGCTTAATTTTGTTTACTACTGTCTGGCTTCAAGAGGTGAAAAATACCTAGCTGAAAGGAAACACGGGAATAAAGAGTTAAGTTTATATAGACTCAAGCTGAATATCTCAATATGGCCCCTGTGAGCTTAGTACTGTGTACTCGCCCAAGGTGCAAAGCTCTCTCTATATGAGCCCAGACTACATTTCTGTGTATCTTTAAATGTTGCAGCAAACAGTTAAACTCCTGAGCGTAAGTGGGGAATGGATTATATTACTTCAGCAGACATTCATTCTAAAACATATTTGCTTATAACCTTATCTGAATAAAGGCTGCCCTGGTTCTGAAATCTATAATGTTATTTCATTAGCCTCACATTCAAACATGCATACAAATCTGACAAGCAGTAAATTCATTGGCTGAAAGCAACTTCCACTTTAGCAGCTGTATCTATTTTGGTGCATTGTCTTGGAGGCTATGTCAATGAGCCTCCGTATTCAGTATTCAAGTGCTGAAGTTTTTGATTGGAAGCAGATTAATATTAATCTTCAGTTATCAGAAAGTCTAATTCATAATCTGTTTCCCCCAAGTCCCCAATAAAAAGAGCATTTTTTTAAAGTCTGACAAAAATTCATTTTTATTTGCTGAAGTAAGAATATTTTTTTTAAAACAAAATTACCACCCCCAGAACAGGATATGAAACTAGAGAACTTAAGTGTCTGATGTTACGGCATGTGAAAACAAATTCATTCTCTGTACCTTGGAGACAAGACCTACCAGATGAAAATCAAATAAACTAATTAGTGTTGAGCAAAGAACGTTTTATATATTATGCCTCTCTGGGCTAATTTCACCCCTTTCCAACTACTCATTATATAAATCGCCTTAAATCAGTGGGACATAAGGCACTGTACTGAGAGCAAGGTCAGTGAAACTAGACTCTTTCAGGATATAATGAATGGAGACAGAATTCTCCAAGGGATCTTCTTAATGTATGTCAGGAGCACAACAGATCACAGACTAGTGATTACGAAATGGACCTGTAGTTCTGTTGTCCCCCCACCAAGTGCTGTTTCCATATTTTCTTGGTGAACATTTCTACACTGAATACAAAGATTTAATAGGAAATTCTCTTTATCAAAGGAGCCTCTTCATGGGAAAAAGGTAAAGTTGGACACATGGAAACAAATTCAGGAGTATGTTCCTATCTGGTTAAAAACTGAAATCGATGAGCAGCCATGTAGTATGACTTACATTATTCCTTGTTTTATGGAGTTACATTTTTTAAGATATACCTCTAATTGCAGAATTCCTTCAAGTAGGTGGTCTGAATGTACAGCAGGAAGGGGTCCAGTGACACTCCTGAAACTGTATTCTAAAGCAAATGCTTATCTAAATTACCATGCAAAGTGCGTGACTTTAAAACTGCTTTGGCAATTGTGGTCTGTGAACAGTTCTGGTGGAGGTTCTCCAGCTCCAACTCTTTCTTATGTTATTTAGAAATACTGGTATTCATTCTCATTTAGAAAGTACTGTAATGAAACCTCCATTTATCATAATTATTTCTCATATCTTGAAGTTATATGCTAAATACATTTTGCTAAAACTGTGAGGTCATACTTACTCTCATTTTACACAAAGTCACAGTCATTCTATACCAAGCCTGTTTAGAGAAAGATCAGGGGAAAAAAAAAACAACAAAAAATAACCCGAAGCAAAACAAAACAGAGAAAAGATCTGAGAATAAACAGAGGAAGGTCAGTTTTATTATATAAAGTAAGTACAAACTTTTCCAGGCTTGTGAGTTCTTGAACTAACTGGCATGAAGCTAACTCAAGTTAGTTCAGTTAGTGAGCAATTATGTTGAAAATTCAGCAGCTTTGATGAAGACACACACATCGCAAATTGTTCAGAGGCCGTCTTTAACTGTGTAATCCACTGGAAGGAAAAATATGTAGGTTCTTATTGTGTTGATAACAGGGTTGTGAGGAGTTGGGCAACAGGGCAGCAGGAGTCATTAGACTGCATAGATAGTAGAGCTGAGTTGCTGACTCATTGTAATCAATTATTTATATTTAGTAAAGTCTGTGTCTCGGTGTGGCATATTAACATATCCAAATCATCTGGAACTGTCATCTGAGATGCATAAACAGAGAAATTATGAAATCCTGCAGGAATCCCAAGGCATAGGCACATTTTACTTTGAATAAAAGAGGAATTGAGAGGTTTCAAGAACTAACGGAAGAGTCCAAAGTAGACTTGGTATAATTTATAAAGACATACTACATCTGATAGAAATGCTAGAGTCACTAGGTAGCAGTCCAAGCGCAACATTCACAAGAGTTTTGGTTTTCTTTTAGGTGGTATTTGTCCAAAAGATTTTGGTCAAGAAATCTTTGGTATTTGTAAGTATTCCAAGCAAACAAACAAACCAACAAAAAAGGATAGGTAGCTCAAAAGAGAAACCTAAAGCTTAAAAAATATCACATATTTTCTCTTGAAATCCCTATAAAAATTCTCAATGGCAGAGTGTTTTGGATACCTAAATGCTCAGTGAGTCTTACAGTTAGCATCGTGTAAAACCACACAAGCAAACAAAAAGGAATAGATCAGCTTAATGCAGATTATCCATTAGATTTTGGAGATGTAATTGACCCATCAAAATCTCATAACTTTGTAGAATCATTTTTATTCCTTCAGGTTTATTTCATATATTAAAAGCATGACTCATCCATACTGAGCATGAGAAACAGATCTGCTTTATTATACGAAGCATAAATTGGTAATCTGGAAGAAGCAAATATATTGGTTCTTCAAGGACATTTCTGATTTATGTCTGAAGACAAATCCAAGGATGTTAAATTTAAAAAACTGGATTAATTATTGGTTCTTGTATAACAGTATTAATACAGCACTACTAGAACTATTGTTTGTGTCTTTTTTTTTTTTTTTTTTTGCAAAAGGCAGGAGAACAAAATATTTGTTTTAGCATAACCTTGTCGCTGTTTCGTTAGGCTGCCTTCAGTCATGAAGGCATGCATGCTAGCATGGTGTAGTCCGTTTCTAATGATTTTTGATGTGGTTATTCTTAAGAGGCTATTTTTCTGTGAACTGCTAGAAGATTTTATATCCTGAAGCATCTCTACTTTCTCCATTCATAACTAAATTAGAACACTCAATTTTGAAATAATACTTAGTGTGATTTATTATTTACCAAGGCAGCAATGAAGAAATGTATTTGAAAAGAAGCCAGTAGCAAATTACAATCGATTTGCACAATATAACAAATAAAATGTTTTACGGAGGCAGACTTGCTGTTTCAAGTGATATGTGATCCATAACAATATCTCCAAGATGTCTGCTTCTTTATTACTGTCAACAATTCATTAATCATCTTCCTACAAAAAAACAAACCACCCCACCCCCCGGTTCAGACATCTAAGTAAGTGCTGATTGTGGCTCTGCAGTTCCTACCCATTTTTTCAAAATGCTGCTTTTGAAGTAAGACATACACAGAGAACTTCCAGAACCCCTTCAGGTGCCCTTGGAGTGAAAGCAGATAAAATTACTTATCCTGTGATGGGATTGTAATAGTGATTATGATGATGGACTACAGTTACTCGGTGTGTTGAATGGTGGCTGTCAACAAATACAGAAACTGTAGCGACTAATTATGCACTAATTAAATTAAACCTGAAATAATACATGTAGTTAGAGATTCTTACAGCTGTAAGTTCACTAGAAACGGACGCTCATTTTCCAAGAAGGTAAAATATTGTACTTTTATAACCAAAAAGTTAATTTGGTTAAAATCTTTCTGCTGTGCTTCTAACTATTTGGTTTTCATCCCTAAATGCTGTTATGCCTGCAGTTCTGTTAGCACAGCGTAACTGCTGTGTTCTGTGCAGTTGTCATTTGGGGAAGGACACTTCTATCAAGAGCCAAGAACGTTGCAGCCACATCTTTTGAGTTAATCCAGAATAATTTTTTCAACAATGTTATTTAGCTATAAGATCTTCATCTTCCCATGCTTTAGTGTACATTTCCCTGACTGTTAGTGTATGCCCGAGGAATAGAAGACAGCAGAAGCAAAAGATGCCTGAGCTACCAAAAAGTTTTAGCTGAGATAATAATTGCATAAATAGGCAACTAGCTACAGAACAGGAAGCTTTATTGAGTCCTCTGTTGCTCAGTGTGTGTGTTCCTCAGATTGTGCTGGACACTTCACTGCATCCTTTAGATAACACAGATTTGCTGCAGAAGGATAAATGTTCTTCCTCTAGTAAAGTGTAAATGAAAGATGAGATCTACAAAGATGTGTCGGCATGTAAAGATGCAGATAAACTCTGACAGGATCCTCAGCAATCCCATGTTTAGGCCAGTGAGTTTATTTGGAATGAAGTGCGTTATCCATGTAATTCACTTCTGAAAATATCCATCACCAAATTGGATGCCTAAATGCTACTGTAAATCTGGCCCAACCTATTCTGATTGGTTGTCCTAGACTGAGGAAGAACACTGCAAAATTTACAGAATACAATGATAGAAACAGAGCTACTGGTTTACTTTATGCTTGAAAAAAGCACAGGCTACTTTCAATCATAGCTCATTACTGTAGAGGAGATCATTCTGCCAAAAACACATAGTAGTGCAGTAAGTCATCTAGAAAGCCTCAGGAACTTCTTGACCAGACAGCACAATCTGTTAAGCCAGTTCTTTGATATGCTACCAGTAGACAGAGAGCAATCTGTCTGTGTCCACTCCCTCTGTTACTCTCCCAGACTGCAGCTTGGTTACTGTTCCCCGCGTTAGTTGCATTTCCATGAATATCCACGCATTTAGTAATCCTTAATGGATTTCCTTACATGAATTGTACAATCTGTCCTGAACCAGTGCACAGTCAGTATGAAAATGCTTATTTCAATCAAACTGATCTGGAAACTGCAAAATGCAACATTAGTACCAGTTAACTAAACCCTCAGCAAAAGGCTTAACAACTTTCCTTGCTGTATTGTGCTATTTATGGAATAAAAATAACAACCAGCCAGGTCATCGAGACTGTTAAAGAACGAAAAGATAGTACCCTCTCATTCAAGTAAAACAAGTTGCATTATAACTGATGGAACAAATGGAAGCTCTATCAAAATCCGTAAGAACGTTTGCTGAGGCAGGTGTGACTTAACAGCGGTTTTATGTAACTATAAGTAACCACGGAAATTATATATTAATATAATTGCCACTATTCGTTGTCTTTGTTACAGGTGGTTTAGGGGAGACAACGTGGGGAAAAACAGTATGAAAGTGCATAATATCACCACAGCAATGTCTTCAAAATTTATCTTAGTTGTTCAATTTCTATTTGCGTAAGAAATCTTTCATCAGAAAAAGGGCAGCACAGAATTTTTTTGTTTGAATGAAAGTCATTTCCTTTTGGAGAACTTTCTTGGGTTTTTCGAGTCTTTCATTTTGGAATTAAACTCTGCCTGTTGGACAAGGCAGACAGGCAGCTAATTAGCCAAAAAATGGGCATTGAGAGCTCTTGGAAAAAAAAATTCACACTTTTGTAACTAAAATGATTGCTGAGGATATGGTATTGATTTTGATAGTTTTGCAGCTGAAGATGTTTGCTAATTGGAGAACCAATTCTGTATTTTTATTCCCAGCACAGAAGCAAGAAGCTTCTGAATTAAGCATCAAGAGCAAATACTTGCTGAAAGAAAAATAAATCCAATAAAAACCCAGGATGTGATACTGGATGAGACGGCAAGCTGGCAGCCTTGCTGTCGGCATTGAAAAACTGCTCTAAAAATGGACAGGTAGAAATAGTCTTAAAAATTAATCAAAAAATTAATATGAATGAATGCTAGCAGGCAATTACAGCTGGCCAAGCTAATAATATTTTTCAACTATTGTTTTCATCAAAATGGTCCATGGGGTTATTACGACTATTGTTGTAATGATTAACAATGAGGTACAAAACCTTCTGATGTGTTGCCCTTGCTTTCACAGAATTCTCTCTCTCTTGTGGCAAATCATTGTGGTAGAAAGAAACAGGTAAAGAGGAAGACTAAAATGTTAAATGCTGCTTTTTTTTTTGTTTCTTGAAAACATTAAAAATTCCAACAAAACATCTGAACAATAAGAGAATTAGTTTAGATTATTTTTCAAAACGGGTGCCTTTTTTCATTTCTCTCTAGATAACTGTATTTCTTTCATCAGGCACTGTTAACCCTGTGTTAATGCTATATTCAGGAAAGATAAATTGTAGGTTTTTTCTGTTTCAGATGTTATTCAAATGGCAAAAAGCGTTTGGTGATCTATAGGAGCTGAATAGTTGCAGGCTGCTGGTAACTGCTGACAAATGACACCGATCGCTTCCTTACATCTGTATCCCCCTCTTTGAATTTTCTTAGGTTTGGTTTGGTTTATTGGGTTTTTTTTTTTGTTTGTTTTGTTTTTCATAAATTTTCCTCTCTATTCCAAATCAGATATTGGCGTTTCTGAAAAAGTGCCAGCCACTGTCTAAGGTAATTTCAATAAATATAAGTCCAGCAGTGCAAGAAGGAAAAAGAGCTATAGTGTATCCCCCAGCAGCAATACACTGCCAGCCCATCCCTTCCTCCTCCCACCCCCACCCCCACAAAAAAGCCGTGGGATGCTTGCTGGGAAGATAACATAAAATATAGACGTATGAATAAATAAAAGAGTGCTTGTTTCCTCCAATGTGTATACCTTGTGCCATTTTATATCCCTTTTGTGTCCCTCCTTTCATCCCTACTGTCTCATTCCTTTTATTAATTGCTCTGCTTTTTCTCCCCTTCCTTTTTTTTCTGGCCTTTCTTCTTCTGAAAAAGCGTAACTTCTGTTCTCATTCATTTTTGCTCATTCATTTTTCTTTTCTTCTTTGTCTCTTGACCGTGTAAGTCTCCTCTCCTCTACCCCGGAGATAGTTTCTCATTTCTCTTATTTCACTCCCTATGATCCGTGTGCCCCTCCTTGTGGCTCTAATTCTTTCTACTTCTTTGTCACAAGCACTCTGTCTTATTGACTCCCTTCCTTTGCATTCTGCCACTGTTCTTTCTTTTTATGGCCTGATTGACTTCTTTTGTAAGGCCTCCACAGAACTTGCCCTGATTTCATTCTCGTCTGCCAGTGCACAGCTGGCACGTCCCGCTACATCCCCTGTTCTTCCTTAGTTCTGTTACATCATTTCAGCTTCTGCACTTCTTCTACCCTTCCAACACTGCACTGGGCTGCACCTAAAGCTGCTCTGGTTTATTCTACTCAAAGGGCATAAAGGAGACAGAATTAGCTAAATGCACGGCCCCTTTCAGAGACGGCTGACGTGCTCATGTACCGCTGCTGCTCAGTGTCCTCTCCCTGTCCATGAGAGCGTGTAGGGGCTGGCTGTGAGGAAGGGAGGATTCATAGCTGGTGCCTGCTGTGCTCTGATTATTCTGCACTTCCCAGAGCTGCAAGAAGCAGAGCATAATTAGATCAGCAATGAAGCTTTTTACAGTTTGAAATCATTTGTTAGTCCTGCTGATGGTTTTGTATAGTGAAGGGTTGATTTTATGTAGAAAGTAAGTTATTGAATGATGATATGTCAGTCATAATAATTAGCAAGCCCTAGCTTATGCTCACTACAGCAGAATGATGAGGGTTGTTTTTCCCCTTAGGCAGGTTCTAACTTGGATAACAAGTATTTGAAACTTCACCTTGACGTGGTAAGTCCTCTCCTAATATGTGAAGGTCTATATTGGATCCAAGGCCTAGGGCAGAATGTATTGTTAAAATCTATATGCCTTTGACACCGATGGGCTGTTAGGTATGATGGCTGCATCTGTACCAGCCTGTGAGTGCTCTTGTTCATACTGTTAAATTGTTAATTGCTGGCACGTTTTCTGCTCATGATAGCTTAACTAGCATCCACTCAACGCTTGAGCACAGTTTAGGGATTAGCATAGGGCAGGAACCACCCCCGCTAGCCAGCTGGGCTAGGACTACCCTGCTTTGGGGACAGAAGAATTTAGCTGAGTGGAAACAAGATGTGCCCTTTAGTTGGCCCAAAGACCTGAAAATGGTTCCTGGATTATTGCATTTACTGCTGTACGTAGCTAAATCTCACCTCTTGGTTTCGTAGCTTTTTAATTGTAATGTTTATTGCTCATATTTATACCACAGCTGTACTGATTTATATCAAAGGTCATTAATTTTAATTAATTAATTGAACAGCGGTGAAGTCACAACCTGTGGGCAGGGGGCCCCCCTCCTCTCTCCCTCTCCCTCTCCCTCTCCCTCTCCCTCTCCCTCTCCCTCCTTCCTCCTTCCTCCTTCCTCCTTCCTCCTTCCTCCTTCCTCCTTCCTCCTTCCTCCTTCCTCTTCTGAGCTGCCAGGCTGCACAGCTCGTTTCGGTGGCAGCTGACTTAAACACGGTCCAAGACAAAAAGGTTTTTTTTCAAAAACTTTTTTTATTTTTTTAAACTTTTAGATATATATACATATATAGATGTGTATGTTATGGCTGGACTGCCCCTGTGTGTCGCTGCAGGCGTTCCTCCGTCCCCCCTGTGCCATCTCTCCTGTAGTAACTTCCCTGGATGCACATAGCAGATGTAAATGACACATTCCCCAAATAATCCAGTAAGATGGTGGTCTTCTCCAACTAATTGCCTGGTCTTCATTTCAGTTGATGCAGATTTTCTGTATACACAATATCTTTTGTCAAGGTTTACTGTCAGCTGTTACATGGAGAACTGCCTTCTTTTTTACTTGTTTGAGCTTAGCTTCTGACTTCATGTGATGCCTTAATTCTTGTGTGCAAGAAGCGATAAAACAGTTGACTGCTGTCCATGCTCTGTCATTTGTGGACGTGTTAAACAGTGCAGGTCTTAGACTGCTGGGAACGTCCACTATATATCTCTCACCATTGTAATATCTGATCATTTTTGCTTTTACCCTCTCTTTCTTATCTTTTAAACAGAAAATGTGTGGGGTTTTGTTTTGAGTTTCACTGAACACTGATACTTGTGAAAAGTAATGTGTTATTTTTAATCTGGTGAAACTCAGTTCTGTAGCATCCTACGGACTTGAATTCAGGGAAATCATTCACAATGGTCATTATGTGCCTGGAGTTCCAGACTTGCAGAGAGGTGGATTTAAATATGCAAATAGCAGCAGAGTTTTCTAAGAGTTGAATCAATTCCTCACTCCCTTCCCTATATCAGTATAGTATGTGGATCTATTATGTAATGTTATTTATGAACTTTGTTAAATTGGTAGAATGAGCAGCACTAGACCTATATGGAACTTTTTTTTTTTTTAATATACCAAATAGTTTTGTCTTTTTCCCTAGTAATGGTGAATGTATAAATGTCTGTCCTTTTTTTGTTTGGATGCTAGTTTGCTTTGATCACTCTCATCCATCTTACACTAGTGAAACTCCATGAGATGCTGTTAATTTGCATCAGCCCAGGTAAAAAAAGACAATCATAGGCAAGGCAAAAGGTTCTTTAATTTTCTTACATAAAATTCTTTTTTTTTTGTGTGTAAGAATTCTCTCCTGTCCATTGTTTCTTCCATGTGCCTTTGAAATGGGAAAGACCTGCCAGTGTCAAAGAGTACTTTCCCATGCTCTTCTACAGGCAGGTTATAAGTAGATCCTACATTGTCAGGTATTGAAATAAGAAGCTTGCCCCTGGGGTTTAATTTTTGTTGCATATTACCAATTTTGCAGATGTTTGTACCAATGCTATTTCTAAAAACATTTCCAGCTAACTCTGTAGTCTAACAGGGAATATTTCTGTCTCTATCAGAAATACATGTGTGTATAGCGTGCTTGTCATTGACTCATCTCCTTTACCGTTCCCTGCAGGAAGATATATTATACAAGCTATTTATTTTATTTAGAAGTTAGTATCGGATGTGTCTGCTAAATCTTATGTTCTACACATCTGAGGAGCTAAAAGTTCAAGATGACAATGTAAATCTCAGCGTACTTTCTTAGCAATGATTTTAATTCTCTGTATTCTTTAAGTACTGTTTATTCTCGGAGACAGTTTTTCATGTGATCTTGCATTTGAAGTAATTAATATGTTAGTGTTTAAGAGAGAAAACATTTGTGAACTGCTAACATGCAAGACAATAATGTGGAATATTATCAGCAGATCTTAACTCAGATTTTCAGTTTTATAAGACTTTTCCAGAGTGCTCTGATTACAAGGCTGTGGTTGAGAACTCTTTATTCTAATTTCAATTGTCTCTGCTACAAGAACAAATTTCTAACTTCTCCCTACTGACCCACTCCCATTTTTATTTTAGTTCTAGGTGCTCTGTCACAATGAATCCCACATAGCGTGGTGGTGATGATTAATTTTAGCACAGTTACAAGGTGCTTCCAAGTGTGACTTGTATTCCAAGTGGACAATTAAGACAAAGGTGGTAACTTTGTTTTGAAAAAAATCTTCAAACTGTGTTATAAGCTTTAACGTCACGGTTATCGGTTTCCTTCCAGGAAATTAGGAACCTTGGCCACTCTGATTGTGTGTTCATTACAAGGAGCCGTATGGTCATTTGAAAATATTTTGTGTGAACTCGGTGCAAATAATGGAATTCTGAAACTATTCATGACCACAAGGGAACAGGTCCTCTGTACAGGGCTACTGGAACCTGCAGTTCTTGGTCACTGTATCATGACTGCTTGTAAATCATTATAATCTGATCAAGCAATACCCACAAACGTGAAGAAAACCTCATACAAATTATTTATTCATTCACTTGCCTACCAATCTAAAGGAAGTCAACCTCATATTTAGAATCAAATCACTGCTCTGGCAGAAACATGTATTATGGTGAAGGAATCAAAGATGTGATGGCTAAGCTATTTCTTTTAGCAAGATTCCTACCATGCAATTGTGAAATTATATATTTATATACTTGTATTTAAGTATATTTGCATATAAGTAAATATAAGCGTATTCATATACATCTATATGTAAACAGTATTCTTATATATGGTACATCTCTATATATACAATTTATATAATAAATACATAAACAGTTTATCTAAATATATTTATAGTTCCTTTCTTTTGACTTAAAAATAAGGCTGGCACATCATTTTAATCTGTTTTACAGTAAATTCCATCAAGATATCAGATCAGGTCACAATTACAAATGAGCTACAGAATCAGTGCATGGAAAATAAGTTAAGGAAAGGGCTTATATTAACTCCGATTTTTTTTTCTTTTGTCACTTCTACCATAACTTAAATAAAGGTGGGAGGTTTTTTTAGTTAATAGAGGCTTACTATTTTCTTATGAAATTCCATTGTATTGATTCTGATGGGCACATCATGTAAATTTAAGCTCTGTCTCCCTTTAGTGGCAATTACAGTGCTGGTCAGCATTCATGAGAAATGCTGACTAAGAAGTCCAGCTGCCAAATGAAGGGGCCTCTTTTCACTGAATTAGCAACCTATTTCTCTGTTCAAGAACGAGCACTACCTTTTGATCTTGAATTTTGGTTAGTAATTTTCTTTTTCTTGTTCTCAAGTTTAGCTCAGCAGAATTTATTTTCTCTTGAACAAAATGACCTGCAGTTTCAACTGTGCTGTCTAGGAAAGATTCAGCAGAACATTTTATACTTTCTCTTCTGAAGCACCTCAGGCTTTTTAATTATGGAATTCATAATTTTCTGATCCAAAGTCACAGGAAAAGTACAAGCAAGGACTAGGTCTGAGAAATTATTAACATCAGCTTCATCCAAATACAATCAAGTTTTAATACACATTTTCTTTTAAGTTGTTGGGTTTTTTTTTTTATTTTTTTTTCCTGTGGAATGCCATGGTAATCAAACCCTCTTCACTAGTTTGTTTACCAAAAAAAAAAAAAATACTCCTACAAAAAATACGAGTAATGTAGTCAATAAAACTGAATTTATTCAATTACTTTTAAACATCCAGGAAAAGCATGCAAACAATTGGTTTTTATTATGAAAGGAAAAATGTATTTCCAAATTATTTTACCACCTAATGAATAGATGCTGCAGGTCACACTTCTGCCATGAATTCATGAGAGATGAAATAGTTGTGTTCTTTTAATAAAATTTAAAGTTATTGAAAAGTGGAAAACTGACATCAGTAGTGCATTTTTTCCTTCACTGCTTGTGCAGCTCCATTTCAGGTTTTCTTGTGCCAACCTCTCAGTGTCACAGAAACTGCTCAGAGAAGCCAATTTCTTGTTACAACAGAAGCTCTCCCACAGACCTGGGAGTGGAAAAGAAAGAAGTTGTAGGGAGGGACCCCATTTGTTTCCAGCATAGAGGAAGACAGTGGAGATTGTCCTCATGGTCTGAAGACCAATGAAGAATTAACCTTCCAGCTCTTTCTTAAGGAGGCAGGAAAGACCAACATCGAAGAGAACAGATGCATGACAGGGAAGTGTGATTATTTTTGGAGATAGGATGAACCCTGCAGAGCCTGGTCCCCATCAGCTCCCAGTTACCTCAAAGAGCTAATGGCTCTGAAACAGATTTTTTTGTCCAGAATTTTTGTTTCGTCTATATCCATCTCATAGGGCCTTACTGATCGAGTTCTTTAAATCTTCAAGCTTGATTATCCCTTGTATATCAAAGGAATGGGAAGACATATGTACCCATATAAAATGAGGGGGCATCATCTCTCTTTTGTGCTGAATAGATGTCATCTAGCCAGCACCAGATGGAGAAGAACCATAAATCCAGTCCTGGCTCACTCAAAAAATGTTTCCAGACACATTTTGTTTGAAATTTCAGGTCCTTCTCTTAGTCCTGAAAAACCCCCTTGATCTTTGTCCAAGCTACTGAAGATTTGAGAGGGTCAGTATCCTCTTCAGCATTAGCTGAAATCATTTGTTCTTAGGCAGCTTTTCCTTACCAGCACTGAAACCTGCTACTCTGGATTATTTTTGCAATTAGCAATTTGGCAACTTATTTTATCTAAAGATGCCACAGATGCTGCAAACTCATTTAATCAAAATTGAAGATTCATTTTCTTTGTGCTTTGAACTGCTAATGTGTCATTTCAGTCCTTTACTGGTTGTCCTATGAGTATTTTACCAGATGATAACAAACACCAGTATCAGTTTATGCTGTATATTCTTTTATTTCTTTCTGTAAAACTCAGACAGGTTAGCAGACAGCTATTTTTTTTTTTTTTTTCAAATTGAAATCTCCACGCTCTTCATGATCTTCCAAAGGAAGCGTTTAATATCTATTTTGTAATAGTTAGCCTTTTAATGATTTATGATAGTAATGCGTAGGTTGTAAATCTTGTAACAAGTAACCTCCAAAATATTTGCTCCCTGTTTTAAGAATCATTCACCAAAACCAGGCAGTGCTGTAGAAGTCCCAGGAGGTTAATGAAGCACTCTGCGATGCAGCTACAAAAATTGTTTTGGAGATTTGACAGTCACTATTCACCTTAGCTATGAACCAACCAGTTTATACAGGGGGAAAAATATCCACCTAAAGTACTGTGGCTTCCCTTTTAACCACATCTTTGTTTCATAATCAGGGCTTTATACTGTGAGCAATTTAGCATGTCTATATTGATTAAACCTTAGGAGTCTTCACTTTAAATTCTATCTGGTATTCTGCGAACTATAATGAACATTACCGAATGCATGGCGTCTTCTGGGAAACACCTTGAGATTATCAAGTTTAATTTCCCCTAGGAAGTTCTTACAGCAGTGCAGTCAAGCTAACTTTTACTCTCTGTAATGGAATAAGATTTAATCTACAATTTTTCAACCACCAACATTTCCTAATTTTCTTCCTTTAAAAAAAGCCATAGGACGGAGTTTTGCTCTTTTATTTTAAGTTACTGCTATACTTTTTCCCATGGTGCAACTAATGAATATCCTGTCCCTTTTTAGTATGCTTAACATGTACAAGCAGCTTAAACCCTATGGTTGGGAAGGAATTTATGTAAATATTGCAATTAAATCTTGTCTGTAATAATAGGTGACCTAGTATATGTTGAGTCCCTTAATCTCTCAGATTGTAATTGAGTGATGAAGATGCAAGGCTTCATGAAAGAAAGGCAGATCATAAGAAAATAATTATTTTTTTATGTAAACCATGATTTTCCAATTACTACTCTCAGCTGGGACAGAAAAATATCTAACTGGTGATATGTTCTGATCCAAAATTAATCCTTTTGTAACTGTGCCTTTTTTGATTAAAGACTGGCTTTTCTTTCTTCCAAGAAAAATCCTCAACCCCTGTGGTAATTTTAATGTGACTTGGTTTTTGTTTTTTTTTCTTTCCCAGGGGGATATTAAAGTATAAGCATATTGGTAAATAAAGGTTTAAATAATATAGCAAGGTATCTGGATAAATAATCATTAGAATGATTTTATTATCCATAAACATTGCTTTGAGCGTGAAGTGTATCTGCTACATGCAAAAAGACAAGCCCGGGAACGGTGCACAAGCTTTCTTCTTTTCAGTTTATGAACTGAATTATCCAGTTGTTCTAATTAATATTTTTAAGATATGTAAAAATGGTTGTAGATGCTGAATAAAGAAGGAGTTAAGGTTTGGGTGGCATGATAGGTGCGCAATAAAATAGGGATAAGATCTGAGTGGCCTGAAGTTCTGGGCAAATAAAGATGGAAACATTTGCTATGCTTTTGCATCACAGAAGAGAAAGTTTTAAAGACTGGCTACGCTTACAGCATCTGTGTACGTGCCAACAGAATCATGCAAGAAAGCTGTCAACAGTCACAGTCATGTCGCTTGTAAAGTAGTTTGAAATGCAATGATAAAAAGAGCTATATAAGAATGAGGTGTTTATTTTATTTACGTAAACTATTGTTTTCTTCTTTTTATGTTTTTGCTTCCATTTCCTGTATTCGCTTATATTTTCCAACATTGTTAATAGTGAGAAAATATGTTCCCCAGTGATCCTCTTTATTGAAAGAAATGATTTTCAGGTGCTAATATGTAGCAATGTTAGTCCAGGATATTACTGGATATTTTAAACTTGCGGTATCTGCTGTTCAACAATGGAGAGCAGATATGGCCTTAATTTAAACTAGGGGAATGGGATACTTCTGAAAGCAGGTGGTCTAAACCACTCTGCCAGCAGTCGATTAGCGTGATGCTGTCTGGTAGGTTAGGTTTGTATTTGCTGATCTGTGTGAAACTCTCCTGAGACGACAGTTCATCAGTGATTTTGTCATGCCTCTTACAACAGGGGTCTCAGGATCCCCTCAAGAGAAAATTAGACAAATCAAGCTAAGCTATGGATACAGTTTCTCATTTTGTTCATACCTTTGCTCTACAAGAAGTGTATTCTATTCTTCATACTGCACCAGTGTTACATTTATATTTTAAAGGCGTAAATCTTTTTGCTTCACAAGGAAGCTAAACTGAGCCTCCTGGTTGGAGCATTACCTAGCACGTTCCTTTGCGCGGGATGAAAAATCATTCCCATTTCACACTGGGGTAAAAACAAAGCAAATTTAAATTTCGTGTAAGACAAAGCTTAAAAATACATATTTTAAAGTTGACAGATTTTTTTTTAATCTCTATATTACAAAACTACATTAAAAAAGAAACTAATTTATACTTTAAAATGCAAAATATTTGACAAACTTGTGCTGTACTACTGTGGAACTTTTAATGAAATACAAAAATACAGGTTGATTTATTTATTTTTTTTTATCCTTGAAACAGAATGGTGTCATTGAACATAAAGATTTTGATGATTTTTCTTTAAAAAAAAAAATTCCAGGGGGGAAATGCATCTCAGAAAATGCCAAACTATCATCTCTACTTCCTTTAAATGTACGCTGGTTAAGAAACTATAGTTAAGACATGAACAGCCTTTGTAAACTGTGAATGAGATTGACTCACTTCATACACTTAAAGTTACAAGTTAATCCTTCTAAAGGTCGAAGCATTCAAGCACTTTTCAATCTCCTTGGTATAGATTATGTTAAGAGAGGAATTTGAAAGGAAGAGTCCCTCACCCATAAATGAAAGACAACTGATAAATATCCTCTGAAGGATAAATTAGAGGCGTTTCAAGAGAACCAAGAGAGAACAAGGACAAAAAAGCAAAAGGGGAAAAGGATTTTAAGTAAATGGCATATCACTTGCTGTTTAAGGTGGGTGATAGGTGAACAGGGAGAAGGAAGGATCATTCATTCTCTATTTTTACTTCAAAGTGACCCTTAGAGATTGGTGTCAGTGGAATGACAGGGATGGGCATCTGATTTGAGAGAGAGAGATCTGAAGTTACATTGTAAATAAAAAGCTTTAATGAGTATAGAAATGAGACATAGACAAGAAGTTAAAAAATAACGGAAAACACAAATATAGCAAAGAATGTATTTTTTCAAAGATGAGTGAAGTTCTATTTTCTGGTATGGCAAATGGGAAAGAGCTACAAAGGGAACGGAAAGGTTACTTTGCCCAGTTTCTCCATATTGGCGTACACAGGGAGAAATGGAAGCATAAATAGTGCAGCAATTGAGAGGATAATCAAAAGCAGTGGGAAGGTTGCTGGATTTACAAGCATGAGATTAAAAATGAGAGTTAAGAGCTGTTAATGTCCATTTAGAAAAGTGGCAGAAATGAAACAGTGAATCTCTAATACCGTTGCTGTAGTAGTCATGGCGTGATGGTGAACAGGAAAGCATGAGCTGAATGGCACAGCCATAGCTCCAAAAGAAGTAGGAGAAAGGAGACTTATCTGTAGGAGAGGATAATTCAACAGGCAGAGATCATGCCTGGTTTGTGAGTGATTAAGACTACTTTTCCTAAAAGCAGTGCAGAAATGGTCCACCAGGAAAGGTCCCTTATGCAAAAGTTGGTGTCTCGTGAATACAGTCCAGAAGAGTTCAGGTACATATTTGCACTCCTTAAGTAATTTTTTCCTAAAAATATTTGCTTCCTTACTCTCCAATCCTTGTAGCTGTTTGCTAAAAATAAAAGGACCTGATGGTGAATACAAGTTTCATAAATGCCACGACAGTTTTGCAGAATGAATTTAAAACGTGGCTTGAAATAAACCATTGATATTTTGTAGGTTGTTCATGTTGTTTATGTAGGTCCCTAATCACTTAAGGTATGTTTAAGCTTTTTAAGTGATACTTAGTGCATTCAAATGGGTAAATTAATCTCTTGGGCATACAGCAACTCAGCATACCTGGGGTCACAGTGCATGAAGTTATTTTTTGTTGCTGTCTACAGATTGCCTTGACATGCAGCATATACCCACAGGGTCAGAAGAATTGCCCTTTGATTACATGTACAATAATCTGGATCTCCCAAGGTATTCAAGTGGTTAATTAAATATCAAGTAATTGCTAAAACTACTAAGTGACATTTAATTAGTATGTTAATTGATATCAAATTTGCTCTCACTATCTTGTTTTATGTTAATAAAATCCCTAAACATTTCTTCGAAGTAGATTAGGAAACAATGTGCTTCAAATGTACTAATGCAAAACAGCCTTAAGCATTACTTCTGCTCGTGGAACATAACTTCTGACTTGATTTTTCTTATCCCGGTTGGTTTACTTTGTCTATCTTTAAACTTACTTTTTGCTAAGAGTAGATTATATTTAGTAGTATAGACCTCTCTTGAAATGGATTTTGACTTTTCTAAGCCTGTAATCCCTTAGAAATCTATCTAAAGTGTGATAACTGTTAATAGGAATCTAGGGCTGCCTCTCTTCCCTTCGGCACCTACACGTAGAGATAGCAAGGCATAGGGGGAATGTATAGTGCCTCCATTTGACTAATGTGAGTGATGTATTTCTGCACTGCCTCCAATGTGGCATGTAGAAACCTGTGCTTCACACATAATACAAAATTGCCAGCAACATATCAAGTGACGGAATACTCTGCAGCAGCAAAATGCTGCCTTAGTGTTAGTTCGCACAAGGAAAGGTGCTCCCCTCCTCCTCTCCGTGAGCCTACCCAGGAAACAGCCCTGCTCTGCCTTTCAGTTTGAGCCTTCCAAAAATTTCCCTGCTTTCTTTGATTGAAGAGCCCAACTGCGATACAGAAAAGAGATGACTTTAGACTTGACTCCAAAAAAAGATAGACTGAGCTCCAGACCAACCACAGCCCCAACCTTGTCCTTCCTTCCAGCCTCTAAAGTGTTCCCAACGGCCTCATCAAGAACAGGTGAACAGGCTAAAGTTGAATCTACTAAGGAAAAGTTGTTCTCATAACGTTTAATTTGAGAACATACTGCAAAAAAACCCCAAACCCTGTGAATATTCATATGAATTTTTAAACAAATTCCTTTCAACTACGCTCGTGCCTTTTGTGTGTTAGCTTTCTGTGGAGTTTCTTCTGCATTTTATTGGCGCTAATGCACAGAGAGAGTTGGTTTTACATTCAGGATCACAAAAAGCAAAGCCTAATTTATTCTCCCTGAACATTCACACCCAGTTACTTCAGAAGAGTCCAACTGGGGAACAGAAACAATGGTGTATGACCGTGCGCTACTGAACTATATAGCTCTGATTCCAACCCTTCCCAGCTTCAAAATCTGGAATATCCACGTTTGCGATATAAACACTGTAAAGGGAAGTGGGTTGAAGAGGGACTGTCAGAGAACTTTGAATTACGAATAAAGCAAATCATGATCTGTTTATTCATGGATATGTCACAGAAAAAAGAGGCAAAACTGGTGAAATACATTATTCATTACAAAGTACTCAGCTCTAGTTATGTGTCATCCAAATACTGCTATAGAACTAAGAATGCAGCAGAATGATCATGATGGGTAAAATATGACACTGATTTTCAACTATTTTTTGATTGATTTATTTGAACTTCTGTGGCTTCTTATGTATGGCATTGATTTAGATTTCATAAATAGTTTCACACAATATATTTTTTAAGTTTTCTCTTTGGTATATTGTGATAATCCACGTTTACTGATATAAAAAGTTTTTTATCAACAGCGTAATATTTTAAATCTTCTATAATACAAAGTGGATTTACTGCTGTTATTTGCACTTGTAAGTAGCCTTTCTATCAGTTCATGTCTTCTGCTAAGTCAATCCTAGTTGTATACACTCGTGTACACTGAAATAATGATACATATGACTGTAAACATGAATAATACATGTGAACAGTAGCATACTTAGAAGTTTTGTAGACTTAAATGTGTGAAAAATAATGTGCAGATACAAAAAAGTATTTAGAATTCACGTTTCTTTACAAAAAAAAAAATCTTTGAATGAACTTGTCATAGGAGATAAAAGTATCGCTACCACTTTGAGTCCCCTTTCTGCCTTGTCCGTTGCTGCTCTCAGATAATGTCAGCTCCAAAAGTATTTCAAAATACAATCCAACTCCCCTACTTGCAGAAATGGCTACGCGCTGTCAGTATCACCAGCAAACATTCTCTGATCTCCCAATGTTAGCATTGCCTTTTTCTGCTTTCCACCTCATCTTATTCAATGTCTTGCCTTTGCCTTGAGCCTCTGTGGGCTCCGCTCGCCACCGTCCGCTCCCCGTATCTTCAAGGGTCGATAAGGTCCAGCTCCAGCTCTGATGTCCCTGACAGCTGTCTTTCTTCCTCCATACTTCCCGAGCACCGAGGGAGGCGATATATCACAGTATGCCATGCCTCTTCTCTTTCATATGAAGCAGTTCCAAGTCATTGCCAAATCATTAGGCAAATGACTGTATTTTGAACGCCCTGTAGGAATTCAGTGGAAGCTACCGCTTCACACAAAAGCGAGACACAGCTAATCAGCTGCTTACCACAAAGCAGCAGCTCCTGCTCCCGCTGAGTGACTGGGGAGGTTATTTGGTGCAGTGAACAGCAGCTCCTTGCAGCAGACCCCAGGAGCTCCGCAGAGCCTGAGCGCAGAGCCGGCCCGCAGCAGCCAAGAGGCTCTTCTGTGAGGGTCACAGGGCACTGGGACCTCCATCAGATGACCTGGGAGCCACTATCTAACACTGACACTGATGCAAAACCTACATATGTGTGTGATGAGTAACCCATTACCTTCAGACATGAGTGTGAAGCTCATATCTCACTAGGGCAAGATGCACAAAGAGTGTCTTGCTTCTGTGTCAGGACCTGCTTCTGGCTCCCACGCTGTTCAGCTCTATGCCCACTGCTCATTCCTCTCCACTTCAAGCATTTCATGGCTACAGCTTCTTCATGCTCTTATAATTTCCGAACCCTGTTGCATCCATTTTATCCCCACAGCCTATCATGCTACCTAGTGCTCCAAAACAGCATTAATGAGTGCCGCATTGATATGCTTTATCTACACCTTTATGGATATGAAAAGAAATAACTATGCAGGTACCAACCCCTTCTGGTAACGAAAGGATGTTTTACATACCCGGACTGTGACAGAGAAATAGCAGTTCTTCAATCCACATTTCATTATTTTATCCTTTGCAGAATAACATAAGCTTGAGATTAATTTGTTCACTTGCTTCTGGATATTTTTTTTTTTATTATTCATGATTACTTTTGTCTCTAGAAAAGATTAATGTTTGATTATTGATTTTGTATTCTAAAGTCTTCTGATAAAGGCTGGAGTATGACAAATGTCTGTCTTAGTTATGATTGCTGGTTGCTTTGAGTATAATTTTGGGCATGTCTTCCAGCAAACTGCGTAGCTTAAAACAGAATAGGAATTTGGGCTGTAAACACACCAACGCTGGTGTTAAAGCTTTACAGCATTGCTGGTTTTTCATTTTCATTGCAAAATTAGAAAAGTGACCAATCCTTACCAAGAGCTAAGCCAGCAGTTTGATGATTTTCTGCATGGCTAATATGGCTTCAGTTGTTTCAATTATATTTGTTCTGGCATGAAATACATTTTAGGTTATTCGGCTAATTAAGAAGGGATGTACTTTTCTTTAAGTCATCTGTCCAGCAAGGTAAGTCTAAGCCCACCAGTTAAGAACTGGCAATGTTAAGGAACAGTTGAAGCACAGCCACGTAATGAAATTGGCCTTACAGCCCTGCCTGCAACACCACCGTTGCAACAGTGCTTATCTGTGACGCGTGTGGTCGTGGAGATGTGATGGAAACTTATACAACGTTTTTAAAAGGAGGGCCATAATTTTTAGGAATGTGTGTCTGAAAAGATAACAGAAAATATTTGAATATATTTAACAACCTAGTTTGTAAGACCTATGAACTGGTTTCCCACCAGGAATACAGCAATAAAGGGTAGGTTTTAAGTTGTTCTGTTACTCCCCTGGGCAGTAGCAGCACTGATGCTACACTTACATTGCAATGATGTAAGAGCAAAAGTGCAACATCAGTTGCATAGCTATTGATCAACATTGTGTAATTGCTGCAGCAGCCATGCCCAAATAAAATTGTCACATGTATTTTCACATGCAACACTCAGCACCTTGTCTATATGTCTATGACATATAGAAAAATACTGAGTTCAGAAAACACTGAACATGTAACTGGTTTATAAACGATGAAAGTTTTTTCAGCAAGTCCAAAATTTGCATGTAATACATAAACTTTTCAGCTATCTTAATAGTGTAGGAGATTTGATGCTTAACTTATTTTATAAATATATACAGTGAGTGTATATGTCTGTGTACATGTTTGTATAATTTTCTAACCGTTAGCTTTTTCTAATGTGCTTGGTTTTTCTAATGTATGCATCTGCCAACTGCAAAAATTTACATTTCACATCTACCCACATAAATAAGAACAGTGACCTCTCCGTATATATAAATATATACGCATGAAAACTTAGGAGTGAAAAGTTAACATTCAAAGGTGGGAAAGTGGGAGTCTTCAGATGGTAATCTGTCACATACAGCCTGCCAGGAAAATACAAGTGACCCACCAACAGGCTCAGAGGTGATTTGTTTGGGATCGCCTGTGTGAACATACACTCAACAGAGTTATGCCTCCGTGCATCATACCACTTCGTGCGCTGCGCTCAGGGAGACCAGAAACCCCGCTGCTATCGGTGTGTCATGGCTACGGGGCAAGGGAATGGTCCGATTCTCTGTCAGCCACGATGGTTATAAAGCCACAGCTGTTATAAAGATGCACAGGGAAAAGGTTTCTTTCCTTCTGCACAACCTGGCTGATTAAGGATGTGTAACTAAAGGATCTGCAGTGCAACGACTGTGGAGCTTTTGAGAGTGAAGAGTCCTGTTGGCTGCTGCTGGGTGTGAGCAACCGCTGCTGCCTCCGCATCTCCTGTGCTCTTGCTGGTGGGGAGTTCTGGGTTTTCTCTGAGCTGCCTCTGAAACAGCCACCTGGGGAGCCCTGCTCTGCACCTTTTAATTCAATACTTGTATCTCTGTCTCACAAATCCATTTGCTCTTTAACCACATTTTCAGAATTGCCTGAGCCTTTACCAAAATGTCATTCTAAGGCAGAGCCTTGGTTGGAATATTTCAACCAGGTTGGTTAAAGATTAGCAAATTTGAGAAAGGATGAAAAAAAAGAGTTTTATAAAGAATGTGCCAAGTACTCTTAAAGAAGATAATACTGCCAGCCCTGCTAACAAAGTCCCAAGTACTGCTTAAAATTGCTGTAAAATACAGTCCTGACAGATGGTCCGTTTGATTAGAAAGATTGCTGATATATGAAACTGTTCTAAAAGGTTGTTTATACATTTTAATACATTTTTAGTATAGAATTCAAGGATCATTGCAATGCTGTCTGTAATCTAGTTTTGAAAGGCTTTTTGACATCCCTTTCTTCAAGGAAATAAATCTAACAGGTTTTATGGAAGATTCTTACAGTTTTCAGGATACAATTGAATATATATTCCATCCTGGTGAATCTTTCACAAAAACAGACTGTATATATTGCTGGTTATAGAAAAAAATATTCTCTGTATAGAATCTATTTTGTGTGTCTAAAAGCAGGTTCTGAAATATCTGGAAGAGGTGGATTTTTCAAAGAAATGAATTCACGTACCTAGTTCCTAATGAGTTAATGAGTATATTCCTGTTTCTGTTGCAAATTCATATCTGAAACTGTAGAGAATAAAGTGAAAAAAAACATAGATATGCTGTATAAATACATGGCAGAGGTAAATAAACTGTGGATCTGGTCCTGTAGTTCTACTCCAAGCTTAGAGAGAGTTCATGAGAGTTGCTTTTATTGATTTAAGTGGGTTAGGGATTCCCTTCTACATCTAGACCCTCCAAACTAAAACATAAATATTTGAAGAAATCTACCATCACAGTCTTCATGAAGCCAAATGTGAAAGAAAATCTAACAGAATCACATCTCAGAGTATGTTAGAAACATTGCCCTCAAGCATTTCAGTTACAGAAAGAGCAGATACCTGATATTTGGCCTAAGAGAAGGTCTAATAATAAGGATGTTTCCCTGTACTTCTGAAAGTATCTGCAAAGAAACCTGTTTTCTCCTGCTGATCTGTGTCTGTTTTAAGACAGAATTGTCTGGTCTCTGGGGGCTGCTAATCTGGCTTGTTTCACGGGCATTAGATTCCCATTAAAGAAAAAAACGTACAGCTTTGAGATGAGCTCTCCTGAGGTCCTAGCTAAACTACTGAGGCAACCTGAGCAAAGGGATGCTCTTTTGTGCTGCTCTTTCACGTCTGAAAGCATTTCTGCTTTAATTCATTCTCTTTACTTCTGCTGTGCTGAGTATTATTATAGTCTAGTGAGTTCCTGAAAGTGGGAAATGCCAAAGAAACAGGTGTCAGACTTCAAAAGAAGCATTTGTCAAGACTTAATGTTCTGAAGCTAAAGGTGACAGCTCAACCTAAATAAGCTCTTCTCAACAGGATTTAAGTTTCCTTAATAAAAAAGTAATAATAGAAAGTAAAGTGCAAATCTGACGGCCTAGAGAGTAGAGGTCCTAGAAAACTGTGCATCATTTGACATGATATCTTGATTTAAAGACTATCTGGAGTCTAGTGCTCAAAGTCCAAGGTTGTTTATATTCCCCTGATAATTTATGACTTACAAAGGCGCAAGTTTGCAACATGAAGCTGTGTGTGGGCATATTCATGGGGCTGGTTGGCTTTCCATTATCTTGTGGTAAGGGTAAAGTCTAGAATGAGAACATTACAGAAAGAATAAAAAAACAGTCCGAAAACAGTGCTAATATAAGTAAGAAGTAAGAAATAATATAAGTAAGAAATATTTAATTTGTGTGTCGTTCTCCCCCCCCCCCAAAAAAAAAAGAAAAGAGTAAGGTAATACTGTTAATGGCATACTTCCTGAGGAACAGAGGAAAAAAAAAGGGCTATATGAGCTATGTATATATACATCCTACATGATGTTTTTCTTGTCATGTTTATACCGTGTGCATAAATAGATTCAAAGTTGGAAGTTCAACTATCTGCTTCTCAGTGCATGAGTACTGAGAGTATGAAATTAGATTTAAGAAACCTAAGTAGCTGTATACACTGTTCCATATAGCTGTTAGTGGATTAAAACCAGTGCTTTCAATTTTGATTTAAAGTCTGATAGCATAATAAGTGGTACCTACTTTGCTACACTTTAAAGTCCAGTCATGGAAAATAGAGCTGTTCAATAAGAGTATGTATTAGTGATATGACAAGATGGCCCTTTTTATCATTGTGTCATTTTCCATGCTCATTGATCAAATTAGATACTTAACATCTTTGCTAAAAAGCAGTATTTTCTCCTTGTCTCTTCTTGACTAATGGCATGTGCATAAGATCTATGAATGGGAAGTCCAAGAGCAGCTGTGTGCTCCTCCATTATTTTTTTCCAGTCTTTTTTTTTTATTTTTTTAATAACAAACCAGTGCAAATATCTACTCCCATCAGTCTTTATTTGTTAGTTAACCTTCAGCAATAGCTCCCTAACATATTTAGCTACATGCTTGGTTGTTTTACAAAGAGGACAGTTAAAAATGGTTACTTACCTGCTTGTGTTACCAATCTTACCTGAGGTTTTGGCAGAGTGTTTTTTGTGTGTGCTTCTTCATAAGTCATACTGACATCTACTTCTGCTGTTATTCGACCTCACTTTTCTCAAATCTTGTATCATATTACCGTGTTTGTTTCTGGTTTAATTTTGAAGGATGTACTTGCCTGTATTTCCATGTAGTACCAGTTAGAAATTTCAATTAACATAGTATTAAGTAGGACTTTTTTTTTCCCATCTCAGAAGAGCATTGTTGTCCAGTATTGCACATAAGCAGGTTGGACCCAAGGCTTAACTTAACCAAAGCTGTTGTACGGACTGGTCAGTCCACATGTATGTTGCCGCAAAGGCAGGATTAGCAGCTGTGGGGGCTCAGGACATAGTCACACCTATTGTCTTTCGCTCTTTGAAGTGGAGATTGTGGCAGTCATAGTTCCATCTTCTAACAAGCTGATTGCAGAGGCAAAAAGAGATTTGGGTGTTTGCTTTTCACTAATACTAGTAGATGTAGCATTTTATATTAGGTAGAGCTATTTTTTCTATCAGCGCCATCAAACATTGTTTTGTCTGTTCAGGCATCCTCTAATTACAAGGCACTGAGTATGATGGAAACAGTCAAATGAAACATGCTCACAGTGTGCATTTTCCCACTGTATTTCGATGTATCCATCAAACAAATGTCTATTATGATTCCTTATCACCAGCAATTCAGTAATCAGGTGTGCGTGCTTGGTTCAGTCTGCAGTCTGTGTGGTTATCAGTATGACAGTTCTTCTAAGGAAAAATGAAATCTGACCCTTGCAGCATTGCTAAGCAATGTCTGATCTGGGCATCAATGACTGCAAAGTCTAAAGGCAGAGCTGCACATATAGGTATATAGGAACACTCACATATATTAATACAGTTATTTGTGGGCTTCTAGGATGCAGGTGATTAGTCTTTTGGCTGGATCAGATGCAATGAAAGAAGAGTGGCTCTGTATATATTTGTGTAACAGAATGCCACATTAAGGAGCCTTTAAAAATCAGGCTTTGAAGACACAGGAATAAGGAGCTGCAGATTATTATCATTATAATGAAGGAAAGAAAAGCAAAACTAGCTGTATGCAAAAAGAATTTATGTGATGTGCTTGAATGTTTACTTTTCCAGAACAGCACTGTTCCATCTTCTGTCTTTTCAGCATTTGTCTATGATGGATGGTGTGACTCAAAGTCCTCCATAAATTCTGGTGGCAAAGCAGCAGACACAATAAAAATAGCTGAATTTTACTGATCTTCACCCTTGAATGGCTTCTTTCCAGTTCTTTTCTCATGTTTGCACTCTGTACATGTACACCTTAGCAGAGGCAAGAGTTTTCTATCAGGATGAGCAAAGGATATGTTTTTCTGCATGTGCTGTATTCATTCATTCTCACACTCACTTTCTGTGTCTTCTGTGGACGCTGTATTAAACCCATCTTCAGAAAATTTTGCTTATCTTTAAACAACTTCCCATTTCCCATTACCTTATGGTTAACACAGCTAAAAATGGCAGAACAAAATGCAGGTAGCAGTCAGTGAAACAGCAGGCACCTGTGCTACGTGCAGACTTGAGCGGCTGATAGGAAGGAGAGTGCGGCTGACTTACTGTGTTCATTTCCCATTGCACATTTAACTATTAAAAATTAGTAGCTTCCATTTCTGGGATTAAAGCAAGATAAGATTTAGTCTTCAAACTGTGTAGCAGTGAATATAGTTATTGTGAGCCAGAAGGCAGAGCAGGAGCTGGGCTTGGGGTTTTTTTATACTACTGATCTGCCAAGAGAGCTGCCTTAGATCTGCTCTTAAATTTCAAAGTCTGTACCTGGTCTAATTTTGCCTCACAGAGTGACGAATACAAAAACTGGGTTTAAGACCTGTATTTAATTTGCCAGTGAATCAGCTAAAAATTCTGAATATTCAACTATTTAGGTGTTATTTACCTCTTACTCACCTTTGTGTTCTTGAAAGTCTATCTGAGATTGTAAAACTGTTTTATTTCAAACAAAGGACCCATCCGTACTAAGAAAGATGGCTCTGATCTGCATTACCTAGTTAAACTTATGCCAGATTATTGCTGCTGAAATGGTGGAGCCTCCAGCCTCTGAATTCCAGCGTGCACACAGCTCGGTCTTTCTCATTGCCAATGCTTTCCAAATAAATTGTCAGCAACTGAAATCTGACTGGTGGTGCAAGATTTCGTTTGTTGGTAGCTTCTGCTATCTGGAATAAATTGTCTTTTTTGACCCCATCTTGTGATTTTACAATTCCTTTTCGATTCTTACACCAAAACAACCTGTATGTTTTGTCAATCTTCCTAGGCCTTATTTTTTGCTTTCAAAGTTCCAGTTCTGTTTCAAAGCAAGGGCCAAGGGAAAATCTTGCATATGTACTGAAAGAAGTAATATAATCAGCTCAGTGTTATTATTTCCTGTCTTCATTGCTGGAAACAGATCAACCCAGATTTTCAAAAAACATGGGAGAGATTTTTGAAAGATAATTCCAAGTCCAATAATTAAAATTTAACCATTGCAAGGAATCCAAAACTAGCTACACTAGTTACCCTATAGCCATAACTGTAGCGGTCTGTCAGGTCCATTTGTAATACTTGATAAAATCAATACATTTAAAGATAAGGAAAGCAGAAGTTATAAATGTAGAATTCCAGTGAAATAGTTCCATGCATAATTGCTGCCCTATAAATGAACAATAGCATCTCACACTCTACCTTTTTAAATAAATACAAGTCAGTGTCAGAAGTTGTGTTCTCTGGGCTTGCAAAGGTGGAAATTGGATCTAAATTATGGATGTTTCCTACTGACCTATATGTTAAATGACCAAGAATTATAGAAGTCTCATGCAATAGTCTGCTCTACATACATATTTAAAAAGAACTGTATGAATATTCAAAACTGATTGTTTCTCCCATTTCAAAGAATAAAAGAAATGTAGTTGTTCTGCTGTGTATACATAAAACATTTCTCCCAAGGTCACAAGGAGCGGTCAGAGCCAAAATAAAAATCACTCCTGGGAGTGGTTTGCCACATGATCTTTTCTGTGTTTTGAAAGGTCAGAGTCTATGTGAAACAAATTTAATAAACAGATCCCAGAAGTATTCTACTCAATTTCCGAGGAAACATTCCAGAAGGCTAGAATTGGGATTTTGCTACACTGAAATGCCAATTGTTTTGTGATGCTTTGTCGTATAATTATGAAGATGGTTCAGCTCCAGCTGAATCATTGATTGGTTATGTACCTTCCCAAAGGAAAAAAAAAAAAAAAAGTCTTATCTAGAATGTCCGAAAACTGATATTAGAAATTGTTACAAGTGGTAGCTTGTATCTGCTTTCTCCTTTTCTGTACTGAGCTTGACAAACAAGCGAACGGTACCAATAAGGAGCATACCATCAAGTTAACCGCCTGCTGTACAATGAACAGTTCAAAATACTCTGCCCCTTTTGAGAAACCTCGGATGGGCGTTTCTGCTGTATGCAGAAAATAACCTGACAAAAAGCTGAGAATCTCTGGTCCTTTCTGGGGCATTTTCCTATCAAAATAACAACCATAAAAAAGGAAAAGGAGGAACTGAGGTATAATAAAGGCAGTGTACTTGGAAATGCCCATCAAAGTCTTTAATTTTATAAATTATTTTAAATAATTCTTATTTTAATTTATATTTATTATTTATAATATTTATAGTTCTTTGTATTCTTGTATAAGATCTCTTTAAGAAAAGATTATTTTTCATCCTTGTATCCTCTTTCTGAAAGAGATCTTGTACTAGAATATAACCAAGTATAACTAAGTATAAAATTAAAGAGATGGAAGTGAAGCATACTGTTCCCAGAAAAAAAACAACCGAAAATTCACAGTCATTACAGAAAATACTAATTACATATGCATGCAGGTCCAATGACTCTGTAGGGACAGTTTGGACTGTAAGTTATGTAAGTTGGTTATGGGTGACAGGACAAAACACTAGGTACTCTGACCACTGGTGCATATTTCTTTCTTCAATATATGGTAGTAAAATTAAGATGTTAAGCTTCCGTGTACAGAGTCCAACCTCAGTTACAGACTGCATGGATAAGATCATTATTTCATTCACGCTGACTCTACTTCAATATTGATCATGTCACTCATTTCAATGGAGTGGGTCACGATTTAAGCTGGTAAAGGTAAAATCAACCTTCATGATGATTACTGCTGAACACCATTTGATTTCTATGAAGCACAGTAATTTTTTTCTATTATATTTTCTACTTGCTTCCCCAACATGGCTTGTCACTGGTTTTGCCTGTCTGTTTGTCACAGACTGGTTTTTGCCCTGCAAGTATTTTGGAGCATTTATCTTATGAGCCACAATGTGTACAAACCTGCAATGGTCATAAGAATAAATGAAAAGAGGATATTCGACATGATATTGCCTGTCCACGTCAGACTAAGCCGAACTGTGTTATAACAAGGGCCATCCAGCCCAGTGCCTCACCAGCTCTCTGCGCAGTATCTAGTACAGATCCTTAGGGGGTGGAAAAATCAGAACAGAGCAAATATAGCCTCAGTGAGGGAGCAGTTGGAGTCTGCAGACAATGTGGAACATTACTTCAGAGGAGCGAAGCTTGGGCTTGGGACTGAAACCTAAAGGTAACAGCTGAAATTATTTCAGTGGTGTTCTTTCAGCAGAAACTTCCCAGAGGCCCCAAACACTTTTTATGCCTTCCCCTGCGCCAGAAGCACCAATTCATTCCCACACAGGATTCAGTTCTGCAGCTGTTCCCTCAATAACTTCCACAATACAGTTAGTTATTGCTAATACAAAAAATCTATAGCACGCTGTAAAGTGGAAATATAATAAAATATATTTAATGGCTGGATACCTCTATGAAGACTTAAGGAAGCCATACAGGAACAGTTCAGGACTCGTATGGCAAATTTAAAATTTCCTGATGGCAGAGCATCAACATAACTTGCTTTATGACATCTGCTTCCCCTTCACAGAGGGAGCAACCTGAGTTGATGCACGAAAGGAAAAGAGGAGCATGATATAAACCCAGTTTGCACCTGGAAACCCTGATTATTGTGCTCTGCATTGCTCACAATGGGAGAATGGTGCTGCAGACTCACCCGGTCTCCTTCTCAGCTTCTGCAGCAGGAACATTACAGAATCACAGAATCACAGAATGGTCAGGGTTGGAAGGGACCTCTGGAGATCATCTAGTCCAACCCCCCCACCAGAGCAGGGGCACCTACAACAGGTTGCACTGGACAGCGTCCAGGCGGGTTTTGAATGTCTCCAGAGTGGGAGACTCCACCACCTCTCTGGGCAGCCTGTGCCAGTGCTCCACTACCCTCAAAGTAAAGAAGTTCCTCCTCATGTTAAGATGGAACTTCCTATGTTCAAGTTTATGCCCATTACCCCTCGTCCTATCACTGGGCACCACTGAAAAAAGACTGCTCCCATCCCCCTGGCACCCTCCCTTTAAGTATTTGTGAGCATTAATAAGATCCCCCCTCAGACATCTTTTCTCTAGACTAAAGAGACCCAAGTCCCTCAGCCTTTCCTCATATGAGAGATGTTCCAATCCCCTAATCATTAGCTAAAGATCACCCTAAATACGGAAATGGAAAGCATGGAAGAGGTGCAGTGTCAGTGTTTTCTTCTAGTTGCTTAGCTTCAAAATTTCCTTCAACTGCAACCAAATTGCTTCTTCACTGGTAACTTTAATCAACAGTATCAGCCCTATATATGATGAAGTATGAGACCTTCTCTCTATTTACCTATGAAGTCCTTAATGGTAGATGAATATAAACTTTTTACTGATAAACCATCTTAAGTATCACTTTCTATTTCACTTCTTTAAAGTGAGATGATTCTTCCCAAATGAACTCCGGGTTATGTCTTTAATTTACCCCAATGTAAAAGAGCAAAGCTTCATTTTATGGAGGCTGGGAAACAATATAACAATACATCTGCATCTACAAGTTATACTCCTAATTATTGCAAGAGTTTATGAACTTATAGTTTACACAATTCATTATATTACATATTGAGTTAATCTCGCGTGGAATACCTGGTACTGCGATTTATTTTCTTTTTATTTTTTTTATAGTGATGCAAAACCAAGAAGAACTTTTCTTTCTTTTTTTTTTTTTGAAAAAGACATTCACTTGTGTATGTTTAATTAACATGCATCTCCTGTTGTCACATTTGGTTTTACAAAAACTTAGTATTTTGACACACAATCACAAATTAATCACAAAATATTCTGTTACATTTAAGATGTAGCTTGTCTTCAGTTATTAGTTAAACATGGGTTGGATTTAGTGGAAATAAAAGTTTTGAATCCAGAACGTTGATGTATTTGACAGTTTTATGCTTATTGTCGGCCTTTTTTTTTGTTCTTTAATGAGTCCACACATTGCTATATAATGTTCTTCATCTTCCCGTAAGGGAGAAAAACAGAAGCAATTATAACTTAATAACATCCTGTATGCTAAGAATGTGTGGTGACAGATAATGAAGTCCAATGTACCTATCTGATTACAAGTTGCTCTTTAGATGTAGGACAAATAACTACGAGATGGCAATGTCAAAGCAAGGAACACTTACACAATGAAATATTAATGAAAATACATTGCACTTACGTGTCAATGACATCTAAATGGGAATCAGTTATCAGATCTTGAATATTTGCAACAAATTTCTACTCTGTAAAAAAAAAAGTCCAATGAACTTTAAAAATGTCAGCCAGCAGGGCTTTCAAATACATAATTTACTATTTTGTTGGCTTCCTATAAATGGGTGATAATAAACTCCTAGCTAAAAGCAAGATCATAAATGCTGAATCAAAAATGTGAAGAACACCATGAAATGATAAATGCAGAGCTGCATGGTAATTTTCTTCTAAATAGAAAATGTAGCTGTAGTGTTAAAAATGTGAATGGAAAATTTTACGTTCTGCTTGTGCAGAGCAAGGTTTTCATAGGGAAGAATCTGTGCCACTATTAGTTTGTATATTGCTACAATCGTGCAGTAGCGACACTGCTGAAATTGCAGCTAAAGTTTGACAGACTTCCATGAGCAATATATTTTCATAGTCTTCCTTTTTACACTTGCCTCTTTGATACACTTTCATACTTATTTATTTAAACATATGAAAAATAGGCTATTATATTAATCAGAGGGCATAATGAAGTAATTTCATATAGAGAAGTTTTAATCTTAATCAAAAATTGACCTGTTATATTTTAAAAAGGCATATATTATTGAGTGATATTAATAGAACTTTTAATGTTAAAATATTTTATACCAGCCAGAATTAGATTCTATTTTAAGCTAGTACCATAAAAACTTCTCTTCTTTTTTGTTTGATTTTAATAGCATGCAGGCTACGTTGGAAAGGCTTTGTTCTGCTGATCAGTGCTCTTCATGCTACCTGACACTATGGTCTCCTCTTTATGGGACACGATCTCCCTTGCTGGGTGTATTATATTAAATCAGTAGGTCTGACTTGACCTGGGCAGACTAGTGAATGGAACAAAACTTGATAAGTGTATCAGGTCATGAAGACTGTTAAATCTTTCATTTGGATAAATGTGCGTGAGGCTATAAAATACCATTACGTGGTGCCCTGTCACAGTGGATTCAGATTGCACGCTTGATCTACAACATAACTAATTCCTTTGTCCAGATTGGAGGGGTTGAGAGCACCCACACAGGCTCTGATCAACTCCTTTGGAAGGAATCCAAAGTGATTTACAGCCTGATCTCTTCTGGACACGATTTCAGTACGTGGCTTAAGAATCGGTAGTCTGAGCCACACTGTGGGACACCACTATATAGTGTGAATTCACTTAGAAGAGATTTAGAAATTATTTTTTCAAATGTTTATATTGCATCATAACAAGAAAAGGAAAAAAAGTAGGTGTTTGACACAGGAGCATTTAGGTAAATTGCATTTATGTAGGATAAATCCTGAAACAGTAAAACTAATAGATAATTAGATATTTTTTTTTTGCAGGTTTATATTTAAAAAATTAAGTCTTAAAGCTTATTTTGTCCTCTGTAAAAAAAAAAGGACCTGTCTTAATTAAAGCACTGTTATAACAATGATTTAATTGGATGTCTTTTCACATTAAAATCTTTTTCACAAGAATAAGTTAAAGCATTGTGCAATATTAATATGGGATGTATTCTTATTCGCACTGCACAGTCTCATGGTAGACCTTACAGAAGAAAAAATAATGTTTCAGTTAATTTTTTTCCTAGTTTAGGGGAATATTCTTAGAATAAGCATAAACCCCCTCCAATGTACTTATCCTAGCTCTTTTTTATTATTAAAGTATCTATAGTAGTATGCTTAGGAAGGTTGCATAATTCTATACACATAGAAGCTGTAAATTGTTTTACAAACATTTTTTGTATTATCTTTTATATTATGCTAGAGCCTAAAAGCTCTGCTCAAGGTAAGGCCATGGTAGAATAAGACATTGCAAAATATGGAACATAAATATGAAATAAATTAATAGTCAGAAAGTGATCTTGGAACCCTCACTGGTTTCACAAGCTAATTTTGACTTCCCCTATTTAACAGTGGCACAACATTTGTTGCCAGCAGGTTGAGCGAGGTGATCCTTCCCTTCTGCTCAGGATCGGTGAGGCCACACCCACAGTTCTGTGTGTCCAGCACGAGAGACATGGATACACTGGACAGACTGCAATGAAGAGCCATGAAGATGATTAAGGGACTAGAGTATCTCTCATATGAGGAAAGGCTGAGAGACCTGGGACCGTTCAGCCTAGAAGAGAAAAGGCTTAGGGGGGATCTTGTAAATGTCTGAAGGGAGAGTGCAAAGGGAATGAAGCCAGGCTCCTTTTGGTGGTCCCCAGTGACAAGACATGAGGCAATGAACACAAACTAAAAACCAGAAACCTCCACCAGACCATCAGGAAACACTTTTTCACTGTGAGGGTTGCAAAGCACAGGCACAGGTTGCCCAGAGAGGTTGTGGAGTCTTCATCCTTGGAGATATTAAAAAGCTGTCTGCACGTGGTCATGGGCCACAGGCTGTAGGTGGCCCTGGGTTGGATGAGATGACCTCCAGAGGTCCCTTCCAACCTCAGTCTTTCTGAGATTCTGTGACATCCACTGTCCATCTGCAACACTGGATCACGTGGTCCACAGTGATCAGTGTAAAAGCCATGCAGGATAATGGAGAGCAAATTGTCCAAAGGATGGTCTCCCAGGTGAGCTGTAATTTTGGAACAGAGCTCCCTTCCCTGACCATAGCACCCACTGCTGTCTGAAGTCCTTACAGCAAGGATGCTAAGCTATATGGAACTGTTAGCATATTTAAAGATAAATTTTTTAACTGCGTATTTTGCTTTGTAAAATGATGAGTTCTCAGATCTCTCTCTCTAATGTGGTATAAGTAAGCTTTCAGAAGGCACCTAGGTCTGCTTTTTTTCCTGTTCTTTACTTATTTCAAAGTGGTAAACAAAACAAAAGTATTTTTGTAGGCTTCACCGGGCAATTCATGCTGTTCCCTACCAAGATCCCCACGGTTTACCCACAGCTTTATTGATTCCTCTGAACTGTCTCATACACTGTACACAGCCAGTCAATAGGATGCTGATGGCAATCAATACAAAGTATAATAAAATAATAAACTTGGCTGAGAACAGCAGCGGTACACTTAGACCTTAGAATTTAACCTGTGAACTACATTTACATTCGACAGGCCCTTTCTGTAATAAAGCTTACTCCAGTGGGTTTGGGACTGGGTTTGTATTTGTTGCTTGGAAGAAGTAGGGCATACAATCAATCTTGTGTGAAACGTGTTAGCAGAATAATGTTGCAAAACTAGCTACTCCTAGGATTTGCATGCTGCAGTTTTCTTTGTTGAGCTCTAACCAATGGCTCTGCAATATGAACGTTTGAATCCCGTTAATGAATTATTAGTGTCTAAGATGTTTTGAGTTACAATATACACAGCAACACATCTTAAATTAGATTATATTTGGTTTTTGCTCTTGTGTAATGTAAATTAGCTCAATTAGTCTTTGCCAAATGACTAACTAAAAATAATTCTTGCAGGTAGACACATGACTAAATCTGAAAAAAAAGTCTGCAACTGTTTTTCAGGCACTATAAAGCCCTATAAAACACAATTTACATTAGATAAAGTAATAACTCCTAGCTATAGTAACATTTATGTATTTTCCTACCAATAATAATATTTCATTGTACTGCAGATATTTTAATGTAATTTATAAGTTTGAAAGTATTGCACAGCCTCCCAGCCTAGAAGGGAAGGACTGTTACGTGTTGTAGAGGTGCACAGAATACGACAGCAACTATTTACAATCTGCTTCAACAGAGGTAACCATCAAGGAGAAGCCAGAGCTGTTGTATAGAGTAACACATTATGCAATGCATTTTATAATGTTTAAAATGCTTTCCTCTGTTGTTATATCGTATCTTCCATTTTTCTTCCCCTAGCTTTCTGCTATCAGTAACATAATTGTCCCACGAGCTTTGTGAATTGAGTACCTTAGTATAACATACAAATTACTGCCCTTGAGCTGCAGATTGAAACTTACAGCAAATGTAAACAACTGAATTGGCAACGCTGGTTTGAAAAAGCTTTGCTGGGATTCGGCATACTAGCATCCTTTGTATCCACGGATCACTTACATTACACTTGAGGGACAATCACACGGCTGTGCTATAGGCAGGGAAACCTTTAAAAACAACAAAGCTATATCTGAACTTCAGCATAAAGGAACACTTCCCAATTTCTGACTAAAGGTTTCAGCTGCATCCCAACGTTGTGCTGGGAGAAAACCCAAGTTCGGGCCAAATTTCAGGCTTCAACACACTGATTATTTCTTAGCATGAGACAGTCTCACTGGGGGGAAGGGGAGCTTGCTGCAGCCTGCCCCCAGGTGAGGAGGCAGCCTGTGTCAGAGGGGGTGCCCAGGATCTCGGGGCCTCTTTAAATGCAGTTCAGGTGGGTGCAGCACAGCTGGTGTCTCAGTGCTGCTCGCAGACGCCTGGACCTGCAATAGTTTGTGAAGGTGAGGGAGCAGCATGGAAAGGTCAGTGAAGCTATTATGTTTCTGTGGATTAATCTTCCTTATATATTTATGAATCTATAGTGAATTCCCCAGTAGCTTTAGATGCCAGTAATTACTGTCTATGGTGTGGTACAGCTATAGTTTTACTGCATCATTAGAAGAACTTCTTCCACTCTGGTGCTTCCAGAGATGTCCCCAGTCACATCTCCGGGTACATGTGCTGTGTACTAGAAGATATGTGGTGTGATTTCTTGCTTTCTTAGAGGGAAAATGTTTTGTCTATCTTGAATATTTTCATTCTCACGTTAGTTACAGGGAGCCTAATGTTCAGTGGTTAGGGGTTTTCATTTTTGTGTGTGTGGGTGGAGAGCAGGCTGTGTTAATGTAACTCATCATCCCTGCAGAATTCGCTTCTTCAGCAGCCTATAGTGCCTCAGAGCATGCGGTGTGGGTGTATACACGTGTGTACAAATACATATGTATATAGCAGCAATCACTTGTCTTATCATTGCAATGCAGCCAGCTCTTAGATGAGGTGTGGTGACTCTTAGGTAGCGGACAAAAATAGTAGACGAGTTTAAAGTGAAGAAAAATGAGAGTGTGACAAGTTATGTGCAAAAGGCTTTAGTTGGGTTATATAGTAATGATGTATATCGGCTTTGCCTGAAATACATGAGCTTCATATACTAGTACTGGCAGAAATGGCAGTGAATATTTAACACAAGTCACAACTTTTACACTTGATGTTTCATATTCAATATATCTTTCTAAGTGTGTTATTCATTGTAGCAAAAGTGATATAAACAAATCCTGCTCTGCAGGCTGCTGTTTACTTTCCAAGTGGCATTTTAAGAGCAAGCCTTCCTTCCTTGACATACCACAGTGACAAATTACAGCTAATACTTCTACCTCCAATAGGAAAGGAACACAGCAGTGGTAAGGATTTATATAGTAGAGAGCCATGTGGCATATGTAACTGGCTGGCATTTTTAGTGCCCTGCCTTGATTTGAGACAGCTTTGGTAATACATAGCCTATCTTCTTTGTCCTTGGCTATGTAAAGATCTAATTTTTTGTTTGCTGTCTTTCTTTTGTGAACCCAGAAAAGCCTCAAAATACATATGTATAACAAATCATGTGACGTCTTCATACAATCTCAGAGAACATACCTAGGTAAGGAAACAAAATAAAATAATAAAAGAAAATAGCAGTGGAAAATATGAATGGGAATAAATACGATAAATGGTATTTTATAATACCCAGATATGTTTCTTTAAATGCTATCAAAGATCTATATGTTTAGTATAAGACATTTCACTCATTTGGTAGTTTTTGTGTTCCTCTGAGACTGCCTTTTAAAGGCATTAAAGTGTGCTAATTTAATTTTTTTATTGCTCATCATCAAATTTGTTCTTCATCCCAGCATAATAGCATCAGATATTTTTAAAAAAATAAAATTTAAAAACTAAGTGGTGTCACAGAAAAAAAAAGAGAGAAATTATAAGTCTCAAATCTTTTTTGAAAATTGAAGTGCAGTCTTTCTGATCACCCTGCTAATGAGCAGCTGAGAGGGACTCTGATAATAACTCCATTAAGATCAGCTGGGGTATTTGCAAAAAAAAAAAAAAGCACTGGCTTCAAACTTCAAATGAATAAGAAGAAACAACAAACTTTTAGTGCTTTACTTATGTCTTAAACAACTACGTCCTCAGCAGCATGTGCTTACTTGTCCTGGGAAGTACGTGGATGAATGTCAGTGGGCATCCTGTTTATTTAGACAAAGTCAGCCTATCAAAGTCTGAATTAGCTGTGAGATCTGAGAGCAGGATTATTTTTTTTTATGTTACGTATACTTTTGAGGATTTCCTTCCAAGTTTTGATAACTTTTATTATTTCTGTTAGTCAGAAGCCTGCTTGCATGTTTCTACATTGGATTGTGAACATTTAGTCACCTTTCTTTGTCCTGATTGATTCTAAGGTTTTTGTTTTGTTTTTATTCACTTAGAAAACAAAAGGAAATTAAGTTACTCTCTATTTTTTTTAAATATGTGAGTAATATGTCATCCTGGCTCCTAACAGATAAATATTTGTTTTCTGTTCTTAATACCACTATTTACAGTTGGCAGTGACTCAAGAACTTGTTCAGAACCTCAGTGGCTAAGATAAAGTCTTACCATGAGTAAGATCTCTTATCGTCTATGAAGCCAGAGCGATAGCTGGGAAATGCCCACGCCATCGTTCTGAATTTCTGGCTGTGTAACACTGAATTAAAATGGCTTTCTTTGCATTTCTTAGTATGAGCTGAAAATGACATTCAAAAAGGGAACGCCTCAGCTTTTAAACTGTCCTGTGTTCTTCTGATTGTTTTTGAGATTAGTTTGCCTATATTTACCTGCCTGGCCCAAAACAACAAACAAAACCCAAACCCATGTAAGATAGAAGCCTGTTTCAGCAATAAGCCTTTTTCATGTTTGACAAGCTATTTTGGGAGATAAGAATGATTATGAGTTTTTCTGTCAATAGGAATTACAGTTAAGTATTTAAATTCTGTTCCAACACAGTCTTGCCCTAGAACAGTAACCTGCTTTGACTTTTCTTTCTTTTTTTTTTTTCCTCCTTACCTTTTTGAAGGCAGAAAAGCTTTTGAAATTTCTGGGGTTTTCTTTTCATTTTTTTCTTTTTCGCCCAGAGAAGCCATTCCTTTAATAATATGTTTGAAAACATTAAGTGGTGGGTTGTTTTTTTTTTTCAGTGTTCTATGGATAACCTGTTATTTCAATGTCTAATAGTCCTTTATGCTTGGCAAATGCTACATCAGATTAGAAGGAAACTTTGGATAACCAAAATGTTCTCTTAAATTTTGTATAAATATTTCTTTCAAGGTTGAAAGTAAATAAATGAATACATAACACAGAAAATCACTTGTTTACATGAGGAAGTAACCCTTTTCCTGCTTTTTTTTACTAGGTTCATCTTGTTAAAATTTGCACAGGGAGTTTCTATAAGCTTTATACTCTTCTGTGAATTAGTTTTTAGAAAGTTGCAAAACTATGTTGAATAAAACTGAGCATCCTTGTGCATTTTTAGAAAGGCCATTTTGCAAATCAAGGATTGGTAACACGAAGAATTCATAGAACTGTACAGAAACTCTCTTGTAGAAGGTTCTTTCCTTATAATGAAACATTTTGCTGAGCTATAGATATTTATGTTCGAAAGTATTATTTCTTGAAAACATTTCACATTAAAAATTCCTTTGGCCTTTTCCCAATGGTGCTAGCCTATTTCCAATGGAAATGACGACATCCTGTGATGACATCCTATTTTGATTTTGAAATTTTAAATAACTTAATTTAAATCTTGTTGCTGTAACTCTATTATTTGCAAAAGACAAAATATCATTTTAAGAAACAGGACGTTTGGTGTCATATTACATTAAAAAAACCCAAAAAACACAGAGGTAGAATGTACCTCAATATGCTTCTGCAGAGATCTGATAGTTTTATTCCCAGAAATACTTGATCTGACTTTTCCATGAATTACTAGTTAGATGTTGATTTCCTTTCTCACATCATTTTAACTTTGCTACAGTTGTCTAATTAGCAGAAAAAATGAGAAACTGATGTGGAAGCCAGACTAGAACTTCTGGTGATTGTTACTAGGATACAAAATATTTGAGCATTTCACTTCAGAGCTTAATGAGCAGGAATTAGCATCACAAAAGTGAGTACCTGCATCATTTTCGTAAAACACATAATCTGTTTTACTGGCACGATATTGATCTGACAAACCTCACCATGACTCCTTGCTGTCTTAGGTTTATGAATATAGCACTCCCGTTCTTTAGGCTGTGCAATGTTTCATGAAGTATTAAAATAAAGCTTAAGTCACTGTGGACTGCACATTAAAGATCCTGGAAAGTTTTTATTATTTAAACTGTAATAAGAATGCAACTTCCCTTATATTTAAGAAGGAAAAAATTCCCCAACAAACAGTTTAGAAAAATCAGGAAGAAACAAACAGCTCTGTGAGCTTTTTAAAAAAAGCTCCTCAGAAGAGTTTTTAATTAAGGTGAAAACCCTTTTGCGTGCATCTCCTTTTGAAGCTGAATATACTTTAGGTCACTGAAGATTTCCAGCACTTTGAAGCACCTGATCATCCTGATCACTCCTGAAGATGTTGGCTAAACAAACCTGCGCAACATATCACTTTGACAAGAGACAGTGCTAGCTTGCAATCAAGACTCTAATGAGTGATTTATTTGTTCCCTTCTCCCTGGGCTTACCCATCATTACATGTTCATTAAGTAATAATTGTCATTGATCGACAGGCTTGTATATGGGTGATGTTAAAAGAAACAGGGCTATTAAACCTTCACTGGGTAGAACAAGTGCATGCCACAACCAATAAGGTAGATTAATGAGGAGAATTAAACTAAGGTTGGTTACATTATGGACCGCTTCCTTTCTTTTCATTTTATTTATGATTATAGAGAAGTGTATGATATCTTAGACCTTCAGAAATAAAAGTATAACAATATGAAATAGAACCATGGCCTAATACTATGCTATTCAAATGCTCTGACCCTCAACAGCAGCTGGTCATAACCTGTTATAATAAGTCAATTGGTTTGGTGGTTTTCAGATAGGTTTCATAAACAGTGTGTAGATCAGTTGAAGTAACAGTGCAAGAGTGCATCACGAATAAGATTCAAAGTCAAATCAGGTTTCTAATGGATCATTTGTGGGTAAGTCCCTGTATAAATAAATAAATAAAAGATCAAAAAGGCCTAACTTTGTATAAGTTGGGGACAGTGGTAAACTCATGATGTTTCAAATTATGACTTTTTCAATTATACTCGTTCATCTATATATTATTTTCAGAACCCTGGGTACAAAATAGTTTTGGAATCTACTATTTTGATCAGCTAGCATCCCATCAGATTGCCAAAAACCCTTGTGAAGAGTTGTGTGCCTCTAGAGGCAAGGTGCTGTTGCTTTGAAAATATATTCAGCTTTAGATATACTGGTGTCCATAGCTCTATGTATTGAAACACTTCTGCCTGCCTTCTTAAGTAGGACTCTAATAGCTACCTATAATCCTTATTTTAGTAGCTTCTTCCAGCTCTACATCCATGTTTAAATAAAATTATTGAAAAATTTCTCACAGTCCATGTATTTCTTTCTGATTTATAGCATTATTTCTTTATTTATTAATGTTCTCTTGGCTCATTTTGCTTTGTTGCATTGGAAAACCAGGCAGGTACTGCCGTTACTATTGGGCCAAATGTCATTGGCTGTCTAACAAACTTGATGTGTTTTGAGCATAGATTATTTCTCCTTTTCTTTTCATTGTGGTCCCAGGCCTCCTGCAATCAATCTTTTAATATAAAAGGAAATGCCTTTTGTTGATTTTTACAGACTGAAAGGTCAGGACAGCACTTAATGAGAACAAAAGATGGAGCAAAACCAACATGAAAAATTCTTTCGGGAAATGGGAGAGGGTTAATTAAGTGTACTGATTGCAATAATTTTATAGTTCCAGAAAGCATTGTCATGTGTTAGTGCTTTAGAAATACAAGTTTAATTATTATGCATGGTAAGAAAACTACCCTAGGGTAGATTCTGCCAGTGCTTTGCCATTGATTGCTACAGAAATCTAATACTGCAGTATTTTCTCTGCCACTACTGCCAGGAGCGAGCGGCTCAGAATATCTACTGTAGCTGCTTATAATTCAGAAGCAGTATGAACTCTGAAGCAAAAGTTGCCAGTCTGCATCTCAATCTAAAAACAGTGTTGATGAAAAGCTGTATAACTATTTTCAAGTTATAAGGATGGAAAATAAAAAAGAAGTAGTGTTTGACTTTTTGAAGATATTCCTATGGCTATTTTAATCGCCTTTTTTTTTAAAAAAAAAAAAAAAGGCAAAACTATGTATTACTTCCATTGTACCCCACCTAGAAAAGGAGTTTAGCCCAGCGAGCCCTTGTCTGAATTTGTCTGAACATGAGATGAATATGAAAGAGAGCAATATTACTTGCAGAAACACTGTGTGATATGCTTACTTTCTTATGAAACGTTAATTTTGGCCTACTGTGAATTACAGGAATAGATGTTTATTATTTGTAAGGGACAATGAATACAACTCCCCCTTTCCTTCAGAGACCCAGCTACACCAGAATTTTAGGGAAAATAGGATGTAGTATCAAATCATTAATAATGACACAGGAACCACATCATTACCCTGCAGATAGAAGAAACAGAAAAGCATTTAAATCAGAGAGGTTTAGACTATAGAGGAAAATAATCAAGGTGTAATTTTTAATGGAGCAGCTGAATAAATAAGAGAAGACCTATCTAAGTTCCATGGAAGTTTGCTGTCAGGATGGCAAGAACTGATCAACTCTGAGCAAGCTCATAAATACTTGTACCAGGAGAACATGATAGACTAGAATGGCAGAAAGGAAAAAAAGACCGTAATTTGGATATGTTTCTTCTATCCTTAACTCAATTTTTAAGAGAACATAAGCTTTATTTTCTTTAATGAATTCTAACCTGTGCTCATTGGGAAGAAATGAGAGGAATAACGTTATCTGTAAATATTCAGAGATAAATTGGTTTCTAGTCTGTTGTGGAAAATACGCATTTGCAATTAGCTATTAAATATTTGGTCTTGTCATAGCTGTTGTTAAACTACATAGCTTTCTCATTTAAGAACAGAGATATTAAATTATGGATATTTATAAGTGATAGCTCAATCATTTTTTAAGGAAAATGAAAATCATATGCATGAGGAAACACTATCAGAATTTCCTGAGGAAGGGGAAAATAGAGTAGGGTCTGTCTTGTGTATATGAACTTTAGATAAGAACAACATTTAAAGTTGCAGACAGCCACAAAGTTACATTATTTTTTCAGCATTTGCCTTTATTAATTTAGAAACTAAACACTGAGAAACCTTCAGTGGAAGAGAAACTGGAAGTATTTTTTTCCAGTTGGAACCTACATTTGACCTACTGTTATTTAAAAAACAAACAAAAAAGCCCAAAACCCACCCACAAAATAAACAAAAAAACGCCATCCTCCTCAATTGAGATTTCACTATTTGTAGATGTGAAAGAAGACTTTAAAGAAGTCATAAGGTTACAGGAGTGTTATGTTTTATCTTAACAATGGAAATGAAATTGAGAAAAACTTCTATCTACATATTTTTACAACTATGGTATTAGATTGTTAAGCTGCAGAGAACACAAAATCTCTGGCCCGCTACCAGACATTGGTGAGGTCTTATGCCAGGAAGCCATTTCAGTAAATAGTAACTGAAAGTCATCTGGGGAGAAATCATTTTGTGAGTGTTGAGTTGTTTAAAAGTTGAGTGTCTTGTTTAAGCCAGTCCTTTAGATTCCTTCAATGGCCGAAGAAAGAAATAGCTGTGCCATGAGACCTTTTAGACACTTGTCTGAGGGGCTGCATTACCACCCCACAGCATTTCAGGGTTAACGTGATGGTGGCGCAGAGGCACTCTCCTCTCAGCTGAAGCAAAGCAAGGCATGGTAATTTCAATTCAAATTACAGCGGCATCAGAGCTAGGGATACAGATCTGTCAGAAAAACAACCTTTTCACCAAATCGGTTCCTACAATGAAGAAGTCTTGCGTTTGGATGCATCAGGAGCCAACGCAAATAGATCCTGGGGTTTTGGTATTTGGTCTGTGATTTGGGTCTTCTGGCATGACCACCAAAATACGGTTACTTGATTTGAATGAGCAAATAGAAGCCATTTCTATTCTTTCACTTTCATTATCACATCTGTAACAGTTTGTAAACTCAGCTTTTTTTTGGATTTCATTACTTATGAGCCTTTACTGAATGCTTTATAGAAGGTAAAAATCCTCCCTTTGTTTTCAGTTTCAATGAAGAGATTAAAATAATTAAGTACTGATTAGACTTATGTTGACCTTTACTAACAAACCTGCTTATAAAATTGGCAAACTTCAACACTTTTTCCCTTTCCTGGAAACAACTTACTATGCTACTAAGTGGCACAAAAGGGCACTGCTTTAATCACTCAGTAAGCAAGGCTTTTTTTTAACTGCTCATCAGCCTGGGACAGCTCAGGACTCTTCTTCCTACTTCTTTGCCATAAATAGCAAATAATAAATTATCCTGAGGACACAAGCGATAACTTATTCACATTTAGGACAATTGTCCTTGGTCTTTGATAGTACCTTATTTTCCCCAAAAGCATTAAACAAAGCATTGTCATATAATTCTTCTTTTAATTGTAGTGTCTTGCTGGAAGGTTGTAAAATGGAATGTTGTGATTAAAAACTCTTGAAACATCTTCAATGTCTTTACCTATCTTTGTCAGGGTAGATAAAAGCTTCACATTTAACCGTTACTTACAAGCCATACTTGCCTTTTTATTTGCATATTTGCTGTATAAACATCTCTTCTATTAGTTAGTTACTTGGTTTGGTTGTTACCCATAGATTGTCTGCATTAAGGTAAAAAATTCTGACTGGAATTTTTTTTTACCTTGAGAATGATTAAGTAATCCTGTCTGTGTTAAGTACTGATGCTGTTTTTAAATCAGTTCTGGAGTGCCTTTCTCCTAAATAATGTTTAGTTTGTCTTTATACAGTTTTGAAATTTCTCTGTATATTAAGTGGTACTGACACCATACAGGTAATTTGTTTCCTTATTTTTGCTAAATACAAAGCAGATCCATGTTTGTGACCTAAGGAGTTAGGTGGGCTGTACTCTCTCGCTGCCTCCTCTAGATCACCAGAAACATGTTAGCATTTTATATTTGTTGCTGCACTGCTCTTTATTTTTAATTACCTCCATTGTAGGTATATGTATAGATATGATTATTTAAACCAAAAAAAAAAAAAACCCAAACAAATCGAACTTCAGATGTTTTGGATGATCTATGATTTTATCTATTTTTGGATGCTGTTTCCTTGGCTACATGATATCTAAGTCAATTCATTACGTGATGTCTTAGTCAACTCGTTTTAAACACAGATATTTTGCTGAGTATCTTTTAAAAAAAAAATGTGTTGGTATAGTAAGTCCACTAAACCTTACTGCAGAGTTTTTCAGCAAATGTGATCACTTGTTATTATTCTATTTGGGAAAATGTAGATGGGAAATTTAGTCAGAAATGGGTCCATTTCAGTGCCCCATTTCTTGGGTGCAGCTTTGAAAATAATAAAAAATGGGAAGATACAGAGGGAGGGCACAAGACCAGAGAATCTACTGCGGTGTACTTACTGTTGTCCTGTTTTCTCTGAAGAAGCTGATCCAGCTCTTCTACCTCCTAAAATCCTTTCCAGGGAGGTAGTGGAGTAGTGTAGCTCACAGTTCTTACACCTGGACTGGAGGCCAAAGAGCTGCATACTCCAGCTGCAGAGCTGCTTTAAACTCTGAAATAAACTTTTACACAACGAGGCAAAAATGCTAAAGCTCTCAATGTATGTAGACGGAATAAAGCACAACTAAATGAACTATTTGGCAATATCCTACAGCAACAGAACTGCTGTAGATGACCTATTGACTCGGGACTCTGACAACATCGTCATGAGTATGCTACGTAGAAGCAGAAAGATAGCTGTAGGAACTTTGTAGTGCCTTTCAGCGGGATTTTAAAATGTACTTTTGTAATTTCAGCATACACTGAATTATTGCTTTTCTATTATTTATACCCCAAAATATTACTATAACAACATCATATGCATGTTAATAACCTCTTTTAAGATTTGATCTGTAATTGAGAATAGATTTTATATGTGGATGCATATTTAATACAGAACCAAACTTTTCTGATTAAAGGCAAATGAAAATGATTACTTACTATTTATTTTATGCTAGCAGCTCTTCATAGCATCTGAGCTCTGTCATGTTATGCAGTTTCCAAAGATGCATTATTAGATGGTTCTTAATGCACAAAACATGCAGAAAAAGGTTGGGCACAACTTGTAGCTAGAGAAAAGAGATACAGAAATTAATGACTTTTTAGGGAAAGTTAAATTGCTTTTCCAGTACATGAACCCCATCCTCCTGAAAGTCTGGCCAACATCGTCACTACCAGACCAACCTTTTCCTTCTCTTCTCTCTTCAGAAGAGAAAAATGATCTCTGTGAACTGGCAAAGGTGGTGTAAGTCTTGTATTACAGGATGCAGAGTAACACTTCTGTGAGGAAATGATGGTGTTAGATTGATGTGACCACAGTTAACTTGCTGCTATTTCAGGGTTAGATTCTATTACTTTGCCTCTCTTTTTTTCATTTATATATTTTGATAAATAAGAAAGAGATGCACAGGCAGCGGAAGCAGGGACAGGTGTTCTGGGAAGGATATAGGGATGCTGCCTGGTTGTGTAGGGTCAGGAAGGCCAAGGCACAGCTGGAGCTGAACTTGGCAAGGGATGGAAAGAATAAGAAGGGCTTCTACAGGTGTGTCAGCCAGACAAGGAAGGTCAAAGAAAGCGTATCCCCCGGGATGAGCAAGACTGGCAAACTGGTAACAACAGATGAGGAGAAGGCTGAGGTACTCAACAACTTTTTCACCTCAGTCTTCACTGGCGGCCTCTCTCCCCACACCTCTCGAGTAGATGGACCGCAAGGCAGGGACTGGAGGAGCAAAGTCCCTCTGACTGTAAGAGAAGATCAGGTTCGTGACCACCTGAGGAACCTGAACATACAGAAGCCTATGGGACCTGATGAGATGCATGCCAGTGTCCTGAGGGAATTGGCTGATGTAGTTGCTGAGCCACTCTCCATGACATTTGAAAAGTTA